>NW_019154092.1:44793482-45108111 GCF_002288905.1 Enhydra lutris kenyoni
TCTTCTTTAATTTCCTGGTTGACCCATTCATTCTTTAGAAGGATGCTGTTTAGTCTCCATGTATTTGGGTTCTTTCCAAATTTCCTCTTGTGATTGAGTTCTAGCTTCAGAGCATTGTGGTCTGAAAATATGCAGGGAATGATTCCAATCTTTTGATAACGGTTGAGACCTGATTTAGGACCGAGGATGTGATCTATTCTGGAGAATGTTCCATGTGCACTAGAGAAGAATGTGTATTCTGTTGCTTTGGGATGAAATGTTCTGAATATATCTGTGATGTCCATCTGGTCCAGTGTGTCATTTAAGGTCTTGATTTCCTTGTTGATCTTTTGCTTGGATGATCTGTCCATTTCAGTGAGGGGAGTGTTAAAGTCCCCTACGATTATTGTATTATTGTCGATGTATTTCTTTGATTTTGTTATTAATTGGTTTATATAGTTGGCTGCTCCCACGTTAGGGGCATAGATATTTAAAATTGTTAGATCTTCTTGTTGGACAGACCCTTTGAGTATGATATAGTGTCCTTCCTCATCTCTTATTATAGTCTTTGGCTTAAAAGCTAATTGATCTGATATAAGGATTGTCACCCCTGTTTTCTTCTGATGTCCATTAGCATGGTAAATTCTTTTCCACCCCCTCACTTTAAATCTGGAGGTGTCTTCGGGTTTAAGATGAGTTTCTTGTAGGCAACATATAGATGGGTTTTGTTTTTTTATCCATTCTGATACCCTGTGTCTTTTGATTGGGGCATTTAGCCCATTAACATGCAGGGTAAGTATTGAGAGATATGAATTTAGTGCCATTGTATTGCATATAAGGTGACTGTTATTGTATATTGTCTCTGTTTCTTTCTGATCTACTACTTTTAGGGTCTCTCTTTGCTTAGAGGACCCCTTTCAATATTTCCTGTAGAGTTGGTTTGGTGTTTGCAAATTCTTTCAGTTTTTGTTTGTCCTGGAAGCTTTTAATCTCTCCTTCTATTTTCAATGATAGCCTAGCTGGATATAATATTCTTGGCTGCATGTTTTTCTCGTTTAGTACTCTGAATATATCATGCCAGCTCTTTCTGGCCTGCCAGGTCTCTGTGGATAAGTCTGCTGCCAATCTAATATTTTTACCATTGTACGTTACAGACTTCTTTTCCCGGGCTGCTTTCAGGATCTTCTCTTTGTCACTAAGACTTTAAATTTTACTATTAGGTGACGGGGTGTGGACCTATTCTTATTGATTTTGAGGGGGGTTCTCTGAACCTCCTGGATTTTGATGCTTGTTCCCTTTGCCATATTGGGGAAATTCTCTCCAATAATTCTCTCCAGTATACCTTCTGCTCCCCTCTCTTTTTCCTATTCTTCTGGAATCCCAATTATTCTAATGTTGTTTCGTCTTATGGTGTCACTTATCTCTCAAATTCTCCCCTCATGGTCCAGTAGCTGTTTGTCCCTCTTTTGCTCAGCTTCTTTATTCCCTGTCATTTGGTCTTCTATATCGCTAATTCTTTCTTCTGCCTCATTTATCCTAGCAGTGAGAGCCTCCATTTTTGATTGCACCTCATTAATAGCTTTTTTTAATTTCAACTTGGTTAGATTTTAGTTCTTTTATTTCTCCAGAAAGGGCTTTTATATCTCCCGAGAGGGTTTCTCTAATATCTTCCATGCCTTTTTCGAGCCTGGCTAGAACCTTGAGAATCGTCATTCTGAACTCTAGATCTGACATATTACCAATGTCTGTATTGATTAGGTCCCTAGCCTTTGGTACTGCCTCTTGTTCTTTTTTTTGTGGTGAATTTTTCCGCCTTGTCATTTTGTCCAGATAAGAGTATATGAAGGAGCAAGTAAAATACTAAAAGGGTGGCAACAACCCCAGGAAAATGTGCTTTAGCCAAATCAGAAGAGGTCCCAAATCGTGAGCAGGGAGAAAGGGGATAAAAAGGTTCAGAAAGAAAAAAAAAAAAAAAAGAAAGAAACAATTAAAAAAAGAAAACCAATAAAGAAAAAATATAAAAAGGAAAAAATATCTATATATTAGATAAACTAGTTAAAAAAAAAAGTTAAAAAAGAAAAGGGTAAAAGTTAAAAAAAATTTAGCAGAAGAAGAGGGAAAAAAATTGAAAAAGAAAAAAAATTAAATTAACTGCAAGGCTAAAGAATCATGGGGAGAAAGCCATGAGCTCCGTGCTTTGCTTTCTCCTCCTCTGGAATTCCGCTGCTCTCCTTGGTATTGAACCTGCACTCCTTGGTAGGTGAACTTGGTCCTGGCTGGGTTTCTTGTTGATCTTCTGGGGGAGGGGCCTGTTGTAGTGATTCTCAAGTGTCTTTGCCCCAGGCAGCGTTGCACCGCCCTTACCCAGGGCCGGGCTGAGTAATCCGCTCGGGTTTGCTTTCGGGAGCTTTTGTCCCCTGAGCGCTTTCCGTAGAGTTCCGGAGGGCGGGAATGAATATGGCGGCCTCCCGGTCTCCAGCCCGGAGGAGCCGAGAGCCCGGGGCCCCACTCCTCAGTGCGCCCTCAGAGAACAGTGCCGATTTACTTCCGTCACCCTGGCCTCCGGCCGCTCTCTGAGCTGACCGAGCCTGCGACCGGTTCAAGGTAACCCCGAGCTTAGAGCTCACTCCTCGGCTCCGTCTCTGTAGCCGGCTTCCCCATTCTAATACCTGTAAGCTCTGCGACACTCAGACACCCCCAATCCTTCTGTGACCCTGCAGGATCTGAGGCCATGCTGACCCCTCTTGGGCTTCACCCCGGTTTAGCCTCTGGAGCGATGTCCCTCAGCGGAACAAACTTTTAAAAGTCCTGATTTTGTGCTCCGTTGCTCTGCCGCTTGCCAGGAGCCGGCCACTCCCCTGCGGTCTGTCTTCCCGTCGCTTTGGATTCACTTCTCTGCCAGTCCTACCTTTAAGAAAGTGGTTGATTTTCTGTTTCTAGAATTGCTGTTCTTCTTCTCTTCGATCTCCCATTCGATTTGTAGGTATTTGCAATCTATAGATAAGCTATCTAGCTGACCTCCCGCTACCTGAAGTAGTCTCAGCCTGCTACTTCTCCGCCATCTTCGAAATCCAGCTGAAGTCAAAATGATTATATTTTTATATTCAGGATTTCTAGTACTTTTTATATAAGCATATTGCTTCAAGGTACTCTCTAGCAATAATTTTTACTTTTCCATATTAATTTTTAAGGTAGACTTTAAAAAGATGAAATGGTTGCTATTCACCTTTTATCTCTCTTTTTCTCTCTCTCTGTATTTTTAATTATATTTGCTCAACAAGTCTAGAAGAACAAGATTTTGGAAGCCTAAAAACAAAAATGAAACAAAACAAAATCTCGGGGCACCTAGTGTACTTTACATAGGTTGATTTTCTAATGTCCTGTGCGTGGGCAAATCAATACAAAGTGAGCCTATTTTCTTTATTTCTATGGATGTTGATAATGTATCCAACTCAGTTGGTCCACTAATGTTAAATAGACCCTTGAGATACATGTAAACTTATTTTGAACAAATAATTCAAGAGGCATCAAACATGTATTTTTTATACAGTTTCAGTGATTAGATTGTATTTTTAATCTTCTGTTCTTTTCCAGAAACTCACATAAGTAACAAGTTTATGTATACTTAGATATCAGTTATGATGGGTAATAGTTGCTATTATTGAAAACTCAACATTTATTGAACACTTATTGTATATACAGTGTATACTTATTATCTCATTTGTTAAGTGATTATAAAATGAGTCAAGGACAAAGTCATGGTTTTTCTAGAGTGAAAAATACAACCTCTTGAAACACTCTATTTCTGTCTTCCCTAAAGTTTTTGGCTTTGCACTCCTCATTGCAAGTCATTAACTTGATTTCATCTCAGTTTTTCAATTCCTCTCCTTATATCAAATGGCAAGACTGAGGCATTAAGACGTAATGACACAGTGTCAAGGAGTTTGGGCATAGGAAAAAATAGAGACAAAATCCACAGGGAGGTTGGGGTGCCTGGGTGGCTCAATGGATTAAGCCGCTGCCTTCAGCTCAGGTAATGATCTCAGGGTCCTGAGATCGAGTCCCTCATCGGGCTCTCTGCTCAGCAGGGAGCCTGCTTCCTCCTCTCTCTCTGCCTGACTCTCTGCCTACTTGTGATCATTCTTTCTCTGTCAGATAAATAAAATCTTTAAAACAAAATCTACAGGGAGGAGACTCCAGAGTTAAGCAGGACCAGGGCACCTGCTAGTATACCTAGTAATTTGGGAATCTCATGTTACTTTTGCAGAGCAGGCAACAGATGGTCAAGTTCAGACGCTGAGTACCTAGCAGAGTGCTGAGCACAGAATCCGTCCTCTCTAAGCATTTTAAATAAATAAGTGAATGATTGAGGAAAGAAATTCATCTAAGACCATCCGGTCTCAAAATAGTTGGAAATCTGAATCAAGCAGCATTAATTTCTAACTACGTACTACATGCCAAATATTGTACTGTGAAACTTTTTATACTGCACTGCAGTAAATTCTATAACCATTTTATGAAATAGTCCACCTTCAGGTTTGTAACTAGCAGGGAAACCAGATGTTCAGATTTCAGCAGGAAAGCCAAATAGATGAACTTAATCTACAGTAGAGGAGTTTGGAAAGGTGAGAGTGATGCTGTCACTAGTCCTTGGGGCCATGTTTACCTTTGGAAACTTAGCTGATCAACACGGGAAACAGTAGCAAATAGCATGATTTCCAAAGCCTAGAATCAGAGCTCTTAATATTCCAATATGCCAGGCTCTCACTGTCCATGGATGAGGGACCAAGGCCACAGGTCTTGTGAGCAGGCAGGGGAGGAATGGGCCAACATGCAAAAATGATCATAGTTGAATATTGCAGCTTATGAGCAAACAAGAGACACACAGATGCAGGCTGCCTGATGAACTCAGGGGCAGGAGTCCCAGTCTTTAGGGTTTTTTCTTATAAATGAGCAAAGTGAAGAGTCGTAGTAAAATCTCAAAGTCCTAGGAGCAAGGAGTTTGGATCTTGGTTCCCAATACACCAATCATTAGCATTCCAGTTTTGGGCAAATAGCCTTCCTTGACCTCAGTTTATTGGATTTCTCAGCTGTAAAGTAGGAATGCTGAAAACTAAACTATGTGGCAGAAGGAATTTTAATAGGTTTCATAAGTAGACGTGAGGCTGTTGTATGTGCTCAGTGCCTCTAATTTCACGTCCTATTGAGGTACAGTTAATACTCTAAATATACAGGCTAATTTGACTTCTTTTGATCCTGTTTTGCATCATGAGGACAAATTATAACTGCTCATTTATTCAGTGCTCATAAATCTGTATCCATTGAACTGAGACAGTTTCTGAAATACCTCTCAAATTCTTGGAGTGATCGGTATGATGGTTGGATGAGTGTGTCTGTGGGGTAGAATGGGGAAGATGAAGGTAGAGGATTAACACTTCCTAGCCTTATTACAAATTAAAATCAAGGCTAAATCTATCTTAATCCACTGCTAAGATTTCACGGAAATTTCTTTCCATGTTTTACTCTTGGAGTAAAATAAATAAATAAATAAATTGAACGCAAGTAGAATTAGAGTCAAGTACTATGACTTAATCATTAACTAGACATCCTGCATCTAACGCAGTTGATTTACTTGCTAGGCTCACATGCACAGTAGACAGGCTGCCAGCAGCCAGTAATTCTTTTCAGTTTTTAACCGAGTATCAGCTCGAGAACACAGAATCACACTCAAAACACTCGCTTTTACCAAAGCTGTTTATTAGTTACCCATCACATAAAGGCCACCAGCAGGGTTCGGGGGTATGTGTAACTCTGGAAAAGAAATCTTTGGTGTCTTCCTATCCGAAGGTGTTTCCACGGACTCATTAACAATGGGTATACCTTCTGAGAGGCCTCCCAAGGACTGGCTGTGTTTCTGTTTGTCAGAGCAGAGATAATTGGCCCCCACAGGAATGAAAGCCATGACCTGGGTTTCTTAAGTGAAACTGTCAGAAATGGCTTCCCGGGTCCAACCTGCAGTCCGGGCAGCCTCCCAGCTCATGCTGACATGGAATGAAGAGGCAGTTTACACAAGGATGTGATCTGTCCCCTTGAAATCGGGCAAACCAGGGAGGGTCATGCTCCAGGCTGTGCATGCGTTTCCCTTTGCACTCTGCAAGGGGCTCTTCTCTGTGAAGTAGCACAGCCATCCCCTTCTGCTCTGAACTCTTTTCTCCTAGCTGCCAGTGCTCTCCCCACTCCCCGATTTCTCTCCCAGGGCCACTTCCAGGTTCTATTTATCTTTCCTCCTTATCCCAACTTTTCATCTTCACTCAGACCATCCCCAACAAAGTCTGGCAGTTCCAATAATTTGATCGGAACGAGGATCAAGCCTTAGACTAAAATAGTAGATTTTTTTGTTGTTATTTATTTCCTCCCTATAATTTCTGCATTCCAGAGCTAATAGTAAGCAGAATCAGGTCCTATATATGTGTATGACTTTATGAAGTTTTAAAATGCTGTGTTAATCAGTGACATGCTCAATAACTTACTTTGTCAGTGAGAATGTGTCCATGGTGTGGTACAAAGATTACACAGACATTGGAATTGATAATGGCAGGTTTAGTTCCAGGTATACCAAGGCTTTGGTACTACGGACCAAGAACTATGATACTATAAATGAACCTCTCTAAGCCTCAGTTTTATTATTTGTAAAATGGGAATAATTCCCTGTACCCCATTGAAACACTATTGTGATTGGAGAAAGTATACAGAAACCCTCAGTAAGGTGTTATTGTCAAGGGCGACATATGTATAATTTGGCCACAGAGTCATAAAGATGGTGATTGAGGATGGAATTAGGGTCTAAATTCTTATGGAGGCTTGCTTTAACAATGAGTTAAGATGCTTTATCATCACTCAGGACCACAGAAGTCTAGAAGATTTGAGCCAATTTTACAAAATCCAGGTGGATGCCTTAAGTAGTTAATTAATTAATTAATTAATTTTTAAAAGATTTTATTTATTTATTTGACAGACAGAGATCACAAGTAGGCAGAGAGGCAGACAGAGAGAGAGGGGGAGGCAGGCTCCCCGCCAAGCAGAGAGCCTGATGCGGGGCTCGATCCCAGGACCCTGGGATCATGACCTGAGCCGAAGACAGAGGCTTTAACCCACTGAGCCACCCAGGCACCCCAATTAATTTATTTTTAAAAGATTTCATTTATTTTATTTTAGAGAGAGAGGAGAGAGCATTAGTAGGAGGGGCAGAGGGAAAGAGAGAGAATCTCAAGCAGACTCTGTGCTGAGCTCTCTATCCCAGCACTTTCAGATCATGACCTGAGCTGAAACCAAGAGTTGAATGCTGAACCCACTGTGCCACCAGGCACCCCTTTAAGCAGTTAATTTAAACAACTATCTGTATGCCTGTGTATATGTGTGTGTGTATATATATATATGTATATATAAAATTTGATTTCTTCTGTTTATAAAGTCATCTTTTTAAGATTTTTATGGAACTTACAATAATAGAATTATTCTTTTGATAGCCATAAATTTAAAAAGCAAAAACAAAGAAGTGGCAGTATCTATTATTATGAATTCAGTAAAAAAATTAAATAAAATTTTGTTTTATTAGTCATAATAGTATCTTTACATTCTTGGAAAATAGTTTTGGATGTGCTTTAAAAGTCATATTAACAGGGGCACCTGGATGGCTCAGTTGGCTATGTGTCCGCCTTCGGCTCAGGTCATGATCCCTGGGTCTTGGAATCGAGTACCGTGTTGGGCTCCCTGCTTGTGGGGAACCCACTTCTCCCTCTCCTCTCAGCTCAGTGCTCTCTCTCTCTCTCTCTCTGTAAGAAATAAATAAAATCCTTTTTTTAAAAAAGTCATTAATAGCTTTGAGATAATGCTATCTATATCTATCTATATGTATATGTATATCAATTCATGGACTCCTTTCTACATGTGTAAAGCACGTACCACACTTACTCCAGAGTTCCTTAGTTTACGGATTAGGAATGGCTGCAATACAAAAATCTATGTATAAATTAAAGGAAATTTTGGTCTTTACCAATTCTTCCGGTTTAGGCTATCAGTGTGGATGTCAGCTGTAAGTCAGTGGTTTACATTCTACATGTTTAAGATGATTCATACCCTTTTAACTTTCCTAACCTTTCCTTTCCTTTAATTTAAAAGTTAATTTAAATTTTAATATTACCAGTATTTTGTTATTTAACTGTTCTGTCAATATTACACATGCATTTGGGGGAGAAAAAGGTTAAAAAAGATAGTATCATTTATATTCCTTCTTAAAAAAATTGGATGCTCTGCTAAAAACAAACACTAAGTAAACGCCTAATGGGGTGAATCTGTGAGGAAGTGCTTTTAGTAAATTCAGGCTGTAGACATGTTTGAGTAACATTTTGCTATCTTTTCTCTAAAGACACAAGCTAATGGATGGGCTTGAGTAGCATTAATGAGCTCACTCCATTAAATTAGTTCTTTTTTCTTGTTAAATATCCAAAAGAGAACGATGGTCCACTTAACTAGGAATAAAAGTTTTCATTTTAGTGCAGTAGAAGCATGATGCATATTTCCTTTCTAATTTAATTTCTAACCATTAAGACTCAATTCTATAAATGACCCACTGAAGTACTTGGAGAGATTAGAGAAGTATAAACTGAATGTCATTTGAATTTGGCTGGCTAGACACCATGATGTTATATAGCATAATTCGAATTTAAAATCATATTTTTATGAGGCCACCAAGATGAAGCCCAGTGACTTCCATGAACAATTAGTAAGAAGGCCCTCAAATGGAGTATGAGAATTGATCTTTTCTCTGGTCACTGCTGTTATTAGGGGGTCACATTGGTCAGGCCTTCCAGTCACAGTGATTTGAACTTCTGTTAAAATAGTCAATTTCACTCTCAGAATCATAGGAAAATGTTACTTTCAGTCTGTAGGCTGAGGAAAAAGGATTATGGCTCTAATGAGCCAAATCTGTACAAATGAGAAAATAATAATCTTCTCATAATTAGAACTTCCTTTTTGAGACTAAATGTTGGCCATGAATTTTTCAAAGGAAGAAAAATCATTTTATTATTTGGTTAAAAGAATATATGTAAATTCATGCCAAAGACTTTACTGGAAAGGGGGAATTAAATTGACTTCAGCTTGTTTTCACAAATATGTACATTGTTGGAATCTCATTCTGATTTTCTAGTCAAAACAATCATTCTTTTCTATGTAGTCCAGATAGCAAGGACCAATGTGTTGTCTGTTCAAGAAGTACTTGATGGTTACTACATAAAATAATCACCTTCGGTCTTTCCAAAGATTGCCCCGTAGGGAGCAGGGCGACCACACCTACTTCACAGGTGGAGGAATGGAATATGACTTGCTTAAGGTTTAAATGAATTCTTGAATAGGATTTAGAATTCAGGAATGTCAGCTCCCAAGACCTGCCTCTGGGCCCTTAAAAGCAGTACTACTGTTAACAGTGATGGTGGCAAAATCGAGAGCAGAAATCCTTGCATTAACCTAGCAGTACTTGGTTTATGAGCAGATTTTGTTTTGAACTCACAACCAGAGAAGCATATCTGTATGTGGTAGTGGCTGGGTACTCAGACCTACCTATAATGAGGTGACTTATTACTTAATAGAGGCATACAATTCTGCCAGGGGTCCTGGGCCCCTTTTTTTAGTTTCTTTGGGCCCTTTGAAGTCTGTTGAGTTCCTCCTTATCTCTCTGAAACCTGACCTATCTCAGGCTTGAGACCAGACAGTTTAGAAGTCAAGTTGGAGGTTAATAGCCATTTGGAAAACACTTCTGGAAAGTGCAGTCCCAGAGGGGAATTCAAATTGAAACGGAAGACAGTGAAGGTAGAGGAAGTGGGCCCTCCCATGTGACCTCTGGGAAGTCCACATCACAGCAGAGGAGGGCTCTAGACATTTAAAAATGGAGGAGCGGGTCACCATGGGGAGGCCCCTGGAATGGTGGAATGGGGCAGCAATGTTTGTTTGCTTGTATTATATGTAGGGGTTTTTGGAAAGCTGAAGTTCAAAAGCTAGGAACTTCCCACACTTAGAATATCTCCCTTTCCTTTCTCAAAGGAATATCACTATGTATAATCTTGATTAATCACCATGGCAAAACAATAAGACAGTCTGAACAATAATTGTATTATTTTCACATTTTAGAGATGTTAAAAATATCCCATAGTGGGGATGTGGCTGCCCCCAAGATTACAGAACTGGTTAGTGTGAGAGTTTGACCCTTTATTGAGAGCTAATTGAGTAATTGGTCTAATACTTACCCACTTCACAGAAGGAACAGGAGGTCCATCCCTATCTTTGCTGGTTTTTATAGCCCGTGATAGAACTGACTTATCAGTCATATCTAGTTGAACATGTCTGAGAGAGTGTCATAAAGTAAAAACCTCCAAGGCAGACTTTGGTCATACTGACAGTTATTTTTAAGATAGATAAAACAGGGGCGCCTGGGTGGCTCAGTGGGTTAAGCCGCTGCCTTCGGCTCAGGTCATGATCCCAGGTCCTGGGTTCGAGCCCCGCATCGGGCTTTCTGCTCAGCAGGGAGCCTGCTTCCTCCTCTCTCTGCCTGCTTCTCTGCCTACTTGTGATTTCTCTCTGTCAAATAAATAAATAAAATCTTAAAAAAAAAAAAAAAAAAAGATAAAACAATATGAATGTGCTGATCTAGTGATTATATTATGGTTCTTGCAGGAGTTATTGCTCCTAGAGAGAGGGCTTTGATCAGGTGTCAGTGATTATATGACACTTAAAAAAAAAAAAAAAAAAAAAAAAAACTTCTCCATTACTCTTTATTAGTTGTTTGGGCTCCTCTGGTCACTTCAGAAATACAAACTATAAAAAAACAAAAACAAAAAAAACCCCAAAAAAACAAACAAAAAAAAAAACTAGTATACTTTTATAGAATAATGACACAAGACCTTTGAAAAATTTCCAGTTTATCTAAGATAAAGTGTGTCAATCCCACTGATAGCCTACTTATAACCTATTAATACTGTGAAGTATTCCAATAATACTTCATTGGAATCAGTGCCACACTGAGTTCTAAATTCCTACAGAAATATTTCCATTTTCCCGCAAATCCCACCCAAAGCCATCCTCAAATAAGCACACAATTTTAATATAAAAAGGAGCAATTAGATAATTCTCTAAGCCTTCAAGAGTCAAGTTTCCCTCTAGGACTTCCTCCTTTAACATTTGCTAAATTTGCCTTGCTCTCCAGAGCACAGTCAATAGAAGAAGGGTGAGACAAAGCGTTTCATTCATTCAACATAAAGCTGTTGAACCCCAGCGATGTACATGGATGCTTGGTGGTTATCTTAGTCTTGAAAATAGAGCCACGCTGCAGAAAATACAGAAAGAACAATTAGCAGACAGGTAGACCATCTTGTCCTAGAGGAGTGTTTTTGGCCTGGACTATTTTAGGGTTATCTCTTTACTTCCCCACTCAATCTGAATTAAACTTTAGCACTTAAATCCTCTGATCCTGCCAAAAGTATAGCCCTCAATGGGGTCTAAACCTCATGGGTGCAAGAGGCTATCATTTGTTGAATGTTTTACCAAAGTGAAGGTCAACCTTGCGTATGAGGGTCCTTTGATTTACCAAGGGGTACTAGACCAGTCAGTGCGTGGGAAAGGGCTCATGTGGCATGTCTTGTTCTTTTTACATTGCATTGCTTCCTTGTGGGTATATGACAGTCAAAGTTAAGAACATAGTAGGTGGTAAGTAAATTTGTGCTTGCCAGATGGACGGTATTGACATGAGTGATAAATGTTTGGAGGAGGAAGGGAAGGGACAGTTTTCCATGAGTAGAATATGAGTATCTGCTATGGGGTGGTTGTCCCTCAGTTCAAATCAGTTGAAATCAAGCTGGTGAGTTGAAACATTTTTCCATGCAGATTTTGGAAAGGAAGGTTCATTATAAGGATTTGATCTAAGACTACTTTGTTTTATTTTCTTCTCTCTCATCCAGGTTTTTTTTTCCTTTTTGTTCCCATGATTAGAACCAATGAGTATACTACTTGTGTTTTCTTTCTGTATCAGACAAAAACTCATATTTCATTGGTTGAGCAATGGAGACGAGGTCCTTATAGTTATCTCTGGTAGATATCTCTGGGATTAAAACACATGTCATAAACTTAATTAAACTGGTTATAATTTTCCCAGTGGATCAAGATTTAAATATAATCTCATAGAATAAAACCCAAATCACTATTAAGAATTAGCAGTCTTCAAAGAGATGAACCAAATTATATCTTCCTATCTTATAAGCCAATTACTATTAATCATAAGCAAATAAGAACTGTCTTCATGGTTTAAAATAATCATGAAGGACCACTTAAATTACTTAAGATGATTTTCAGAAAAGCTAACTCCTAGCACTGAAAAATAATTAAGTGTTCACAGAAACTTCCTTATAATCAAAATTGACCAATGTCAATATTGGCATAGTATATAGATATTTAAATACAAAAGTAAAATCGTTTTTAAATTTATAATCCCTTGTTAGTTTGTTGTCATTCTTTATACCCAACTGACCATGCTTAGGAGAGGATGAGTTTCTTTTGGTGAAAAATTTTCAGGTTTAATTTTTCATCTGGTCCACTATCCTACCTATATTATCTTTCCCTTATGGGTTCCTATGGTTGCCACACATACAATTCATTCTAAGCAACAAAAACAAAAAGTTTTGGTTTGGATTCTGAAACTTTTTTCCTGGGGTGGGGGGGAAAATGCTGCTTGCTATTATTCTTTCCTAGAACCAATGAAAATGTCCCCCAATACATTTAAAAATTCTCTGCAACTCATGACTTCAAGCTAGCCATCCAAACAGCACTGAATATAACTTGTTTTAGTTTTTACCAAAGAAAATGCGGTGGCATTACAATCCGCCCGTCTTCCTCTGACAGACAGAGATGTGAAATGCAAACATTGAATATAATGTTCTCTGTGCACTCATAAAACACCAAGAAACACATGCAGAAAATATAATAGTAGGGAATCAAAGAGAATTGCAGTCTCTAGTATCATCTCAGCTGTGGATAAAAACTAAACTCGCAGTCAGGGAAGCTATAGTATAAAATATTCATGTTGTTACTGGTGCCGAAGGCCACCCCTGATATATGTGGAATTGGTAGGAAGGCGCTCCTAACAAGAGGTGTGGTGCTCGGCCCTTAAAATCCTTGGGAGGCTTCTGTATTTTTCAGGCTTCTGGTTCTCTTGCCATTGCTCAGTTTTTCAAGGAGAAACAGCCAAGCTTTGTCAGAAATGACTGTGGAGCCTTCCGAAGACTTTCTTCTCCAAATTGAAGCTAAAAGTGAGGGAAATCTCTCATTTTCATCAGTTGGCTCTATTGGAACACCTGCCCTGGGATGAGGAAATCATAGCCCATAATGGCTTATTTGAAATATTTTAGACCCTGTGGGTGAGATGGACCACGGATTAAAATGAAAAGAAAGTCTTTCCATCCTTTGTTACATTGCTTGCCACTTACTTGGTGTGTGTCCTGATGAACCTAGCGATCTATAGTTTATTGATCTGATATTCCTGTAGCTTTTCTCAGATGCATTTTGGCACTACAGTCCTTTTCTCCATGTTAAATGTTATTTAGAATTGTGTTAACTAATTTACTAAGGTTATTATTACTATTTTTTATTCTGAGGATTTGTATCATAATTAGTTTTTAACAAATTTGGCATACAGAAACATATATATTTTTTTCACTTGATGACTGCATTATTGAACAGTATATTATTAGGAAAGCCCTGTATTTAGATGAGATATCAGAGTTTATAAAGAACATTTTATTATTTATTTATTTATTTGTTGTTGGTGTATAAAAACACTTAGAGGCATTTTGCCAAACTGTAGAACTGAGCTTTATGGTGGCAATTTCCGCATTACAGGCCTTTAATCCGCTAGGGTTAATTCTGCATTTTAATGGTTAATAGAAAGAATGGTCTGGATCGGTGCTTCTCAAATTTTAATGTGTTTATGAATCCCTTGGGGATCTTTTTAAATGCAGATTCTGATTCAGTAGTCTGGGGTGACTTTGGAGAGCCAGCCTCCAGTAGTCTTCAAAACAGGAATGTAGGGAGATCACATACGCGATTCTCAGCAGTTACCATAGACATTCTGGCCTTCCATGCCCCCTGCTTTATAACTGCCTCCTCCTTTTGCTTTTGAACTGGTCTCTAAAATACTGACCTGCCAGTTGGTTGTCTCCTGCATCAGACTCTCCAGCTCCCTAGAGCAGCATTGCCAGATAAAACAAAACAAAACAGAAACTGCAACCCAGGATGCTGTTAAATTTTAATTTCAGATAAACAATGAATAATATTTTCCTATAAGAACACCCAAAATACTGCATGGAACAGACTTACACTAAATGCTCATTGTTTATTTGCAGCTCAAAGTTAACCGAATGTGCTGTGTTTTATCTGGTAAATTTACTCTTGAAACTATTGCCTTGATGTGGATCGGTCTAGATCAACTTCAATTCCACTGATTGTGGGGCCAGATAATTCTGTGTTGTGGAGGGGCTGCCTTGTATAAGGTAGGGGATGTAGTAGCATCCTTGGCTTCCACCCACTATGTGTCACAACTGGGAACAAAGTGGGGAGATGTCTGCAGATATTTCCAGTGTCCCCTCAGGAAGCAAAATCACCCTCAGGTAAGATCCACTGGTCTAAGAAGAACAGACTCTGTGTGTATGTGTGTGCGTGTGTGTGTGTGTGTGTGTGTGTGTGTGTGTGTGTGTGTGTAGTTGTGTGTATATTTGTTTCTAGCCAAAACTAAAATTTCAGGCAAGTTTTGGTTCTTTTTCAGTCAAGTATGACATATAATGGGGTTTTCCAAGGTAAGGTCAGTGAAAATTATGTGATTATTGAAAAATTTAGATGAAAATATTGTTTTATAGTTACTTATGAATCTCTTTTCTCTTGCCCTGTCACCCCAAAATATGCACCAATTTAACATGTAAAAGCTGAGTTAATCATAATCTTCAGTATTTCATTTCCTGAGTATTTTACCCCATATTTACAGCCACGGAATATGCATTTGTGCTAGGTGCCTATTAGATTAAATTCACTTTCCTCCCTAGCACCCCTGGTTCCACTAGCTCCCTTCACCTTCCTCCCTCCTCCCTTTGGTTGTCCATTCTGTTCCCTAATGTTTCTCTCTCATTCTTTTCATTTCACAGTACCCACCAGACTCATACCACTCAGTGGTTGTGGTGTTGCACAGCATTTTCTGATTACGTGCCTCCCCCATGTTGCCCTTCTTCCCTGCCTCATTGCCATTGTCTCAGGCAGTGCATACCATCCATCTGTCACAAAACCCTATGTATTTCCTGAGCCTGAAAGAATCGCTCTCTTCTCTGGCACTTTACTAACTGTATCTCTCTCATACGACACAACACACTTTCTCCCTTGGATTAGAAATGTTGGTTTTGACTTTTCCCTCTTCCTCGACTGAAAAGACCTTTAGAATAGGTTTTGGGGCCGACTCAGTGTTGCATCCTCTATAGGACCATTCATGTGCAGTCTCCTAAGTGTTCCACCTCAAGGCCCTGGCTTGCTGTATTTTCTCCCACAAAACCTCATGGCCTATTCCCTCACCTCTTTGAGACCTTTCTCAGTGTTGCATCTCTATAGGACCATTCATGTGCAGTTTCCTAAGTGTTCCACCTCAAGGCCCTGGCTTGCTGTATTTTCTCCCACAAAACCTCATGGCCTATTCCCTCACCTCTTTGAGACCTTTCTCAGTCAGGCCTTAGCTGAACTCCCTATCAAATCACCAAAGCTCCCAGCTTCTACTCACTTTACTTCCTTTCCTGATTTATTTTGTCCCATGATAGTCTTCATCTTCTCTTATACTTAGTTTTTACTTGTTTACTTATTATCTGATTCCCTTTATAATATATAGTTTTTACTTGGGTAGGACATTTTTATCTCCTTATTTATTACACTTTCCTTGGGGCCTGAAGCAATATCTAGCACCTAGTAGATGTTCAGTGAACACTGTTTGAATACATAAATTAATGTACTGGAACATCTGAATGCCCTTCAAAAAGATGTAGTCTTAAAAATCTTGGATACACAGGAGTGTAAGTATAATAACTGGTAGAAGCAGAACTATTTTAGCCATTACTCAGACACAGACATCACTTTATAATCCTGTCTTGTATTTATGTCACACAGAAGCTTTAGGAGAAAAAGCTGCTAAATTACATTGATTGAAATTTGGAGGGAGGGGTCCTGATAAGGGCTTCCTTGCTTAAACTTCTCTAATACCAGGTTCTGCGAAGTTCTACAATCCCTGACATAACAAATACTGTATTACTTGTTACCAGCTGAGTAGCTGTAGAGATCAATTTGGGCCTAAAAGAAAGTGCAAGAAAGCTGTTTCACAAAGGTTTGCTTCTTTTTCCTTTTACCTCTTTTATTGTCTTCATAAAACCTGCATTTAAATGAGCAGGTGCCCTCTGGGGCTGTGTCTACATGGAATGTTAAGGTATCACACGATCATCTTTGTGTAATCAATCACACACATTAACTGTGCCAGATCGGTAGACTATCCTCCCATCCATATTGACCAACTGTACATGAGCCAACATTTCCATAGGCAGGAATCAAACTTTTTTTTTTTTCCTAAAGGACCAAATAGTGAATATTTCTGGATTTTCAAGCCATCTAGTCTCTGCTACAACGACTCAACTCTGCCACTGTAGCTTCAGAGCAGTCATAAACAACAAATGGACAAATGGCCATGGCTGTCTTCCAATTAAACTTTGTGTTATGGAAACTTTGTTTTATGGGTATTTGAATTTCATGTAGTTTTCACATGTCATAAAATATTCCTTTTCTATTTTATTCAGTCATTCTTACCTTGAGAGCTTTACAAAAACAGATGGCGAACCAGATTTGGCCTGCAGGCTATAGTTTGCTGACCCCCACTAGAGACGATTTGCTGCAGGATGTCTTCCTAGACTATTCTAGTGCAGTCCGGGCAGGAGGAGACTGGAGTAGCCATAATAAATGTGTGTGAGGCCACGCCCATGTTAAATGAAAGAAAAGCAAGATTGGTAGTCAGATAGCAGTTTGCAGCAGGTTATTGCCAAACTGGCTCCCAGTTTAAAATTCAGTGAAGACTTTGTAAATTCTCTGTGCTTTTATCTAAATCCCGCGCTTGCTCTGTGACTTTCAGGCCTAATCAGTGCAGGCTCACCTACCCTTGTACTACCTTCCCCCCTTGCATTTTAAAGTTAGCATTAATATATATTTGTGGAAGTGGAGAGTCAACCATGTTATTTTCTACCTTTTGCGCTGCTTAAGGCTTTAGGTTGTGTTTTTTCAACCTGTATCATTTTAACTACAAAGATAGTTCCATCAAAAGGCAAAGGAAAGTTCAGAGTTTGATACTGTGCAGTTAAGACTTAAAGACAGTAACTTTATAAACTTATGTTTTTAGATCTTGTCCACAGTGATCATTTCCTTTCTCATCATTAACAAATGTTTAACTTGCTTAAAACATATAATCTCCAATGTTTTTATAATAAAATCCTTATGGAAACCAGAGAGTGTCTCTCCCAATATAGGTTAAGTAATTGTTTGTCTCAATTTCCTGATTTTTTTTTTCCTCCAACAATGTCAAAAGATGCATTTCCAAAACCTCATTGTATAGCTCCTCCAACTGTTACTGGCCATTATTAATGTAGTCGTGACTGTTCAATCCAATTTATCTCAGAATTAGACAGTTTACAGCCTCTGGACCAGACCAAACCATCTGCCCTTAGATGTGTTGGTTTTTCCAAGCAGGAGACCTTTCTGATGCTTCTCTCTGAAGACAGGGACTCCTTTCATCTTGGCAGGGGAAGATGGGGTTTAGCCTTTGAAAAGAAATCCGTTAAGATGCTGATAATGTATTTTCAATCAGTAAAATTAGCCTTTCACTTAATAAATGAAACATTTTCTACCCACTTATATCAGAAAGGATGAAGATGTCCCTGGTTTTAATTGCAGATTTAAAATATGTTTTCATCTAAATGCATTAGCATTGAGCTCCCCCACCTCCCCAACTTGTGCTTCCTGTTTGAAAAGCCGATTAAATGGTTTCATTGCTGATTGGCTGGAAGCCTATACAACTTCCTGGCTGCAGGCCATTAACACCCTGGCCAGAAGTGCTGACAGGAAGATGAAGAGATTTACACCCTCTGATTTCTGCATTAACAACAAGGATGAAACAGTATGTGGTCTTGTCAGTGGATAATACAATTTAAAGATATGATTTCTTTTTCCACAGGTGCATTTGTCTCTGAAAATTAGCAGTTCAGCTTGGTGTGAATAATAAGGTGTCTTCTCTCATGAGTCTGAATGATATTAAAAAATCTGTATTATGGACAAGTTTCTGATTTATAAGACTATTGCCATTTCTCTGAACAATAGAATTGGAATCAGTTTATTTTTTTAGGTTTTAGTTCAGATAACTTGAAAAGTTAATGGGAAGGAACACGTATACAAAGTGTCATGTTTTTTAAAGGGCAAACATACATATATATTAATGGAGAAATACTGCTAGTCATTTCAGTTATCTAAGAGAGAACTGATTTCTAACAACTAAGCACAATGTGCTATCATAATATGATTACTTTGACCAACTAATTCTCTGCTTGTTTCAATGATTAACTTATATTTTTGCAGGAATATATGTGAAGTAAGTGTGCATATGTATATATAAACTCCCATGTAATATAGAGGGATATATGTGTGCATTTGACTATAGTTGTGTGTAGTAAGTATATAAACATACACATACCTCTCTATATCTATATCTGTGTCTATGTAACATACACATATGTCTATACAGACACACACGTCTATGTAGACACACACATACACAAACATATATGCAATTTATTAAGCATGTACATAAATACACATATACACAAATGTCAATATATCAGATAAGTATGTACTCAGCTATAGAGAATCTCTAATAGATAAAAATTGGAAAAAAGAATCAGGAATGGGGTAAAAATATTAATTTTATATACTCAATTTTTCATTTTTGAATAAAAATATTAATTTTGAATAATTCTGTATATTCACATATTTTTCCATAGAACAAAATGATTGATTTGAATGCACTCTAATGCCTCTTCCAAATTTAAATGACGAGTCTAGATTTATTTATCTTCATACTCCCTTTTCTGAAACCACTTAAAAATTCTGGGAATGATGATAGATAATTATTGGAGGATAGAAAGACTATAGAAGTAAGATGAAAGATCAGACTTTCAACAATCAATTGACCAATAGCCATTGATCCCATGCTAAAAAGGCACTGTGCCAGACAGAAGAGAATACAAAGAACTGAAGTCTTAGTCTTATTTTTGAGAAACTTACAGAATTGTGGAAGGATATGTAGACATCAACAGTGTCTACAGTACAGTGTAAAGTAAGGATTGATAAATGGGTTGGAAAATGCATAACCAAGTCCTACATTTCAGAATCAGGAGTGGTCACTTATGGAAACGTATAAATCTTGTTTCCACAATTAATTTGCTTATAAAACCTTTTTTTGGTAGCTGTTTCAAAGATAACCCAGTTCCTTAAAATTTGATAAATAGATAATAAATAATCTAAATAGATATATAATCTAATTCTTTAGCATCTAAATTATTAAAAGTTATAAGTTCTACACTATAATAATGAGACTTTCCCATAAATTGAAGTCACCACTGAAATACAGAGCAATGGAAAGGACCAGTCATCAAAACTTTAAGATGAAATAAATCAACTAAAGCCAACTATTTTAGAATTTCCTTAACTGATGGTTCTTCACCTAAATGGGCAAAACAAAAATAATCATTCCTCAATGTGATCAAACTTAAGGGTACTATTCAATGTCTTCAGTATATATGACACTGTACCATGAATGTTCACAAAAAAATAGAGCAATATATGGATACTTGAGCAATCTAAAATTTAATTGGATATAATAAGCAGGGATGCATGAAAATATAACAATACCAGTGAACACTTGATAATTACCAATGAGTGCCCCTGAAAATAAATTCAATGAGATACCAGAGAAGAAAAGGGAAAAATAGGCTTATTTTGGATCTAGAAAGTTGAGTTGGAGTCATATACGTTACTTGAACATTCAACAAATATTTATTGAGCACCTACTTAGTATCAGACACTGAGGATACAACAATAAACAAATGAGTCAAGGCTCAGTTGTCATGATGTGTGAAACAGTAAAGAAATCAGGCAGGTGATGGAGAGCAGAAGGTGACAAAATTAAAGAGATAGATGGGAAAGTACCAAGTCATGTTTAGGAGCTCACTGGAATGACCAGTTAAAAGAGGATATATGGTTGTTAAAGGAGAATTAAAGGACATAAAGACAGGGAGTGAATGATCTCTTAAACCCAATAAAAATATATTCCCTGTGGTGCATATCTGATTAGAATTTTGGGAAATAATACCATGTTCTGAGATCCCCAAATTTAAGCTATATCAGGTTAGTTCTTGGTAAATTTACAGATGAGACATTGCCTTAAAAATGTACGTCACCCATCATCCATCAGATTGTTGGACTTCATGGCATCTTACTAGATGACTCTAGATCTAAGAACCAGTTCAATAGGATATTTCTGGAAAGGACAAATGGAAATTACATTAAAATGCCAATATGTGTCTCAGACACCAGTCTGATGTAGAAGAATCTGTAAATCACCCTGAAGACGATCACAAGTTCTCAAATGCTGAGGCCAAAAGAATAAAATACATAAAAAAAAAAAAATTTACTTCAAAGAAAGTAAAATTCAAAGTGAATTGAAAGAACTTGGCAAAATCTAGAATAAATCAAGCTGTTTAAATGTATACTTTTGATCTTCTCTCCATTGAAATCTATATGATTTTAAAATAATAATATTTTAGAGAGCCATTAAGAACAAGAGTTTTATCTACAGAGTCAAAATAAATTAGGGTAAGTGACTCTAAATTAACAAAAAGCCTCAATAAGTTATAAGATAGTTTACTTGTGATTATCAACAGAAGAAAACAAAGACTAATTCAAATTAACTTGAGTTTGTCACTTTTTGCAACTTTGGGCAGATTTTAGTGGCTTCTCTCAACCATAAATCTCCAAGCTTATGTTTAGGCCCTCTGTTATGAATATTCATGATAAATGCCTAATAAGTAACTTCATCTTCTACTAGATTGGCAACTTCATTAGGGCAGCGACGAGGAATTTTTTATTTTGCCTCAATATCACCAATGATTAAACAGTGTCTAGTGTGTTTATTAGATTAATTTGGCTAAATGTTGGTGGATGAATATAAGGTCTGGCCACATATTAGTTTGTTTCGACATAGAAGCACAGGGTTATGTAATTTTATATATGCAAAAAGCTTTGATGATCACATTTTCTAGTCCTTCCATTTTTGAGATTACAAGATTTGGATCTGATAACTTAGCTGACCTCTGACTCCGCTCAGTGTTTAGTACCACATCTCATACTCAAGTGTCTCTTTGTGGTGGTTGTTACTTTCTTCCAAACCACCACATTTGATCCCAGTTTAACGCAAGCACAATCCCTTATGTCACAACCTAAATATTTTATGAAACCTGGGTTCATCCTTGACTTATCCCTTTCCTTCACAAACCACATTCAGCCGTCAACAGGTCCTTTTAATTATGCCTCAAAGTATACCTGTTCTCTCTCTTTCTCAGTTTCACTGTTACCTCCTTTGTCCAAGCTCTGGAACAGAACACTGTGCACCGGTTATCAGTCCCCATGGAGGACCCCACACACTTCTGCCCACTGCATCTTAGTACCAGAGTTGCCAAGGAAAACACAATACGGTCAAGCGCTGGTTAGAATGATGCTTTGCTCTCATGGAGAAGAGACAGACTAAGGTCAGCCCAGTAGCAGGTGTCAGACGCCACAGTTTGTGGGGCCCCTTGGCAGCCGACGCAGGACAGTTGGCCTGCTCACGTCCCTTCTGCAGAGCAGCAGAAGGACCCTACTCCCTCCTCTGTGGAGTCTTAAATACACAAAGCTACAAGTGTATCTGAACGCCACTGACATACACACTTCCACAGAACAATGGAACACTCCTTGAGCCTGAAACAGGGAAAACTATTCTCACTCTAGGCTGTAAACTCAGTACAAGCTGTCCGGGCTCCTCATCTCTTGGTAAGGAAGTGTTCAAGGTCCTAGGACCATTCTTAAACAGCTGGGTAGCATCTAGAGACTGCATACCGGACTCTGCCCTTCCAAACACAAGCCATGCTTTCTTTCACGTAGACTACTATCCTAAGATTCCTGTTTTGTCCTTGTTTTCACAAACATCCCACACCCCACAAATATTCTCCGCACAGCAGCCAGAATGATCTTCAAAAAATGTAAATCCAATCATGTATTTTCCTTGCTCAGAATCTCTTAATCATTTCTCAATGTAGTTGAAATGAAGTGCAAACTTCCTGCGATGGTGTAAGGCATCTGAATTATCTACCCCCGTCTACATCTCCAGTCTAATCTTTCGCTAGGCTCCTCCGTGCTCGGGGCTCTTCAAAGCTCATGCTCCATTAAAGAACCATGTTTTCTGTTTTGTTTTGTTTTTTAAAGAACTACTTAGTACTTTAATGCTCATTTACATTCATAGTTCATAAGATCTGGCAAGATCAATAAACACACTTAGAAGAAAATATGGTCGCTGATTCTATAAAAACTGTTCAAATATGCTGCTACCTGGGGCTTAAAGCTATTCTGGAGGAATATTTTGTTTCCTACCATACACACCTGTACCCCACTTCTGTCCCACTTAGAACCAGGGGGAAAACATGTCTGTGACTGCTCAGGCTTGCTCCCTTTTTTCACCTTTCTCCTCAGTCAAGTGACCTATGATATATTTGGGACCAGGAGAATAAGTCCATGACAAAAAGATTTTCAGGAAGGGTGATTTACCATTCTCTCATTTACTGAAATTCTCTTACAACCAAGGGATTGCTGGAGAGTAAGTTCAAAACAGATAAGTCTGAATAAATGAGTATTTCATGTGCTTGTAGTAGACTTTAATTCGGGTGAGTCTGAGACACATCCTAAACTATGAATGTAGGTGTCAAGCATCCATTTTTGTTCTTCTTTTGAATAACTCATTGTATCAGATATATTTGGTGACTCTCGACCAAACTACCAAAAAGTTTGGTAATTCTTTAAAAAGTTTTTATTTGCTCAGGGTCTCAGTACAAAAAGTAGAAAATCACACAAGTTCGGCAGTTAAGCTGAAATACTCTGGCTTTGCAATTTCATTGTGCAAATGCCCAGCATGCAAAGTCATTTCATCAGTTCCAATTTTCTCCCAGTAGGTACTTCTAAATCAAAATGAAAATTGCATAAGTTTACCGGAAGTCTTTAATCTAAATTACTATTTTTGCTGGGTTTTCTTAATTCTCATGTACTGATGGATTTGGTGGGGAGGAAAAACAAAGATATTAAATTATGAGAGAAAAAAATGAGTCATTTTAATATATTTGATGTGAATCTTAACTATTATCAAATTAATTTTAATCAGTTATGTACTGAAATAAAGTTAATGAGCTAACACTATCGATGCTGCCTACTTGAATTGAAAACTTATTCCATTTTGGTTTCTTCTTTCTTTGGTCTATATCTGCAAGTTCTAAATATATGACTCAGCTACATATTTTTGACAGGGGAAAAATACCCAATCATGTTTTACTGAGAGGAGGATGGTCCTACCAAACAGAGAGTAAAACATATTGGCATGAAACTTCAGTAAGGCCTTTTATAGCCTTATACTTATAAGGCCTTTATAAGTGAAGGCTACCTTATATATTACTATACCTAATATAGTGTCTAATATGAACTCAGTGCTGCTGGTACTAACAAGAATAAGCATTTGCATTAATAGATTGACTAGTAGAAAGCAATTTAATCCTTTGGATAATATGCTCAATTGTAAGTTTGAAACAATCATAACCCAATAGATTCTTATTTCAATAATCTTTGAAACATAAGATAATCCCTTGCTGAGTTTTTCTGCTTATTTGCTGTTATTGGGGCTTTGTCATGTTTTGCTTATGAAATATGATGAATGTGAATCTCATTTTTCTCCTCTGAATTTCCAAATAGTAATTGTACATTAACATAAATATAAAATAGTGTAATTTGTCATGTCATGTGATATAACATGTTAATATAGTACACAAATATATCAATAACTTTTTGTTCATTAATATGGAGATTAGTCAATGTTCATTGAGTACTATGTGTACCAGGGGAGTAATACTAAGACATAGGAGCTACTGATTCTGCCCTCATGGAGGTTATAGTACTTCTGTAGTCAAATACACATGATCTATTATAAAATTGAAGAAGCTCTCTTTAATACCAGTCTCTCGTATATGGTAGAAAAAAACAGTTATAGAGATGCCTTAGTGTTTTTCCATTATTTACTGAATTATTTACCATATCTAAAAAATGTTTTAGTCTTCAGATTAACCACTGTTTGTTTTGTTTTGTTTCCCCACATTGTTCTTCTATTGAAAATGTCCTTTTGGTGGGGTGCCTGTGTGTCTCAGTGGATTATAGCCTCTGCCTTCGGCTCAGGTCATGATCCCAGGGTCCTCGGGTTGAGCCCCATGTTGGGCTCTCTGCTCGGTGGTGAGCCTGCTTCCTCCTCTCTATCTCTGCCTCCCTCTCTGCCTACTTGTGATCTCTGTCTGTCAAATAAATAAATAAAATCTTAAAGAAAATGTCCTTTTGGGTCTATGGTACCTATTGAAAACCCATTCATTATTCAAGACCCAGTTCATATTCCACCATTTCTGGGGCTCTTTGCTTATTATTCCTTTTCCAACAGACATCACTAGGAATGATTTTATCTCTGCTCCCACAATGCAGTGTGTTATAGTATTGTTCTTGTGTATTTGCTTTTCCAACCAGACTGTGAGTTGTTTAAGGAAAGAAGCTAGTATTAGTTGTTAATTTTGCCATTGTATGCCTTAGACAATGAAGATGATGCCTGTCACACATTAGGTGTCCATTGAATGTTGACAAATTATATCAGTGCGAGTTTTCCAGAGAAACAGAACCATTATTTTCTTAATAACATTTTCTCTTCTAAAGCTTCCTTTATTATATGACTATACTATATAATACATATGACATATAGGGGCGCCTGGATGGCTCAGTGGGTTAAAGCCTCTGCCTTCAGCTCAGGTCATGATCTCAGGGTCCTGGGATCGAGCCCCACATCAGGCTCTCTGCTCAGTGGGAAGCCTGCTTCTCTCTCTCTCTCTCTCTACCTGCTTCTCTGCCTGCTTGTGATCTCTGTCAAATAAATAAATAGAATCTTTTAAAAAAATACATATGACATATAAAATATGTGTTACTTACTTGTTTATGTTATTGGTAAGGCTTTTAGTCAACAGTAGGCTATTAGTAGTCATGTTTTGAAGGAGTCCAAAGTTATTCATGAATTTTTTATTATACAGAGTGTTGGTGTCCCTAACCCCATGTTCTTCAAGGGTCAACTATTTGTTTGTTTATTGTGAGGAATTGGTTCATGTGATTAAGAAGGCTGAGAAGTCTAAGGACCTGCACTTGGCAAGCCAAAGACCTAGGAGAACAAATGGTGTGTGTTCAGTTTGAGTCCAAAAGTCTGAGAACCAGTAGAGCAGCTGGTGTCAGTTCCAATCTGAGTCTCGTTTCAAAGGCATCAGGAAACTGATGAATCAAAAACTCCACCTTTTTGTTCTGCCTAGACCATCAGTGGGTTAGATGAGGCCTGCTCACACTGGGGAGGGCAATCTGTTTTATTCAGTCTACTGACTCAAATGTGAGCTCATCCAGAAACATCCTCAGAGATGAACCCAGAGTATCTTTTAACCAGATACACTAGTACCCTGAAACCCAGCCGGGTTCATATATAAAATTAATCATCACATTGACTAACTGGCTGAGTGAATGAGCAAATAATTTGTAAATCTCCATGAGTTGATATGAGCAGTGATGGAAGGGGTTCACGGCCAGGTTAACAGGAGAATTTAGACAAAGCAGGGAAAGGATGACGACAATGACATAATAGAAAACAAAATATCACACAACTTTAAAAGCTTCCTTTTTTGTTATTTCGATGATTTGCTTGCTTAGAATTAAGTAAGATTTACAAGTAGGCCCAACAAATATCAGCCACATTCATAATCGACTTTCATGAATGTTGTGATCATTCATTAGCCATGCATAATGAGATTTAAACTTGATAGAAAGCCTAAGCCTGAATTCTGTAAAATTATTCATTATTATTGATTACAAACCAATCTCAGGTTTTATAATAAGAATTTTATCTGCAGAGTAGAGAATGAAAATAAAGTTATGGTCAAAGCCTGTTGAGGGAGACATCTCTTCATGAAATCAATATGTTCTTGAAGAGTTGTTTGCAATTGAATATAATACACTAAATAGAGCATGAGAATCATTAGTGATTTCCTCTTGCATATTTAAGATACGCTTATTTTAGAAAAAAGAAAAATAATTCTCTCACTTTTAAAAATGTATAGTAATATAATTTTACATGGTTGTATAATTTTTAGTACAATTAATTGTATAATTTTCAGTGGGGATGCAATAATTTGCATAAGCAATCATCAGTTGTAGAATTAGCCCATTTTCTATCATTCACTATTTTAAACAATGATGTACTGAATCATTTTATATATCTAGCTCTTCATATATTTATGGGTAGATTCCTAGAAGCAGAGCTCTTGGATTAAATTGTTATGATGAACATTGCCAAATTACTTTTCAGTGGTAGTATATCAATTCATACTTTCAGAAGTCATCATTTTGAAATCTTTGCAACATTAATAGGTTAAAGTGCTATATCATTTTTGTTTATACAATTGACTCGAACAACACAGATTTGAATTGCACAGGTCCACTGACATGCAGATTTTTTTCATAAATATATTACAGCACTCTAAAATTGTTTTCCTTATTATTTTCTTAATAACATTTTCTTTTCTCTAGCTTACTTTCCTGTATGACTACAGTATATGATACATATACAGAATATTTGTTAATCAGCTATTTATGTTATTGATAAGATTCTTAGTAGTTAAGTTTTTGGGGAGTCAGTGTTACAGTTGGATTTTTGACTACATGGGGGGGGATTGGCAACCTTAACTCCTGCATTGTTCAAGAGTCAACTGTATTTTCAGTTTTTGATTTCTAACAAATGCTTTTCTATATTGGAAGTTTATCCATTAAAAATCCCATTACAGTATTATACAAAAATCTTAAACAAAAAACTCCTAATTGATCTTCATTATAAATATGAGTTCCCATTTGGCTTTATATATCTATACAGGTAAAAGACCTATTTCAGTCATCAAAGGTATGACAGTAAAGTTAAGAGGAAAAGTACCCTCCAGTCAACAGAGTTTGCTGTATAGCTCTTTCTGTAAAAATAGATTCTATTCTAACTTTCATATAGAATAATGACATTGATATTCAATTTAATTTGATTAGATTTTATGAAGGATCTTTAACCAAGAAGACAATAGCATGCACATTTGAGGAAAAGGTGGTAAAGCTTTCTTCATTATTTAATC
The DNA here is from genome assembly GCF_002288905.1 of Enhydra lutris kenyoni. Taxonomy (NCBI): domain Eukaryota; kingdom Metazoa; phylum Chordata; class Mammalia; order Carnivora; family Mustelidae; genus Enhydra; species Enhydra lutris. The sequence continues at coordinate 44,821,145 of NW_019154092.1, forward strand.
TTGTGCTGAGAAATAGATATTATATAATAACTCAGATGAATGAAAGAAAAGCTATTAATGCTACCTAGACGAATGCTTCCAGAATCCACCTCTGTTGATGTTGAAGTTAACAAAAGACATGGAGGGGCTGAATCATGCTTGTCTGATCGCTGATAATGGAATCAGGAAGAGCAGGGCGGATGGTATGTAGTATAATTCATATCTGAGAACAGTCTGTAGAGGAGAATTGTGTGGAGCTGAAATCCAGCTCTGGATTGTTGGCCAACCTTATGGAGCACGTTTTTAAACTTCATCCCTTCAAAGATCAAAGATCACTCTTCCCAATTCTTATAAAGGCACCATGTAGGCTGCCAGGAGCCCTACTGATGTTATTAAGAAGGGTAGTTTGGAGTATTCTGAACTACTCCATGGTTTTGAAGATCAGGAGTCCAGCAAGGCTGCTTGGTGAGATTATGATAGATCAGCATTCAAACTGGGTCTTGAGCACCCATAGATTAGAGGTGACCCCAAGTGACCACCTGGTTCCAAGCCTTATGTCTAATCAGTTTTCAAGGACTGGGAAGCGGAGCAGTCCTTCAGAGCATTTATAGTGGACAGACCTCTGAGGTGATTCTGAGAAACAGTGGTGTCATGTCTCCTTGACTACTTTTTGCCCAGGGGATGTGTTCATTGTGTGTTGCCATTCTTATAGAGCTGGACTGACAAACTGTACGATTTACTTTATTTGTTTTCCTTTTCATTTCATACCCTGTTACAGCCTTCTGAGGTTCAACTAATTACCCACATGGTTGTTTCTCATAAGATCACACACTGGGCGAGTAAGGCTGGCATCCACCAGACATACTCACTTGGTTTGTTTCACAATGCCACGTTTGAGCAACGGCTCTTCGGCCAACTACCTAGATGTCTGTAATTTTGCCAATGAAAATGAAGCTAAAACAAAAATCTGGAAAAAAATAAAGAAGAGAAATGATAGCTCTCAGAGGGACGTACTGGCAGAAATATGCTATAACAAATTCTAAGAATCATTTATTGGTCTTCTGGCTTCCAAAAAAGACCAAATCTAGAGAACTTTTCTTTGGATTACCTTTATTCTCTTCTCTTCAGCTAATTTAGGAATTAAACGAAGGCAAACAATGTCCTGGCTTTGAAGGGATAGAGCTTAGAGGCTTTAATTTGGAGCAAACAAAGCATCTACAGCAGTTCTCTGGCAGGTGTAGAATATCACCACATTGCTGAATATTTAAAAGCGAGGCATGTTTCCAACCCCAAAGTCTGTCCCCTAATTGATAAGTCTCTTTTTATTAAATGAATTTTAATTACTTAATAATTAGACCTTCCATTGGAGGAGATGGGGATCCTGATAGTCTGCCAGAGAGGCTAGAGGGCAAATCGGAAGAATGTGCCATTTTCAGATTAGAATTTTAAAAAAGGAATAGGCCCAGTCTAGGGGTGTGTGGGTACATGAGAGGCCTCCCTAGAGGCAGAGTCTTGGCATAAACCTGGGCTGCGAAATGCTTTATTTCTACTTTTGCTTAAAAGCCAAAGTAGTTTAGAATTCAATGAATGAAAGTGCACAGCTAAGATATTAAAACTTTCTGACTGTCTGGGTCCTCCTAGTCTATGTGGTGTGTATATGCATGGGTGGAAGGGTCCAGAGGGACTATTGTTCTCATTATTTTAATTCTGGGAGCCTAACACTTTTGATGTCCCTGCAGATTTAGCAGCTTTCATTCATTGCCATGGTGATATTTTACCTCATTTTTTTAGCATCACAAAAGAAAAGCCTAAATGAAAAATGTTTGCTGCTTTTGCTATTAACATTTCTACTGCCTCGGTGACAGAGAACAGTTTGGTTGTGCCTGGCTCCTGAGGAATTAGGTATTGGCTGAAACCTGATTGATGGTTATAGCCATTGCTCAGGATGTCCCAGTTGGGTGGGGGCTGGCCCAGGGACCACTGATAACATTGTTCCTGGGGACAGTGATTTGGAAGGAAGGAAGGATGGGGAAATTTCATTCAAAATGTGTATCACTGCTCAGCAATTTAAACTTATGAGGCTTGGTTAAAACATTCATGGATGCACTAGGCATAGCCCCTCCCCCCCAATAATTTTTCAGATGAAAGATTTTGTGGTTTGATTTCCTGTATGTATGTATGTGTGTGTGTGTGTATATCTCAGCCTTTTTGCTTTTTCACATCCCCTGAAGAAAATATGTGGTTTCCCTCTCTTTATGCCTCCCTAGCCATTGTTGTCCTTTCTAGACTTCCCAATGTTTAAAGTCTGGGATATTTGCCTAAACAAAATATCTTATGGATAATACACTTTTTATTCAATGAATATTCGAAGTACAAGGATATATCATGCACTGTGCTATTTCTGAGCACAGAATACAGTAGACTTGGCCCTGCTTTTGTGGAGTTTTATGTATTAGCTGGAAAGATGGCTGTTAAATCAATGCCATCGCTAATTACAGTTGAAGTAAGTGCTGGGAAGGAGACATGCAGAGATGATCGGTTCTATCTAGGCTTGGGGGAGTCCTCTCTGAGGAACTGAGAATTCCGGTATGGCACTGGGCACACTTAAATCCCCGGTATTCAAGTGCTGTGTTAGAGAAGAGCTTAACAGAGTTAAACTTTACTTCCCTTCTCCTTGCATGGGTAGGTAGTAAATGTTTTAGCAAAGAATTGTGGTTATAGCTGTTTAACAGGCCTTGAGCAACATTAACAAAGTAACATATATAAGTGGGCCCGTTATGAATCCTTTTACTGTGAAAATTAGTACTAAAGAATAACTGAAGGATCTTTTACAAAAATCAAAATAAACAGGGTAAGACCCATTTCTCCATGGTACTTGCATAATGGTTGTATATCCTTTGCTAACAGCACTTAATGCTTCCTATACAACTATTATTAGGATAATTAATGTCAATAAAATTTCTGATACTGAAACCCAGGCACTTTTCTAACTGTTAGGAACTTACAAAATTTGAATTATAAGTGTCTGTGTTTATCATTTCTGGGACAGGAGATAAAATGGAGCTCCCATACATGTCTTGATTTTTCCAAATGCAAAACAATATGTTGTCTCCTTTTAATAGTTCCCAAACTCATGCTTCCTTAGTAGTTGCTGGTCTTTGTTAATGCACAGAAGTGCAGATTTGTGTGAACCTGCAATTTGACTGGTAGGGGACACTTACCAAGAGTCCAGGTGTTGCTAGATTGAAAGCTGCCGTAGTATCTTGGGTCAAACTAAGTGTGAAGGTAGGAACCTTGACTGCAGTTCATTCTTGGAAACAGCCTTTCCTCCAAGGTAATAGTGAAAAGCCTCCTGAAAGCATCAAAAAATTAAGTCTGTTAAAAAAAGAAAAAAGAAAGTAAGTCTGCATGCTATTTTCCAAAGTGCCATATTTTAGGCTGAAGTTTATCTCTGAGAATACATGTTAAACAACAGTTCATCCAGCACTGTGCAGCTACGTAGAGGTTGAGGAGTTCAGGGATACTGATTTACAGAAGAAATTCCTTTTGACACATTTCCATTATTTCCATGGTTGGGGAAATTTCTGTGGGTTGGGGAAATAAGGTATTTTAAGAAATATGATAATTCGGCACTAAAACTTAAAAAGAAAAACAAGCAATCATACATATTGTAAACATTGGGAGGAATTTTGCTCCTATTCTAGTTCCGTCTGTAAAGTGGAGACAGGGACACTTACAGGTCTATCGTGTGGGTTACGTGAGGTGATTTATTAAGGAACTAACAGTAGTGCAAATGATAAAACTGAGACCTCGCCTGAAGTCATCCAGCTGGTTAAGTGGCGAAGGCTAGAATTGACCCCAGATTATCTGGTACCCGTGTGTCTCCTTTACCATCCCAGACTACTGCCGAATATGCTAGCTTGTGGGTAGAGCCACACTCAGATGCGGTTACCAACATTTAGGTATCTCAATGCTCTTTTTAAACATTTAGAGTCACCTAGAACTTCAGCAAATTCCGTGTATTTTGTTTTTCTTTCAGGAGATATTTGATATACTCTGGAGACATAAAATGCCCCTCTCCCCCTCCAAAAAAAACCCCACATATGCAAACATATAAACACTTTTCAGTATTTTATTGGTATAAGTAGCTTTGTCATAGTATCTATAAGTTATCACTGCTGTAAACATGCAAAAAAATGCAAAAAACAATTTCTGGGAAGCAAAACTAGAGAAAAGGTGATTTTTTTTGAGTCTGTAACTTAAGAATAATCACAGTTTTGATAGGTAGATATTTTCTTTTTTAGAGAAAACTCGATAAATACAATTAAGAGGAAGTAGGCTTAGAGAGTAGACCAGTTCAATAGATACAAGAAATATTTGCCAGGGTTATAGAAGATGAGCATAGAAAATGCCTTGCACTAGGTTCTTGGGTACCAGCATTTGGGGTATAAGACAATTCTAGAAAAAACTGGGGACATTCGAGTTTCTTAAGTGAAGCAAAAACCTTGGTGATTTAGGAACACTGATCTTTTACTATGTTTGGAATATATTAGGCTGAGAAAAGAGTAGAGCTAGGAAGACCACTTTTGCTATGATGACAATGGATCAGATGTGTCTGAGTCAAACGTTTTTCAGGAAAAGGCTCTTCTGGATCAGGTAGCTATTTTTCATGAGGATCTAGTTAAAATTATAGTTGTATCTCTCTGTGAATGAAGCATGGGAATCATTTGTATTGCCTTAGAGCATTAAATGGCTCTTCCGAAAATACTGTATTTCATTCTTACGAGTTACAGTGAGTTTAATGTTCATTACTAAGTGCTCATACTCATGCCTTGAAAATTTAGTACTAAGGTGATAGCCTATAACTTCTTCTTTTAATACTGTTGCTTGGTTGTTACACCACCAAGAGATGTGAGTGCTAAAATTTGGCACAATATCGGGAACATTAATTTAAGCCATATAGAGCCTTGTAAACTTACAATTGCTTTTGGATGTGTTGGGTTTGCTTTGCAGAGACAAAAAAGAAAAAGCTACAAATCATGTTAATAATTTCTCACTATGTCAAATAGTCAACTACTTGAAATTTTCAAATATTATTACATCATTAAATTTTAAATAAGATGCATTCTGACCTCATTTATTAAAATATGAAATAATCATAGAGTGCATACTAAAAATCATGTGGAATATTAGCCAATTCCATTAAGTCTAATTATATTAATATACAATCTTATGTCTTGTGTATGATTCTTCTAGCTCGTTTGAAGTTTACATAAAGGAGCTGGCTGTTGAGTATTAGTTTGAATTCAGCTGTACTTCATTTTATTGCACTTTGCTTTATTTTGCTTCCTAGATATTGCAGTTTTTACAAATTGAAGGTTTGTAGCAACCCTGTGTCACACGTCTGTCGGCCCCATTTTTCCAACAGCATTTGTTCACTTTGTGTCTCTGCATCACGTTTTGCTAATTCTTCCAATAGATCAAGCTTTTTTCATTATTATTATAGTTGTTATGCTCACCTGTGATTAGTGATTCCAATGTTACTATCGTAATTGTTTGAGACACCATGAATCCCGCTCATATAAGATGACACACTTAATCTACAAATGTTCTGTGCGCTCTGACTGCTTCACCAGCAGGCCATTCCTGCATCCTTTTCCCTCTATTTGGGCCTCCCTCTTCCTCAAGACACAGTATTGAAATTAGACCAATGAATAACTTTTCTGTGGCCTCTAAGTGCTCGAGTTAAAGAAAAAGTCATTCATCTTTCATATTAAAACAAAAGCTAGAAATTATTAAGCTTAGGGAGGAAGGTACATCAGAAGCCAAGACAGCCCAAAAGCTAAGCATTTGCCCCAAACAATCAATTGTGATTCAGCCAGATTGTGCGGAGGAAAACTTCTTGAAGGAATTTAAAAATGCTATTCCCATGAACACAGAAATGATAAGAAAGCGAAACAACCTTATTGCTGATATGGAGAAAGTTTTAGTGGTCTGGATAGAAGGTCAAACAAGCCATAACGTTCTCTTAAGCCAAAGTCTACCGCAGAGCAATACCCTAAATCTCTTCAATTATGTGAAGGCTGAGAGGGGGTAAAGAAGCTGCAGAAGGAAAGGTTGGAGATAGCAATCGTTGTTTAATGAAGTTCAAGGAAAGAATCCACCTCTATTATACCAAAATGCAAGGAGAAATAGAAAATGGTGATGTAGAAGCTGTAGCAAGTTATCCAGGTCCAGCTAAGGTAGTTAATGAAGGTGGCTACACTAGACAACAGATTTTCAATGTAGACAAGATAGCCTTCTCTTGGAAGAAGATGTCATCTAAGATTTTCATGGCTAGAGAGGAGAAGTCAAAGCTTCAAACGACAGGCTGACTCTCTTCTTAGGGACTAATGTAGCTGGTGATTTTAAGTTGAAGCCAGGGCTCATTTACCATTTTGAAGATTCTCAGGCTCTTAAGAATTGTGCTAATTCCACTCTGCTCTATAAATGGAACAACAAAGCCTAGATGACAGCACATCTGTTTACAACATGGTTTACTGAATATTTTAAGCTTACTGTTGAGACATACTGCTCAGAAAAAAAAAATCATTTCAAAATATTACTCCTCTTTGACAAGGTACCTGGTATCTCTAGAGCTCTGGTGGAGATGCACAACAAGATTAATGTTTTCATGCCTGCTAGCACAACATCCATTCTGAAGCCGTGGATCAAGGAATAATTTGGACTTTCAAATCTTATTATTTAAGAAATACATTTTGTAAGGCTATCGCTGCCATTGATAGTGACCCATCTGATGCAATAGGACAGTCAATTAAAAACCTTCTGGAAGGGACTCACCATTCTAGATGTCATTAATCCTATATATGATTCATGGGAGGAGGTCAAAGCACCAACATTAACAGGAGTTTGGGAGAAGTTGATTTCAACACTTTGGGTGAGTCGAAGGGATTGAAGACTTCAGTGGAGGAAGTAAATTATGAATGTGGTGAAAATAACAAGAGAACTAGAATTAGAAGTGGAGCCTGAAAATATGACTGAATTGTTGCAGTCTGGTGATAAAACTCAAACGGATGAGGAGTCACTTCTCACCAATGAGCAAGGACAGTGGTTTTTTTTGAGGTGGAATCTACTCATAGTGAAGGTGCTGCAAATATTATTGAAATGAAAATAAAGGATTTGGGATATTACATAAATTTAGTTGAAAAAGCAGCAGCAGGGCTGACTCCAATTTTGAAAGAGGTTCTACTCTGGGTAAAATGCTATCAAAGAGCATCACATGCTACAGAGAAATTGTTCACTAATTGAACAGTCAATCACTGCAACAAACCTCATTGTTGTCTTACTTTAATAAATTACCGCAGCCACCCCAGCCTTCAGCAACCACCACCCCCTGATCAGTCAGCAGCCATCAACAGTGAGGCAAGACTCTACTGGCAAAAAAGACTTGAAGCTATTGAAAGCCCAAATGATGCTTAGCTTTTTTTTTTTTTTTTAAATGTTATTAGTTTTTGATGTAGTGTTCTAAGATTCATTGTTTACATATAACACCCAGTGCTCCATGCAATATGTGCCCTCCTTAATACTCATCACTGGGCCAACCCATCCCCCCAAACCTCCCCCAGCATTTTTTAGCAATAAAGTACTTTTAAATTAAGGTATGCTATGTATTGCTATTGCACATTTAATAGATTACAATAGAGTGTAACCACGACTTTTATATGAACCAGCAAACCAAAAAGTCCATTTGACTTACTTTATCACAATATCTACCTTATTGAGTTGCTCTAGAACTGAACCTACAGTATCTCCAAGGTATGCTTTCACCCTTTCATTCAATATTTTATTCTATTATATTTATTAACTAGAATTTAGTAAGCGAGTTTTTGGAACACCACAGACATTTAAACATAAAGTATGTATTGAGAACTTTATCCATTGTGTATAACTTATACAAGAATGTATAGCTGAATATATGTAAGTATCCAGATACTTCATCAATTTATTCAAAATATTTTTCCTGTGTTTTATAAAACACATTAATTTGTATGTGTAGGTAAATTATTCCAACTATATTTCCTTAACTACAAAATAAAATATAAGAAGTGGAGGCCAAGAAGAAAACTATTAAATAAAAAAAATTTGAAAAAATCTGTTGTCCTACGTAACATTTGCAACATCTGGCTGACTATCCATTGCAGTTTTACCTTGTGTCATATATACAGCCATTATCTGTTTAAGTACATGCTTTAAATCTATACTTTAGCAATCAGTTGTAGATTAATGTACTTAAATTTTGAATAGACTAGACGTGACACTACAAAGAGTGTAGAAACTGGACTTTGAACAATGAGCCAGGACACAAGTTAGCAGATTCCTTTTGGTCTTTACTCAGTGGTAAATCTAGCATAGTTATGTAATAATTCTGGATACAAAATAAGAATAGAATTATGCATGTGGCTGGTACCCCCTGTTGATACATTTGTAGCATGGAGACAGACAAATCCAGGAATCCAGATTCTAAAGCCTTAACTGGGGATCCAGATGAATAATTTTAGTACCTTGTGTTTGGGATAAATTTCAATTGATAAATTAATATTTGCACAAGTATGAGTGGTTCTGCATGGTCTAGAATTAATCATTCTTACTTAAGAACAGCCTTAATATTGCATTTATAGGTCTGCAAGTCTGTTAATGTGAATGTAGGTATAATGAGTGGCAAACCATCTTTGATATCTTCTACCTGTTCTATATGTGATATTGATATAATTTCCTATTTCATAGATTCAATTATCTGGTGGTTCAAATAGTCTAATCCCTGAAAGAGATAATGAAATCCCACTTTCAGCTACAGAAGGAGGCTCCTCTATAGCATTTCTGATTGTCTCCCATATTTAATTATGATGTTTTATTTAAGTCATCCTGTCTTTCCCCCTTTGACTTATCCAAATTTTTTTTCAAATTGTAAGGAAAGTTAGGTTTGTGAGAATTAATAGACCCAAAATAAAACTAATAGTAGTTAAAACTGAGTACAATAGAATTTGTTATTACCTACATATTGATGGAAAATTTATTGGTAAAATTTGATCCTGGGCCTAGGAAATTTTGACTCAGTTAATACAAATCTATAAAATCAAAAACATCGCAGTAACATAAAATATGGTCAGAAAAACTTGATTTGAATCCCAAAATGATGACTGAATTAAATTTTATTATGAAATGAACACACAATGAAAACAATTCCAAAAAGATTGAAGTGAAAATCAAAATATTGGAATATAACTGTAATGAATGAAACATGAATCAAGGAATTTAAAATTATTTAATTAAATGAACTCTAGAAAATAAAATCGCTAATGTTCTATCAGTGATGGCATAATTCATTCAAATATGTTTATATTTAAAAAGTTTTTACTGTCAAAGCAATAGGGTCATAAATATCCATCTGTTCACAAAAAGGGCAAGATCAAAATATTTTTTACCCTTCTCATGTACAACATCATGATATAGGAGACTTCTCTTTCACTATGCTCATGCTCAGTAATGGTCAATTTATTTTCTTTTTGTCATTTCTTTTTTTATTTTTCTTTTTCCTACATTTGCTTAATCATCCATATGAATGCATCTTTTTCATATGTTACTGTACATGAACATCACAGTGGTTGTATGAGTTGAGTTAGCTCTTATCACATATTATAGCCCAAAGAAATGAAAAAAGTTACCAAAGGAATCTTACAGAGTAGATCACCCAGCCAGGCTGGAAACACAAGCTAATCTAAACCACAACTATAACTGGCAAATACCTGAAGCAGTCAACCCAAACAAGAGTGTTCTCTGTTACTATAATTAGTGGTTAATGTCACCCATCTTTATTGAAATTGCTGTAGGCTATGCCATTTGGCCAGTCCTTTGTGAATCTCCTTAACTTCATAATCCTTTGTCCAAAGGCATGTACTTGGAAGCACATAGGACCAGGATTCAAAAGAACTAGGTGCCTGCCTGGCTCAGTCAGTAGAGCAAGTAACTCTTAATCTCAGGGTCATGAGTTCAAGTCCTACATTATGTTTGGAGTCAACTTAAAAAAAAAAAAAAAAAAAAAAAACCAGGTCTTATTTGCAGGATGGTGTAAGCTTGTGTGTGGAATTCCATTTCTCTGAACTTCATTTTCCTTATATGTAAAATTAGGATGTTCTTGTGTATTCTGTTTATTTTACAAGGCTGTTTTATAAATGAAGAATAACAAAATAATAAGCTTCTAGAGATCAATGGCAATACGTTTATCATTTTTTTAGTCAAAGAAACTATTGTAATGTCAGACACATAATGTGGTAAAATATGAAGAGCAAATGAGATAAAATTGGACAAAACATCAAATAGAATTTTTTTTCTTAAAGATTTTATTTATTTATTTTACAGAGAGAGAGATCACAAGTAGGCAGAGAGGCAGGCAGAGAGAGAGGGGGAAGCAGGCTCCCTCCTGAGCAGAGAGCCTGATGTGGGGCTCAATCCCAGGACCCTGAGTTCATGACCTGAGCTGAAGGCAGAGTCTTAACCCGTGAGCCACCCAGGCTCCCCTCAAATACAATTTTCTATAAAGAATACCAATGTGATTATTTTTATTGATGATTATTATGCCTTTTCTAATGGATTTATCCTTCCTTCTCTCTTTTTCCCCTAGGACCACTGAGGTTCCTATCCCAGACAGAATCTGTCACAGCTTTCATGGGAGACACAGTGCTACTCAAGTGTGAAGTCATCGGGGAACCTATGCCAACAATACACTGGCAAAAAAACCAACAAGACCTGATTCCTATCCCAGGAGACTCCCGAGTGGTAGTCTTGCCCTCTGGAGCCTTGCAGATCAGCCGACTTCAACCAGGGGACATTGGAATCTATCGATGCTTAGCTCGGAATCCAGCCAGCTCAAGAACAGGAAATGAAGCCGAAGTCAGAATTCTGTCAGGTATGGCTGTGCTTTTTATTTTCTTATGAATTATATTCTTTGGAGTCGTTTGAACAACAATGTTCCCTTTAACAAATGCTTTGTAATTGGCTTTAAATTCTGGGGTTTTGCTTTACATTTGTTTGTTTGTTTGTTTGTTTGTTTCTATCCAAATGAGACATTAGATGAGGGTAAGCCAAAAGCTTTCTATATTCTTCCCAGTCTTGTAGCTGAAGTTTCCCGAGAAATATATATTTTCTTTATATCTGGCTTTATTCATGGATGCATTCACTCATTCCATTAATACACAATGAGCGCTTCTTTGTGTAAAGCTCACTGCCAAGCATCATTAATGTATTACTTTATTTTCCCCTGATAACATTCTAAGAAGCCGTGAATATTATCCCCATTTTCAAAGGATGACAGTGAGGCTCTGCAAGGTTAAGAATGTTCCCCAGGTTAATACTGAACATTCATTTCCTCACCAATTCATATACTTATTTTTGAGAAACACGGTGCTATGTACAGGGATGTAGCAATGATTAAGACTGACACAGAGCCTGGTTTTTTAGAGTTCTGGGTGAACATGGGCATGTAAATCATTACAATATGTTGGGACTGATACTATGATAAGGAAAGTTGTTTTCTTCTATCTTAATCTTCCTTTCTCTTCTGGCAAATCTAAGACTCTGGCCTCCTTTTCCTCTCCTAAATGACCAGAGGTTAGACCGGAGATTTTCTAACAACTCCTCTCTTGCAATAACTGCTACGATCTTCTATGTAATATCTACTTTCTCATTTAGTTGCACTTGGAGGGTTTATAAAGACTTATTTGTGAGAATCACAAAGAAGACACGCACTTGAGTAGTTGGGACAGACCCCCTATCAAAGCATTGATGTTGGCTTTTGTCTCTACATGCTGCGTATAGTTCTCACAAGTCCTTCAGCTAGGTAGAGGGTAACATTCCTAAGTCTCTTCAAAAGTAAACTGGCAGTTTGAACATTTCCAGGTACTTTGATAAAGACATTTTGAATCCTCTTTTAATTCTTTTGTATACTCTCTCCTCCATCAGTTACAGGGTTACTGACTTAAATGTGTCAATAATCATCAGCACCGCTGTTTCCTTCCATCCACTAGGCAGTGACAGATGCAAATGTAGCATTTATTTCCAACACATGCGTGCATTTATTTAGGCATCCATTAGATACACAAAAATTTTAAATATTTATATTCATATGTCCTTAATAATGCATCTAAGTCAATCAGATGGGAAGCCTAGGAAAGCCACCAGCAAATTGGCAAGACTATGTTAGCCTATCTTACTATGACTGAAAGGTGTGTTTTCCAGAGGTATTAAGGAATAAAGTTGGACTAATTAAATATTAAATCTGAAATAGAAAGTTTTGAAAGACACAGAGACATAACCACCAAAATACCATTTACATTTATTCACCTTGTAAGACACATTTGCATTATAATTTGTGGAGAGTTTATTTAAAGCCAAATTTCATAATATTAATTTGGATAAAATCAAGGATATGTCAGGGTACTTTGGAAGTGTATGGGTATTTTTTTATCTGAATGGAAATGGAAAATTTTTTGAAGTTATTACAGCTAATGAGAAATTTTCTTGAAGTTCTACAAATTCAAATATAAACTTTAAAAAGAACTTATGAGGTGAGGTAATAAATACACACACACATTATTGTCACACTTGGTTAAGTTTGTTTTCTCTGCTACTGATCATGTAAAGTATCTACTGAAGGAGCATATGTTTGTCCAATTTATCACTGAGTTTACAAGTTGTTTTAGAGTTCAAATACACAAATCCACAGGTACAAAATTGAGTGAGAGAATGAGTGGATGGATGGATGGATGGATGGTCAATTCCAGTTTCTTTTAATTGCCATTTATGATTTTCTCATTTTTAAAATCTTGCTAATCCTTTCTGAATCGATATCTGTTTTCTATAAGTACCAATATGAGGAAGTAATAAATTACATAGAGAGATCTCTCTATTCTAATGCCTATTTAATCACATAAGATGGAATTAGTTAAAATAGGAAACCATCAAATTTATAAGTATTAAAGTGGTATCTGAATAGTCACCATTCTTTAAAAAATATATATTCTTCTTCATGGTCGTTTAAGTACTATCTTGATTGAAGATATCTGTTTTTGTATTAGTTTGAAACATAAATGCTAATGTGTGTAGAGAGTTATCTAGTACTAATTAATATATAATTTGATGTTCTTATTAAAGTTTATGTAAAGTAAAAGTTGCCCCATTTATAAATTAAGTGCTTGATATCACCAAGTAACTGAGATCCATTAAATTCAGATTTTAAGAATCAAGTAGTTGTTTTGAAATGGTGCTATTCAGTTAGCAATTTCAGTTTATTTACTAAATAAATGAATACATCATTCAACAAACTTTTGAGTGAATTTAATATACCTGCCATCATGCTGGTTCTTAGGAATCCAAACTTGAGAGACTGTGCCCTAAAACAGCAGTAACGTAGTGGGGAAAACATGGGGCATGTGGGTGGCTCGTAGGTTAAGCGTCTGCCTTCAACTCAGGTCATGATGCCAGAGTTCTGGGATTGAGCCCTGTATCAGGCTCCCTGCTCAGTAGGGAGCCTGCTTCTCCCTCTCCCTTTGCTTACTGCTCCCCCTGCTTGTGCTTATTTCTTATTGTCTCTCAAATAAAAAAATAAAATCTTAAAAAAACCAACCAGCCAACCAACCAAACAAACAAAAAAACCCCAACAGACAAAGAAAGTGGACTATGCTGTGAATGAAGAAATGTAGTGGCATCCCCTCACGTAGAAATGCCAGGTACCAGTTTTGAAAGGCAAGGAAGTGTACCCCAGGTCAGAAGAGCAGCATCAGCACAGCATAGAGAAAGGAGACATCATAGCTTTTCAGGGGACCTGCACTTAGTTTTTTTTTTAATTTATTTTTTAATTAACATATAATGTATTATGTGTTTCAGGGGTACAGATCTGTGAATCATCAGTCTTACACAATTCACAGCACTCACCATAGCACATACACTCCTCAATGTCCATCAGCTCACCACCCTATCCCTTCCTCCCATTCTCCCCCCCCCCCCCCCCGCCCCCAGTTTGTTTCTGAGATTAAGAGTTTCTTATGGTTTATGTACCTCCCCGGTCCCATCTTGTTTCATTTTTCCTTCCCTTCCCCCCACAAACCCCCACCCTGCCTCTCAAATTCCTCATATCAGAGAGATCATATAATTGTCTAACAATCATATAATTGTCTTTCTTTGATAGACTTATTACACTTAGCATAATACACTCTAGTTCTATCCACATTGTGGCAAATAGCAAGATTTGGGGTTTTTTTGATGGTTACATAGTATTCCATTATATATAATGGAATACTATATATAATATATATTTTTATATATATATATGTATATATACATATATATTTAATACATATATATTTAATATATATTATAATATATAATATATAATTGATATATATAATATATAAATACATATATATTTAATATATATTTAATACATATCTATATTTAATACATATATAAATATATATGTATATATAAATATAAATATATATATATAAGATATTATATATAATCTTTATCCATTCACTTGTTGATGGACATATAGGTTTTTCCATAGTTTGGCTATCGTGGACATTGCTGCTATAAACACTCAGGTGCACGTGCCCTTTTGGATCACTACATTTGTATCTTTAGGTAGATACCCAATATGCACTTAGTCTTTTTAACAAGGTCATAGGGCACAGGAAGTGTTGGAGGGGACGAACTGGATGTAAGGAAAATAAACTGAAGGGAGGGAGATAAGGTAGAATGTGTGGCATTAACCTGGAGAGAACTGACCCATGGTGGTATCAGACAGGATTCAGAAATGAAGATGAGGGATCTTCATTAAGGATAAGTCTTGGAAACACATCACATAAGGCATATGAGGGAGAGGGTGGAAACCAGGCTCAGTAAAAGTAAGGCAGTGGCATATTTCTCTGAGATTGGGTGTGGAATAGTGGTGCTACTGTGTTCAAAATTAATTACAAACTTTTAAATGTCATACTTGCTTAAGATTTCCTCATAACATTTTATATTTTCCAGATTAAATGCATAATTCTTTCATGCAAAGGTAGGGAAATCAGTAATTTAATTTGATTGATGTTTTAAGACAGAAATTGAATTCTTGCTTATTAGGAATTGTATGTTTTTAACAGAGTAAGTTAGTATTAAATTGTCGCACAGGGTTTTTTTGGGGGAAATAATGGTAATACAACACTAAGTAAGGTCGAGATGGTTTGAAGTATTTTGTTGCACGTGATGGGGAATGTATGAGGTATTGTGGGGCCCCTGGGATTGTCAGGTTCGCTTTATTCAGTTCTCGTGATATCTGAGTGCCAAGCAGTAGATTGAATTGCTGAATTATAAATCTGCTTTGGGCACTAGGTTGACTAAAATAACTGGCCCATCCACTGAAACTCTTATTTCAGTTTTCTTAATGGCCTAATTGAATTGATCAATTGGTAATTCAATCTATTGTGCATTCGTTTAACTGCAATTAAATGACTCTGGGTCCTGGATAGACCTGAACTCTAAATATCTGTATAATTTAGAAGCATTGGCTTTTAATGGAATCAATTGGACTAAAGGTATATTTTGAATGATTTTTCTCTATATTTATTTTTATTGAAAGGCATTTTAACAGAAACATTTCAAAATTTATATTATTTAAAGGAAAATTATTTTATTTAGTTTTAAAGCAAACAGTTTCAGAATTGTGTCCATGACCAAGAATTTATTACTGATGGGTACATGAAACAATTTAGTTTGACTAAATATTATTTATATTATAAAATCAATTACATTTTGTTTGGTTTATAATTTTTGCAGAATAATAGTTTGTAGGAAAAAACAAAGAAGACACATTCTTTGTTTTGAAATTAACCATTGAGCCAGACAATTCACTTATGTAGCCATATGAATAACATAAGGCAGGGAATGGTAAATTCAGGTAAACATCTAGTTCCAAATCAGCACAGACAAGCAATAAGTCAGTTCTAGGTGGAAAATTTCCAGACTCCTTGTAGAGATGATTCCTTTGCCAGATATTCAGGAGGTAACCATTTGTAGAATGATAGCAGATGATAAATCTGGAGCGAGAAGTTGGACCTGTTTTATGGAGAATCTTGTATCCCATGTCTAGGAAGTTACGCTTGATTTTATTCACCTTATTGATGGCTGGGAATCCTTGAAAGTTTTAAATAAGATATAGCATGATCTAAACATACACGTAGAAAAACAGAAGTAAGAAAGTGACGAGCAAATCAGATTAATGTATTACTGATATTTTTGTATCATCCTTAATGTTTTTCACTGTACTAAAGGATTTTTCCATAGTTTTGAGTAAAACTATTTCTTATGCCAGGCTATAAACAGAACACTGTTAACCTTTCATAGATCTAAGTTGGATAAAATGGTTTCCTCTGCTTCTCTCTTACATGTACATACAAAAGAATGAAATATAAGACTATATTATATTTGAACCAAGTGAAGTCCATGTTTCCTAAATATATTAGACTTAATTCAGACTGCATGGAGGAGTCAGTATATGGACGACCACACTCCATTTCATATTGAGATAATATTGCTCTATTGAGCTATTATTATAATAAGTTGCTATAAACATGGAATATGATACCAGACTAAGTATAAATCTCAGTCGTACCACGTACTAGTGGTGCAATTTAGGGCAGGTTACTTAATCTAAATCTTTATTTATTTTGCAAAATGTATAGAGTAATGTCACATATTTCTTAGGGTAGTTATGAGGTTTTAACTTAACAGGCCAAATACAATTTCTGAAATTGCTAAGTCCTTAGTAACTATTATAATTACTTTCATATTTTAGAAGTTCCAGTCTTAAATAATTTGATTCTCATGTCAAGATTATTTATCTAAGAGTAAATTAGCTGATTTTGATTCTGGATATCTAAGTGTTTATTGTCTAGTGGTACTTATATATATCTTATGCTATTTACCCACAATACTGTATTTCTGCTTTTGCTTTTCGTATCTATTAAAAGGCAGAGTATACTCACCTATTTCTTCTCTAGTAGTGCATTGCTACATGATTTTTACCCTAAAGTTTACATCAACATCATTTTGTTTGTTAGACAAAATTTTGCAAAAGACACTGGCTTAGAAATAAGGGTTAGAAGATAAATAAGACTTCTGTATTTTATCTTTATTAGCGATTACCAATTCACCAAATCTTCTAAAATCCTTAGTTTCCTTATTTGTTAAGAGAAGAGGTTGGCCTAGAACAGGCTTTCCAAATTTTCTCACTACCAGGGCTCTCATTTATTATTTTATTCCACATTCATCTCCAACTGCACTTTTATAATCACAGTGCTTAAGAGTCCAAGTTTGCTAGACAAACTCTAGTTATTAAAAACTAGGGGCACCTGTGTCGTTCAGTCAGTTGAGCTCAGGTCATGATCTCATGGTCGTGAGATTGAGCTCTACTGGGTTTGGAACCTGATTAAGATTCTCGCTATGAAAAAAAAAATTCTCTGTCTGCCTCTCTCTCTACCTCCCCACCCAGCTCTCTCAAATTAATTAATTAATTAATTAATTAACTGATTAATTAATTAATATTGGGGGTGCCTGGATCCCTCAGTCACTTGAACAACTGAGCTTGATTTCAGTTTCGATCATGATCTCAGGGTCCTGAGATTGAGCCCCACATCAGGCTCCACACTCGACAGGGAATCTGCTTGAGGCTTCCTCTCCCTTCCTCTCTCTCTGCCCATCCCTCTACTTGCTCTCTCCTCTCTCTCTCTCAAATAAATAAATCTTAAAAAAAAAAAAAGAACTATGATACCATGCTAATATACAATCATTAGGTATCAAAATGAAGCTCATAAAATATGAGATCATCCTGCTTTAAAATTAATTTTTAAAAACAATGGTTTCAAGCTGGTTTATACTGTCAGAAAAAACACACCAAAAGAAAATAGGATACTTTTTATTGTGTACAACTGGCCATGTAGTGAAATGACCAAGTTCCATATCATGATGTGCTCTACCACCCAACCCCCAACTATGATAGCTTTAGCTTGCCCTCTTTGGGAACCAGGGCTGGGGAGAGCATGGAAACCAATGGACAGCCAGACTACATTAGAATTAGTTATTGTAAGTCTTTTAAGGTCTTTTAACCAATGCGAGACAGTAGAGATAATCAGTGTTTCATATGGAGTTGATGAAATTCCATTCAGATGCACAAAGTTTATATGTTAGTAAGCCTAAGCTGACTTGCAGTAGGTAGTATCTTTTTGATTCTTGAATTTGTTAATAATGACAACAAAAAAGTCTTCATCTCTCAGTGACACTTTGGAGACATCAGTCTAGTCCAGGATTCCAAGTTTAAAGTATTTGAAATACTGGGTGATCTATTACATTTTTTTTTTGCTATGCCTGTCATTCTAATATCACTAGTGAACTCTCCCTCACCAGTTCCTCTAGTTTTTCTATTATTCTTGACCTTGAATATTAAATATTGTTCATATGATCTCCTCTTAACTCCCTTCTCTAATATGTTGTTACTTAATATAAGGTCAAAAGCAAAAACAGTGCACTTGGGATTGTCCTCTATAAGAAAGAATGAAGATTCCTTGAAAAAAGAGTCTTTCTTTTCCCAAGAGTCTTTTAGGGTTGATATATGGTCAGCTGTGCATTTAGTAGGAATATGACACTTAATAGCTCCAGGGTGGGTGACTGAAGGGTCCAGCAGTTTGCCCTGACTCACAAACAAGAGGTTTTCCTGAGCATGTGTGGAAGCCAGACCTATATCCTATGAGTGTAAAAGTCACAAAAATCAATGAAGGGACTGGTAGAGCTTCCTTCTCTGGTCTTTCTTGATACCAGTTTATTCCCAGAGCATAAAAAAGACATATTTAGTCATGAGTTATGGGCATACCTTTATTTTTTCAACGTTGGCCAGATAGGAAATAACCCCAACATATATATATATTTAACAAAACTAAGAGTTAGAGTAGCGGGTTCCAGGTGGCTTAGTGGGTTACGTGTCTGTCTTTGGCTTCAATCATGATCCTAAGATTCTGGGATTGAGCCTTGCACCTGCTCAGCGGGGAGCCTCCTTCACCCTTTCCTCCTTGCTTGTGCACTCTCTTGCTATCTCTGTCTCTCTCTCAAATAAATAAAATCTTTTTTTAAAAAAGGACCTTAAAAATTCTTAAAAAATAAAAAAAATCTTAAAAATTATAGAATAAATAGTCAATTACTTTTCTAGAAAATTTTAAATGCCACTTTATGCATTTATATAAATTATGAAGATTTCTGGGTTCCCTAAACTAACTTAGACACATCATAATGATAGCATTTGTTTTCTGGGACTCTGCTGTCAGCTGTAAAATTACAAAAAAGAAATTGTACTATAAATGAAAAACCATTTCCTTCAACTCTGCTACAAAATGAAACTGATAGACTCAAAATTTGCCTGTGAGACAGAAGGGATATAACCATATGCCAATGACAAGAATAGACACTCCGCTTTCATCTTCCAAACTCTATCTACAAATAGCAATATGTGTGTGTACATGGAGAAAGAAGGAGGAAATATGAGCAGATGTAGGAATATTTACAGAGAGGGAATGTCATTTTTAGTACTGAATTGGTGTAAATGAGGAAGGGAAGTAATAGAATCATGGAGTGATGACTACTAGCTCCTGAGAAATGGTTCTCTTCTCTGTTCAAAGCTCCTTGGCTTTCAGCCAGATGGAGTTTTTTTTTCCTTTTTGATTAAATAAATTTTGATTCCTGTGATCAGTCTGGATTAGGTTGGTTTTTAATAAAAGACACTCTAAACACAGAGTTAGAAGGAGTTTGATGGAATTTTTCACTCAGAGCACATATTACACCTGCTTGTGTTTGAAGACACAGGGTACCTGCTGAATTTCCTGAAACAGAACTAGATGGGGGATGGCTAAGGAGCCAGCAGGTGAACAGTCAGTTAGCTTGAAATTGAGGATGCAGACAGGAAACTCACTCTGTGAAAGTTAAATTAATTTGTAAATCTTAAGAATGGGAAGAAATCAAAGAGAATACCTCACTGTGGCCTGCAGTGTCCTTTCATTTCCAATTGGAAAAGTGTTTGATATTCCATTGAGGCAGTCAATTAATAAAGGTAACCAAAGAATATACAATGAGAAAAAAAAAAAGGTTTTGCATTCAGAAAGCATAGAACGTAAAAGCAAGTACTGGTTATTTTGAGGAAGATAGTTATTAAGTTGTGAAAACTGGTCTTTCTTTTTTTTTTCTGACACAGATGCCAGTAGTCTATAATTAATTTTCTCTCTTCCTCAGTTATTCTTTATTTTTATCCGTGTAAGTTCAGAGTTGAGATTCATCAACAGTAATGGAAGAAAATGGCCCCATGAAAAGAAAGTCATGGTCATTACTGGGTGAGCTTATGTTCCACTATGCAGGGAATAGGGTCAGGCAGATCTAGTGTCCTAGAATAATTATAAAGAGAGTTACCTTTCACTCTAAATTGTGCCCAATGTTGGATAATATATGTAGTGAGTCTGGTTATCTATGATGAGGTAAGACAAAATCATGTGGTCTTGACATGTATGGGAAAACCTGGGAATGAAGAGTCAAATTTAGCTTCTCGTTGGCCTCACAGACTCAGTTAATATGGCCAATGTAACATCTAATAGAAACTTTTTTTTTTTTAAATGCCCTAAAATGGAAAATACTCTCTCTCTCTTCTTTTACAGTGTGCCTTTTCCATGAGCTTTTGGGTAATTAGGCCCTGAAGACAGTTGACTTACTATTTCTAAATATGTGAAATGTCGGTAAATGTGTCAGGTTATATGATCCAAAATACTGCTTGACTTTTAATAATCTATTGCTGAAAGACAATGACTGTAAATATGTAAGTTTTTCACTGTCTTCACAAATGAAAGTAATAATAACAATAACGATAGCAATACTAAGAAGAAGAAGAAAGAGGAAGAATGACATCCACCTTTTTTTTTTTTTTTTTTTTTTAAGTAGGCTCCATGCCTGGCATGGAGCCCAACACAGGGCTTGAACTCATGACCCTGATATCAAACATCATCTGAGACCAAAAGTCAGACACTTAACTGACTGAGCCACCCAGGCACCTCTACTTAATCAGTTACTACTTCAAGGATGCAAAACTATTCCCTTTTTGAAAGGAAATGGGCTTCTTGAATGTCTCAGGAGATAGGCTACTTTGTTTGAACTATCTACATCAGTTCTCAAAGATTGGTCTGGGGACTCTTAGTGTTTCTCAAAATGCTTTTAAGAGATCCGTAGAGTCAAACCTATTTTAATGATAATACAATTTTTTGTATTGTTTTGCCATGTTGACTCAGAATACCTTTCATGAAGCAGTAAAAATTATTAACTTTATTAATTCTCAATCCTTAAGTTCATATATTTTTTAGTATTCTAAGTATCAAAAGAGGATATATATATATATATATATATATATATATAAAGAATGTCTAAGTATATTAGTTTTTTATTTTTGTGTTTATCTGAGTTTCAAACTTAATTAGCTTTTTTTTTTTTTTTTTTTTTTAATGGAACTCCATTTTTACTTGAAAGGGCAATCAACAGAAAAACCAGAGCTATTCAGACATGGGTATTAGTTAGACATTTTCTGAAAAATGAACAAAGTGAGCCAGTCAGTTTAAGGAAAATAGTATCTGCCACCAAGGATGAAATTCAGGCTTTTAAGTTAAAATTGAAATTTGGAAAACGTGTATCTGCCACTAGGAGCTTGACAGCATCACAACATTAAAATGCCTTTCTGATGGGATTGGTGATGATAGTAACAAATGGGATATTTTGATACTGTATAATGAAATACGTCAACATTAGGAAGATCTGTCTAATTCCCTGTGCCATCCCAAAGGATGGTAGATTGATGGGTCAGTATCACGAATGGGTAAAAAGATCTATACAAAATACAAGATAAGGCAACAGATTTTTATATAACACTGGAAAATGTTTATCAATATGGGGTCAGATTCCACATTGCAATTAACTTTCAAGGAACTATTTATTGGTGTAGTGTTAAAGGATAAAGTTTACAATTATTTGAAAAGGCTATTAAAATACACCTTCCTTTCCCAACTATTTATTTGTTTGACATCAGATTATTTTCATATAACACAAACAAATCAACATATCAGAACAAAGTGAATGCAGAAAGTAACACAACAGCCTAGTTATTCTCAATTAAGCTACTCATTAAAAAATTCACAAAACTCAGGGTGCTTGGCTGGCTCAGTCAGTAGAACATGTGATTCTTGATCCTGGAGTTATAAGATCAAGCCCCATTTTGGGTGTAGAAATTATTTAAAACCAAATTTAAAAAAATATAAAAATATGAAGTAGTACCTGTCTTCTAATATTTTTATATTAGTTTAAAAAATACATATATTATGGTAAATTGTAAATAAAATTTCAATAAATATTTTTAAAAGTCTCTCAATTTTGACTTTTAGTATGGTAAATATTTATGGCTATAACCTACAGAAACAAAAATTCTTTGGGGTCCTTGATAGTTTTTAAGAGTACACATGTTTCTGTAACCAAACAGTTGTGAGATCCACAGTCTATATCATGATTCATTTTCCTAATGATTATAGATTAATCCTCTCCAACTCAGACAACAGATGAAGGTAAACAGGCCAAATTTTCCATTTAAAAACTTAGAAAGGGTGGAAGGAATGAAGGAAGGCAGGCAGGCCAGACAGCATATGCAATGGTAACATGTTGCCATAAGGTGATTTTACACTTGAAATGAAATCTGTATATGTCAGAGATCAGTATCCCTGTAAGGACTCTTTTCCCTCTAGTTACATACTATACCCTCTTGCTCTCTGAGATTAGCTTTTTTGCCACCAGGATGACGATGAAATCAGGTCAGATGGAGAAGCCTGCTGATGTTCCCCACCCCACAAAAGGAAGTAGCTAAACTGACTCTTAGTCTAAGCAAATCTGACTGGTTGTAATCAATTTAGAAAAACTGTTGTATGATTTTTTTTGCATTCACTTCTGTGAACATCATATGAAGGAGGTCTGCTTTTTTTTTTTTTTTTTGGTTTTTAATTAAAAAAAAAAATTGACAGAGGGAAAACTATCCATTTTTGCTGGTTCAATTTGAAAGCTATTGCCAAATACGTTTTCTCAAGTCTGCCCTGGCATTTCCTTCCCCTTTTTATTTTAAAACATATAGCACATACATAAAAGCATATGAAACGTGTGTAGTTTAATGAATAAATTTAAAATGACCATTTGTATACTTACCCAGTTTATGAAATAGAGTATTGCAAACTGGTATTCTAATGCCATTTCCTGAGATGAAATCATACTCATTAATTAACTGGAAAAAATTGCCATGTTCAGCTGAACAATTTCATTTGGATCTGAATAGTCAATGCCCATATAGCAAGAACAAAACTGATTTCTATATTTCCTAATTCTATCATAGTCGCATTAAAATCAATTTAGTCAACAAAAGAGTCATGACCTAGAATTTCAAGTTTGCTCTTTTTAGGGCTTTTCCATTTATACCATTAGAGAGAAAGCTTAGAGAGAAAACTTTCATCTGTTCTTAAATATATGTCTTGTATTTTAATCATTCATTTTTATAATTTCTTTGTTCCTTGTATAATTATCCTTCACCTTGCAACATTAGAATTTAACAGAACTCCCTACTCTAAAAATAATATGTTTTTATAAAAACCTTTGAAAATAGAGAAAAATCCAAAGATGTAAATAAAAACCATTCATGATTCTGTCATACAAAGATAACCTTGGCAATTATATCTCTATCCCTCCTCTTTTAAAACATAAATCTACTTTTTGACACACCTCTTAAAATAGAACCACCTTTTTAAGGAAGAAAAATAAGGCAAATAGCTATTGCTACATAAGAAAATACTCCAAAATTTAGTGACTTGAAATAATTTATTCTCTCTTATAATCCTGCAGTGTATCTCAGCAGTTCCTCTGTTGGATTCACTTGACTCCCTTGTGTATGTTTGGCTGAAGTGGAAGGTTCAAGATGGCCTCAGTCACATGTCTGTCAATTGGTGCTGGTTTTGGTTTGGGGGACTCATTTATCCTCCATGTGCCTTCAGGTCACTAGACTAAGATGCTGGTCTCAGAAAGAGTCATGACAGAAACTGTAAGACCTCTTGAGGTCTTGACTCCAGAGCTCATACAGTATGACCCCCGCCCCCAAAGCACAACATAGGGTCAGGCCAGATTTAAATCCTGAGGAACTAGATCCTCCATTCTGGATTAGAGGACTCAAACAATTTGTGAGCTTACTTAATCCATCACAATGTTGTGAAACATATAAACTATTAACTTTTAAAGAAAATTTCTATTAGCTTTCTTGGGAACTTCCATAATATTAGACTTTATGAGGTTATATATTTATAGAGAATTATCTTTGGAGAAATAAGACCAAATTTCTCTGCCAATAGCTGACATTTTTATACCTATCATCAGGCCACAAACCCTAATGCCTCCAATGAAGCTACAAAGATAATAAACATAGCTGAAATGGGCCAGGCAGAAGTTGAAGTTGTCTGGAATATATATGCTCTGTCTAAAAAAGTATAGCCAATGGTTATTCTGTGGCAATATGAGCCCAGTGATGCCTGAACTACTGATATTTTAAGACAAAGACAAAATCCCAGTGAGTTAAAGTTATTTTGTGTATCTTCATAAATTGATTTGAAAGTATTTATGGGAAGACAGGAGACCTGGAAAGGTGAGAATAATACCGAAGAATAAAGTCAGAGGATGTACACTGCCTGACATCAAAACTCATTAGAAAGCTACAACAGTAAAGATTCTATGATATCGGCAAAATAATAGTCAAACAGATCCATGGAACAAAATAGGGCACCCAGAAATAGACCCACTTAGATGGTCAACTGATCTTTCACAAAGGGAAAAAATCATGTTAATGGAGAAAGGATAGCCTTTCCAACAAATGGTGCTGGAACAATTGGACATTCATATGCAGCAAAACAAAACAAAACAAACCTCTAGTCACAGAAGTTCTTTTCTAAAGAAATTAACTCAAAGTGGATCATAGACCTCGACATAAAACATAAAACTATAAAAACTTCTAGAAGATAACAGAGGAGAAAATCCAGGTGGTCTTAGGTTTGACAATGAATTTTTAGACCTTTAAAATAATCCATGAAAGGAAAAATTGGTAAGTTGTGATATTAATAATTTTTGCTCTGCAAAAGACAATGTTAAGAGAAAGTAAAAACAAGCCACAGACAAGTATTTGCAAAACACACATCTGATAAAGGATGTGTATGCAAAATATACGAGCACCAGAAACTCAATGATAAGAAAACATATCCATTAAAAAAAATAGGCAAATATCTGAACAGACACTTTATTGAAAAGGATCTAAAATATGGAATCCAAGCATACAAAATATGCTCAAGATTGTGTGTCATTGGGGAATTGCAAGTTAGAAAAATTATAATGCTAAACACCTATTAAAATGGCTAAAATCCAGGGACTCCTGGGTGGCTCAGTGGGTTAAAGCCTCCGCTTTCAGCTCGGGTCATGATCACAGGGTCCTGGGATTGAACCCCATGTGGGGCTCTCTGCTCGGCGGGGAGCCTCCTTCCTCCTCTCTCTCTCTGCCTGCCTCTCTGCCTACTTGTGATCTCTGTCTGTCAAATAAATAAATAAAATCTTAAAAAAAATAAAATAAAATGGCTAAAGTCTAAGAAAAATGGCCATACCAAATGCTTAGGAGAATGAGGAGTAACAGGACATTCATTGCTCTTGGGAATTCAAAATTGCAAAGGTACTTTGGAAGACCGTTTGGGAGTTTCTTCCAAAGGAACATAGTTTTGCTCTCCAAGATACTTACCCAATTGAGTTGAAAAATTATGACCAGAAAAAATCTGCACAAGGACACTTAACAGCACATTTGTTCAGAATCACTAAGTAATAAAGGTATCCTTCCATAGGTGAATGGATAAATAAACTGTGGTATATCCATATAAGGGAATACTATCCAGCAAGAAGAGCAAATGAACAACTGAACCCCCCCAAGACATAGAGGGAACCTAAAGGCATATTACTAAGTGAGATAAATCAATATCATAAGATGATATATTGTATAATTCTAACTGTAGGATATGCCATAGGAGTATCCTTTATTTCCAGCTATAGGAAAAGGTACACTTATAGAAATAGTAGAGAAACCAGTAATTTCCTGGGCTTTGAGTTAGGTGTGGTGCTGGAGTGATGAATAGGTAAAGCTTAGGGGATTTTAAGGGCGGTGAAACTATATGACAGTGTAATGCTGAACACATGACATTGTGCATTTTTCAAAACCCATGCAACTATATAACACAAAGAGTGAACCTAATGTACACTATTGACTTTAGTTTATAATAATGTACCAATATCACTTAATTAATTGTAACAAATGCACCACCCTCATCTAATCATTCCCTATGTTAATCATAAGGAAAACAATTTCAGGGGATGGGGAACTGGTATATGGAAACTCCCTACTTGTCAATTTTTTAGTAAATTAAAATAGAAAAATAACAAGCAAAAATACTTGTGCTGATTTTGTTTTCTAATAAAAGAAAGTGTGATAGTTGGTTGAATTATTGGCTCTTTTATGGATAAATAAGTAGTATTGGACATAGGCCCCAGGTAAATTTCCTTTTAGCCATAAGATCAAATTAAGTAGATCTTACTTGATGTTTGGCTAGTATTATTATAGTGTGTGTGTGTGTGTGTGTGTGTGTGTGTGTGTGTGTGTGTAGAATAGTATAGTATTATGCAATATATGCAGTTGGAACATTCTGCTGAGAACAGGTGGTAGAAGTAAAGCATACAAATAGATAACACTCGATTATGAAGATAGCTATTTGTAAATATAGATTTTGGGAACTGTTCATTTCAGGAAATTTATTGATAAGCAACATTATCCTTCAAACTATTCTTATTTGATTTGAAAAGTCACTCTCAAAAAGGGAAATGTCACATACCACCAGCAATTTTTTTTAAAGTTTGAGACACCTTTTCCTACAATATTGGCTTAATAAGGATTAACACATTTCAAAAATTCTTTCAATATTTTCATTGTGAAGAGTATTTATTTTTGTTGCTGTAACAACCGGAAAGAGATGTGAGAAGACCGAGAAAGTGTGAATTTGTCTTTCTCCACACTTTGAATGACAATTACCATTCCAACCATTAACTGGAAAATTGTTTTATTAACCTAGAATCAAGCTGTGTGGAGTTGGGTCAGGCCAACGAGGATTAACAGCAGGGTTAAAAGGTATCCCAGATCTACCTTACTTCCTCTCTGCTCCTCTATGGCTCCCACTATGACAGTTGGATCTAATTTTCCTTGGCAATTCTCTGTCCACCCCAAAACTAGTTTTCAAGATTTCATGGCCTCATTTCTTTTCTTCAAGATTGTACTTTGCATTTAAAAAATGACAGATTACATGTTAATTCCATTTAATGCATTAAGCTGAAAAGAGCCTAAATCAAACCTCCATAGAGGGATGCAGATTTTAATAGGGATGTGGAAATATAGCATCTTATCTTAAGTGAACTTTGAGTGATAGAAGTTTAGTCAGCAAACAGGTCAGAGATATCACCATGGCTCGGAGGATTTCCTCCAAACTCACCTGACCATAGACTGCTGTTGGTGTGTCCCAGGCTTTAGGAGTGAAATATATGGGAGGTGGAAGAGAAGCTCTTAACTCTCACAGAGTTTTACCTTGACTGTGCTAAGATTTTGTAATTTTTTTTCTTATTATATCTGATATAACTTTAGTAACTTTGAAACAAATGAGCTCTAAAGTGAATGGAATGAGTAGTCTTTAGGTTGAAAAGACACTATTTCAGTGCCTGCTAGTAAAAATGAATTATGTTGGGTGCCTGGATAACTCAGTTGTTTAAGCATCCACCTCTTGATTTTGCTCAGTTCATGATCTCAGGGTCGTGAGATGGAGCCCCATGGTTGGGCTCTGCACTGAGCATGAAGCTTGCTTGGGATTCTCTCTCTAACTCTTCCCTGCCATCCTCCCCCACCGCACCCCAACTCACTTGCTCTCTCTTTGTGAAATAAATAAACAAATAAATTTAAAAAAAATTTAAAAAGTAGAATGAATAATGTTGGTTATATAGAACTAGAAAAGGCATTGGGTGAAGTAGGAGGATACAGGAGCTTTTCATCTACTCACAGTCTCAGCTTAGGGACAAACTCTCTGCAATGTTGTTAAAAATTAAAAAAATAAACAGAAGGCTTAGAAACAGCCTAACTTAACTGTATACAAAACAAAATTTAATGTAAGGTCTATTCTGAAGACCGCAGGGTTTTTTTTTTTTCCCCAGAACCTTCTACACTCTACCTACTTAATCCTTGTATGTTATTTATCACATTTCTAACAGCCACAGATTTAATAAACAAAGCAGAAGGGTGTGGAATAGATATTAGAGGCAGACAAATTGAACATACCAAAAAGTTCCAGAAGATAATGTTTAGAAAAATTACTGATCGCATTGTCTTGTTCTCTAATGAGAAGTCCACAAGTCCGGGAGCCTTCATGAGTGACTTGTCACGAGCTTCTGCCTGTTGCCTTATACCATGGTGTCATCAACAGCTAAGAATATGCTATCATGATCCTAGAAACTAGGGATGGAAAAACCTTTTAAGAATCTAGTTGATAA
Organism: Enhydra lutris kenyoni; assembly: GCF_002288905.1. Lineage (NCBI taxonomy): Eukaryota > Metazoa > Chordata > Mammalia > Carnivora > Mustelidae > Enhydra > Enhydra lutris. Next base: position 44,849,918 of record NW_019154092.1, read on the forward strand.
ATTTCACTGGTAACTTTCCAGTTTTTCTTTCCTTCTTCTGTATCAGCATGTCTTATTAAGGGGAAAAAAAATGGTTCAAGCTACATCATTTATCTTTACAGTGTTTTTCATAAAAGATGTGATTTTGTGTTTTCTTTCCACAGACCCAGGACTGCATAGGCAGCTATATTTTCTGCAAAGACCATCCAATGTGATAGCCATTGAAGGAAAAGATGCCATCCTGGAGTGTTGTGTTTCTGGCTATCCTCCCCCGAGTTTTACCTGGTTACGAGGAGAGGAAGTCATCCAACTCAGGTATCACAAATTGAAGACTTTTGTGAAGTATATGTCACTGTTTCCCCTTCTCTAATTTGATATAGGTACCTAGAAATACTAGAGTTTTTGATGATACTTGATTTCCTCCCATATTCCTTGACATTATATAATATATGAAAGACATTTACCCAATAGGATAAAGAGATGGGGAACAGAGTCAAAATCTATGGGATCAATTCAGAAAAGAAATTTAGAAAGCCAGCGTTGCTGTTGAAAACTCCCTGTCCAAAAACTATTCAGCAAAGAAACCTTGGAGGGTATCATCTTAAGGAAGTGGAATAGAGAATAAAATATTTATTAAGAAATTAAAGCTTTCTCGGGCACCTAGGTGGCTTAGTTGTTTAAGTGACTGCCTTCAGCTCAAGTCATGATCCTGGAGTCCCAGGATCGAGTCCCACATTGGGTTCCCTGCTCATCAGAGAGTCTGCTTCTGCCTCTGATTGTCCACTTCTCCTGCTCTCTCTCTCAAATAAAATTAAAAAAAAAAAAAAAAAAAACCAAAAAAAAACCTTAAAAAAAAGAAAGTAATTTAAAAAAAAAAGTGAAAAATTTAAAAGGGGTGCCTGGGTGGCTCAGTGGGTTAAAACCTCTGCCTTCAGCTCAGGTCATGATCCTAGGGTCCTGGGATTGAGCCCCGCATCGGGCTTTCTTCTCAGCAGGGAGCCTGCTTCCGCCCCTTCCTGACAGAAGGGAGTCTGCCTTCCTCTCTGCCTACTTGTGATCTCTGTCAAATAAATGAATAAAATCTTAAAAAAAAAAAAGAAATTAAAGCTTTTTTTTTTTTTTTTTTTTAGATTTTATTTATTTATTTGACAGAGAGAAAGCACAAGTAGGCAGAGCAGCAGGCAGAGGGAGAGGGAGAAGCAGGGTCCCCGCTGAGCAGAGAGCCAAATGCAGGGTTCGATCCCAGGGCCTGGGATCATGACCTGAGCTGAAGGCAGATGCTTAACAGACTGAACCAGCTGGTACCCCAAGAAATTAAAGTTTTCTAAATTGAAATACATAGCATGTCATTATAGGGTCTGTGCAACTTTTTCAGCTCCAATTTTGTCTTTCACACTGCAGATGTAACAAATTATTTAAGATAAGGCAAAAGGAGAACATGGCTGGCTTTGAATTAATAGAAGTTCATCTTAAGGCATAGTTGAGAAAGTAAACTCTTAATATAATGGAACACAGTCTGAAACATTTTGATTAAATGGATTTCACTTAAGAAATTAATTTCATTGATTTGGAGGTCTGGTGTACTCCTTTTTAACACATTTGTTTTCTGTGATGAGATAGGTTCACAGACAATAACTTAAATCTTTAAATTTCATTTCCCCTCTATATTTGTATAACAACACTATATGGTATGGTGTCACTATTCTTCTGAGAATATTAAAGCATGTGAGAAACCTGGTTGCAGCTTTAGCATGTCAAAACACATCCTCTGAATGTAGCCAGATGTTCTTGGTACAGTATGAAATGTGGCCTTATACAAATGTTACTAAATCAGATGTCAGGACACAAGACATTGACTTCCACTGTGGGGAATCACTTCCCTGTAGCTTGTGGTCCTCAGATCCAAAATGAGAGAATTGCACCAGAATATCTGTAAATTTCTTTTCAGTACTAAGCTTGGTTCCAAGTTTAATCTATTTAATTTCTTTGATCACTGCACAAAGACTTCCAGTGGGAGGGGTTTATTTTGGATGGATTTTTGATCAATAAATGTGGTGTTACCAAGACCCCCAAAATAGTTTATTTCTAATTTTATAATCGGATTTTGTAAAGTTTATTTAAACCTCTGAGTACCTTGCCTGATATACACATATATATTAGTACATTAATCTAATCTCTAATTTTATATGCCTGTGTCTTACAGGTCCAAAAAGTATTCCCTATTGGGTGGAAGCAACCTGCTTATCTCCAATGTGACAGATGATGATAGTGGAACTTACACCTGTGTTGTTACATATAAAAATGAGAATATTAGTGCCTCTGCAGAGCTCACAGTCTTGGGTAAGTCAGTGGCTCGAGATTAGTTTACACTGTCCTTTTCAAAGTACATCACCGTGACACTTTAAATTCTTATGCCTGAATTGCCTCCTGTGTTTGTTAGTATGAAATTACAAAGTTGAAATATTCCTTACATGTCCTTACTCTACTTTGATTAATTACATAGGGGTTAAAAGCAGTGTTTGAATATTGCTCATTGACTAAAATCTAGATGCATCACTCTTTAGTCTAATTATTCCATTGATACAACTGAAACCTATGAAAAATTATTATTTAACAAATGTATTAAACAGCAAATGAGTTTAATAACAAATGAGAGACTCCCAAATATTTTATCTGGGGAAAATAAATGAAGGAATGAATGAGAGAAATTGTAGAAACGATGTTCAGTTGAGTGGGAAAGTCTGATATCATTTAAGATAACAGGGTTCCTGACATTAAATTCAAATGTTTTGGTAAGATTGTTTTGTTAATATGGAAATACTGTAGATGTTATGCTGAAGGTTAAGCAATAAAATCAAACATATCTAAGGAAAACACATAGAAAGAATCTAATTTTAAAAAGTTAAGGGGCGTGGAAGGTACGTATGATTCAGAAAGGAAGGGTCACTATGTATCATTGTAAATTAATAATGGTTATACATGGTGGGTACTCAAACACATATCTTATCATTACCCCAGAATTTTTTTTTAGTCAGTTTAATTTGAATCATGTAATTTGGAGAAAGTGCTTTACTATTTGCATTCCAGTGGCTTTTTCGTGTAACAGCAACAAAAAAATTATTTATTAGTCTTTGGATTTTTTCCTCTGGAATAAATCTTTTTACCTTGTAAAGAGTACAGGAAAAATCATAGGCTCTTTAAAAGTTATTCAGTAGAGGGGCGCCTGGGTGGCTCAGTGGATTAAGCCGCTGCCTTCGGCTCAGGTCATGGTCTCAGTGTCCTGGGATCGGGCTCTTTGCTCAGCGGGGAGCCTGCTTCTCTCTCTCTCTCTCTTTCTCTCTCTCTCTCTGCCTACTTGTGATCTCTCTCTCTGTCAAATAAATAAATAAAATCTTTGAAAAAAAAAAGTTATTCAGTAGAAATGGAAAGGTATGGTATGCTGATTATATCTGCTAACCTGTACCATAATAATCTTATGGTCTCCTTTTTACTTTTTGGCTTTAAAGTTTTCTCAGAAAATGCTTTCATCTTCAGATAGGGTAATAATGCATGTGATGGGTGAGACAATGGAGTTGTTTGTTCTTTGATCAAACCATAAATATTAAACTAAGAATAGGCAAAGGACTTTAATTCTTTGGTTTTAGAGGTGGCATTATTCTAACTAAAATAGCTTGTCTTTAAAATGGCAACAATTTAAAATTGTCATTTTATATGGAAGTTTTTGGTGAAACAAAGAACTTTTACATTTGTAACATCAAAGTATAGCAACACAGAATGACTATATAGAAATTATTTTGTAAAGTATACTACTGATCCTAAGGCAAATGCAGTTATAGAATTACCTAGAATTTATAGTGATCAAGGGTAAACTTCTAATTGCAAATAAATGAGGTCAAGTTTCATACCAGATTATTATACAATATTTAGATGCATGGTGCCTTATTGATAGCTAAGTCTGTTGTATATAAATTATGATTTCTGAGTAACGTAGCCAGAAATATATGTAGGAATATCCATATACACACATACATTGACATGCACAGCATCTTCTCCTATATGTTCTGTGTGCATGTCTGTGCTCTCCAGTTCTTTATTGTTGAGTATTGTCTTGTCTCCAAGTTCTGTTTAAAAAAGCACACACAAACAACAAAAATGCTGAGATGATTATTCTGTATCTTTGTCATTTATTTGCTTATAGGCTAAGGAAAAGTATCACAACAATGTTTATACTCACACCAGCAGTGCAAGAATTGCCTCTCTCCAAAAGCTACATTTCTCTCAGGGTACCTGGGTGGCTTAGTGTGTTAAGCATTTGCCTTTGGCTCAGGTCATGATCCCAGGGTCCTGGGATCCAGCCCTACACTGGGGTCCCTGCTCAGCGGGGAGTCTGCTTCTCCCTCTCTCTCTGCCTCTCTCCGTCACTCATGCTCCCTCCCTTTTAAATGTGTGATTAAAAAAAATACATTTCTCTCTACTAATATTTGCCTAACATTTTTTTTAAATGGACCCTCTTTGTTCTAATTTACACCTTATTAAATTTGGATTTATTTTTATAATTTTACTGGACATTTGCATTTTATACTTTGTAAGTTAGCTATCAATGCTTTTGACCTTTATACATTTATTAAAATATTCACCTTTATTTTATTGATTTATAGGAACTCAATGTAAGAGGAGTAATAACTATGTTGTATAGGCTCTGTGTGTATATATTTTGTTATTTCTGGGTTTTTTTTTGTTTTTATTTTACATTTTATATAGGGTACTGAGTATTTTTCTATGTAGCTGCTGGCTTTGTTGCTGTTAGACTCACATTTTTATTATAAATGAATCACCCAATTTCCAACAATTTCATTATAGATTACATATTGAATGTGTAAATTAGAAGCATTATTAATTTAAAAAAATAGATAGAGTTGTGTTTATGTCTTGGTAATTCTCTTGGTAACTGGGTATACATTCTAAAGATCTTCCACATACCTAGTATGATCTGTGACTATTATAAAAGACATGATTGAATTCAGGAAATGATCATAATACTGTTTTAACTGTTCTACCCAGGCTTTAAAATGAATGTTAGTGTAATAAAATTTTTGATACAGTCTTTGACTATTCTAATATAAAGTTAAGTTCATCCTGCAAGACTGAGTTTAAATAATGGAAAATGGAATTTATTACTTTTACTTAAAAAGTTGGGGATGGCGGCTGGAGGAGGGCGCCTTGGGTGGCTCAGTTGGTTAAGTGTCTGCCTTCTGCTCAGGTCGTGATTCCAGGGTCCTGGGAATGAGCCCCACATCAGGGTCCCCCACGCAGAGTGGAGTCTGCTTTTCCCTCTCCCTCTGCCTGCTGCTTGCCCTACTTGCGCGCTCTCTCTCTCTCTGTCAAATAGTTAAATAAAACCTTTGTTAAAAGGATGGGGATGGGGTGCCTGGGTGTCTCAGTTGGTTAAACATCTGTCCTTGACTCAGGTCATGATCTCAGGGTCCTGGGATAGAGCCCGGTCTGGCTTCCTGCTCACTGGGGAGCCTGCTTTTTCCTTCCCCCTCAGCCTCTCCCCCCCACTTGTGAGTTTTCTCTCTCTAAATAAAATAACAAACAAACAAATAAATAAATATTTATATAAAAAATGAATAAAGTCTTTAAAATAAATAATATCTTTGAAAAAAAGGATGGGGAGAAAAGAGCTTGATTATCAGTGTTATTTAAATAGTTTTCATCAGTTTTAAGAATTTAACCTATTGTAGATTCTTCATAAGATAAAATCCCACAAGAAATCCAAGCTTGTGCTTAAAAGTTTCAAGCATGCATTTTATCAGACTTTTCTTTTGCCTTTCAAATCATGGTCCTTTCTTGCACTTAGACTGGCTTTGAATGTGAACCTGCATGAACTAACAGACTTCTGAAGCATGATACCATTTTATATACAACAAGAGAAATTCTGTGGTTTTCCTCAAGAGTTTCAGAGTTAATAAACATTAAATATAATTTAAAGCCTTTACACTATAAAATGAATATTGACATTTCCATAATAATTAAACAGGGAAATTTTAATAGATAAGATTAAGGATAGCTTGTCTAAAGTACATGAACTATAAATAAATTGATTTGGGTTTTTTTTTTTAAAGATTTTTTTTTTAAGGGGCGCCTGGGTGGCTCAGTGGGTTAAGCCGCTGCCTTCGGCTCAGCTCATGATCTCCGGGTCCTGGGATCAAGTCCCGCATCGGGCTCTCTGCTTGGCAGGGAGCCTGCTTCCCTGTCTCTTTCTCTTTTTCTCTCTGCCTGCCTCTCCGTCTACTTGTGATCTCTCTCTGTCAAATAAATAAATAAAATCTTTAAAAAATATATATATATTTTTTAAATTGGTTTATTGAAGGAGAGAGACAGAGATAGTGAGAGAGGACAGGAATAGGGAAGAGAGGGAGAAGCAGGCTACCCACTGAGCAGGGAGCATGATGTGGGACTTGATCCCAGGACTCCGGGATCATGACCCGAGCTGAAGGCAGACATTCCACCCGCTGATCTACCCAGGCATCCCGAAATGCATTCTTTAAAAAAACTTTTGATATTTGACCAAGGAAGTGCCCAGCCTTGGACAAACTTTTCCTTAGCCCATGCACACACAGGAGATGGGTGGAAAGTTCACTCTTGAGAAGAAGCCATTAAGTCTAGCACTGGTGACAAAATGAAAACAGTTTGAACTTTCTAGATTCCAGAATTCTTTTAAAAGCAGTCTGTAGCCATATACGCAATCTACTATTGAAAGTTTACCTTAGTGTGTAGGTTCTCTCTCATTTCTAGAGAAATCTTGGCTAGAATTGGTACAATCTGGCTTCATAGACACAAATAAGTCTGCTAGGTCTGTTCTTGGCACATAATTTAAAACCCGTAACCAAATCTAAGAATTCTCTGTATCTTTTCCCCCCTCTCCCATGAGTAGTACATATCACTTCATGTGGTTTTGAGTTTATATTTATCCCCAGAAAACAACTCTAAAGAGAAGTCCCTTGAGGCAGGTGTTTTGTCTGCCTGAGGCGTCTTCTTATGGGACAGCGATCCATGGGTCTCCCTCCTTCAGTGTGTTCAGAATGGCTCTCTACTGACCGAGAGCATGTCCAGCTCACACAGGTTATGTTCTTTAAGTCCAATGGCAGTGGATTCAGAATATTAAATTATATTTTAATATCTATAGTATATATACATACACATGTACATACATGTACATGTATGTGTAATGCATATACATACCATATATGTATAAAATGCACATAAAGTCCTTATTTCTAAGAAAATTTCTCTTCATAACCCCGTCCCATATTACTTTAAATGCATATGGTTACCTCAGCCATTACATAGTGTGCTGATTTGACAAGTAGATAATAGACCAATCTATTTAGAAAGTTTTAGAAAAATCATCTTAAAAGCAAGTTAAGAAGACAGCAGACTAAGATTTATAGAAGAAGTTAAAAACCCCATTAAAAACTATCATTTTGTAATGTAGTGGGATAGGAAAACCCCATGAGAAGCTCACTGTCTTCTGAAAATGCTTAAGAATAATAAAAAAGAGGGCTGGGTATATAATGAGTTGACCAAGTATAGTTTCTAGGCCCAGAGTCACAACTGAACCCCAGCATCCGTACTGACAGCAGCCACCACTGGAGTACATCTTCTGTACTTGGCCAGGCACTCTTTGGGCATGGAAAGATGCATATGGCACCAGTCTTGACTTCAAAGACTAGTGAGATAAACAGACAAGAAATAGAAGAGCTGAGGAAAAGTTGGGAAAGAGGGAGGCTGTTATCTAAGCCACTCAGTCCATGGTGATACGTTGTTTCAGCAGCTTGAGCAGATGAATATAACCACAAAAAGAGTAGACATACTGTGTATTATACTGTTAAGAAGAGTTTTGATTAGTTTCATAGAGACATAAGCTACAACAGAGAAGTATATTACCAACATTTCTTATATATTGTTAATACTGACAATCTCAAATTTCCAAGCATGTTAAAAAAAAAAAAATCCCTCCTACGAGAGCAATGAATCAAAAGCCATTTCTCTGTTTATATACTAGGTTATGTGTAGTTCAATGTCTAAATGTTCTATTGTTTATTTTTTCTCTTTAGTATCATCAGCTTCTTATTTAGTAGTTTATAGGATTAAGGTACTACTAACATTGAGATCTTATAATGCTGAATGGTCTGTCCCAATTTTAATAATAAATACATCATTAACTATGAAGAAGTTATGTTTTCTGTTGTTTTTTTTTTAACTCAATTCTTAGATGTGCTCTATAAATTCAGTTTACTACAACAAGCATACAGATGTTTACACTCCATCAACTCTCAGATGTGTCTAGTAACGGAAGGGAATATGATAATTAAAAATTGATAGGGCTTTGCCTCCTTTTATTTTTTGTATATGCTTTAGCGTTGCCTTTTTTTTTTTTTTAAACTGAAACGTATTGGATATGTTGATACTTTCTAAGCATGTATAATTGGTCAAGCAGGGAACTGACCCATCCATTTGTTTGGAGAGTAACTGACATATCCACCTCCATTAAGGTGTTCAGTTGCCTCCTTTAAAAATTTGCTGTTGAATCACCCATGTGGGGTTTTTGGCTTGGGTTCTTAGCTATAAACAGAAAATAGTTACCATAAAATATATTAATAAAGATAATCTTTAACTCCTCTATTACAGTGTGTAACTTTGAATGGAGTTCTCCTAAATTTACTACATCACTGCTTCCCCCAAAGTAACAGTCCTTAAATTTCATGTCTCTATATAATTGCCCTTTATTAGCAGTGACCCCCCCCTCACCCATATGCATTTAATGGTCATAGCCTAAGTAGTGCCTAAGGTAGGTTTGTATTGATTATCTTTCACAGGGTAATTGCCAAATGGATCATAATGAAATTAGTTGAGTTTTTTTTTTTCTTTTTTCATGTAGGGGTATGATCCCAAATGTATGATAAAAATGCATATTATAAGGGAGAATTAAATTTAAAAAAATCAAAATCATCTATTTGCTGTGCCTTCTTATAACTATGTTGATTTCTTACTATAATCCTTTTTCACCTGAAATCACACCCATCATAAAAGTATGCAAAAGTTCTACCCAAACTGATGTTTAGGAAATTCTGTTGAATGCATATATGTATTAGAAGAAGAAACATGGTATGTCCGGGCTGTTAGTGTAAAATGATTTGGTATGACAATTGCAGTTAGACTGTCTGTGAAAATAATAGTTGAATTTGTAATGGGATTTATTTATTGATTACACAGATATTTATTTAAAGACCTACTATGTGGATCTCTCCTCTCCTTCTGTCTTTCATTGGAGAAAGCAGTTTGAATAGTTTTGTGTGTGTGTGTGTGTGTGTGTGTGTGTGTTTATCCTTGAGATGGCTGTGGATCTAACTTTTTCTTCTTTCTCAGAAAGATGAGAAAGGAAGTAGAGGCTCCAGAGGGAAAGATGAAGGCTATGTGCTAATTCAGAGCATTCTAAGGCTATGATTTTAATTAGCCCTAACAGTCTCAGCAAGGTGAATTGACCATCTGTGGTTTAGAAGGAGGAGAACTGCTGACAGAGGTGGAAAGATGCCCAAAAAGGCATTCTATGCCAAAGTTGTCCTGAGGTACCAGAAGTATACATTATCCCAGAAGGAATTTGACTGTCATAGGAGTCAAACTAAAGTAGACAGGAGTGTTTTAATTAGAGTTAGCAAGAGTTAGCATCAGTTGTGCTTGCCAGTTTTGAAAGGCTGGAGAACAAAGCATGACATTTCTTTCTATACTTTCCAAGGACTTTTATTTCTGATTTATTATTTCATGTGTCCAGATATAATCATTTTAGTGATTGATTTACACAGTAGGGTGTGGACTTATCTTTAGGATCATCTGGTATATTTTAGTAGGAAACCACCAGAATATACACCTGTATCCATACTCCTGAAATTTGTACCATAAGACCAAAGCTCCTTCCACCACTTGGTGGCAGTGTGCTTAAGGGCAAAAAGTACCAACTTGAAAACCTGTCTTTCAATGGCAGACTCTATTTAAGTAAAGCATTTGAAGTTCGACATACATTTGTTGATTTATCAGTTACTCAACAAATGTTTATTGAAAGTGCAGTAAGTTTCTTGCCTAATGCTGTAAAACAGCTTTATTGAGATACTATCCACCACTATAGTTCACACACTAGACAACTTCACATTTAAACTGTATAATTTACTGGTTTCAATACAATCACAGATGTTTGCAAACATATCAGACCATAGCGAATTTTAGAACACTTTTATCACCTCAAAGGAATCCTTGTACCCTTTAACTGTCATTCCCCCATCCTCTTCTTCTCCCTTTTCCCTCTACCTTACAATGCCCCTAAGCAACCACCAGTCTACTTTCTGTCTCTGTAGATTTTTCTATTTTGGACATTTTACAAAAATGGAATCATAGAGTACGTTGTGTTTGTGACTGGTTTCTTTAGCTCAGTATAATGTTTTCAAGGTTCAACCAGATTGTACTGTATATTACTAGTTCATTTCTTCTTATGGGCAAATAATATTTTCATTATATTGATATACCATGTTTTATTTATTCATTAGGGCAATGATGGGCAATGGAATTGCCTCTACTTTTGTCTGCTATTAATGATTCTGTATAAGCATTTATTTACAAGTTTTTATGTGGACCTATATTTTCATTTATCTTGAGTATATACCTAGGAATGGAACCACTGAGTCCTATGGTAATTCTATGTTCAATCATTTGAGGAACTACCAAATATTTTCCAAAGAGACTCAGCCATTTCACATTCCTACCAGCAATGTATGTGTATTTCTATTTCTCTACATCCTCATCAATACTTGTTATTAGCTAACTTTTTTTTTTATTCTAACTAGCCTCATGGGTGTGAAGTGATATCTCATTGTGAGTTTGATTCACATCTTCCGAGTGACTAATGATGTTAAGTATCTTTTCATGGATTTATTCACCATTTGTATATCTTTCTTGAAGAAATGTCATTTCAGATCCTTTGCTCATTTTAAATTCATTATTTGTCTTTTTATTATTGATTTGTAATGGCTTTTTATGGGCATATGTGTGTGGGGCACAGTATACCACTCTCTTAGGAACGAGTTAAATGGAATGCCACACAGAGGAAGTACTGAGGTCACTGGCTATCTGGGTGAAAACCTCTGAGTTCACAAAAACTTATTTTTTTGTATATTTTAAACCAGTTTTGTGCCACATATGCACAATGATCTTTGATCATTGGATCTAACATCAGAAACACCCATGTGACAACTCCTCTTCCTTCCCTGAGTTTCCATAATTTCTTGCTTAAATCCATGATTAACATGTAACATGCTGGTTGGGAAGTTTCTCAAGGAGGAGGCTTTGTATGTTAGTCATTGTCATGTCCCCAGTGTCTTGCATACCAGTTGGTACAAATTAAGCATTTAAGAAACATGTAAGAAATATACATTTTTTTCTCTCTTGGAATTCAATTTGGATTTTCATCCTGAGTATCAAATTTCAGCATGTGAAGAAAAAATAAAGTCTCATTAAGTCCTCCCTGTGACCAAAAAAAAAAAAAAAAATTTGTACACAATCCTCAGACTCAAGCATTCTTTCTCATTTTACCCTTATTCTTGTTGTTCAGAGAAGCTGTTGCTATGCAATCATAATAGCAATTGTGCTATTCTAAATAGCAATAGTGATATTTTGATAATTATTCCTTGCAAAACACATTCTGGGTGCAAGTTCGGTATGAATAAAATGGACGGAGTTAAAGATGCAACAACTGTGCAGTCCAGTGAGACCTTTAGTAAAGATGAAGCTAAACATTCTGCTGACCAGCATTCCCCAAGCTGTATGTGTATTATTAGGTATTCCCTAAAAAAATGAAAAAAAAAACCCAAAAAACAAAATAAGATAAAACAAAAAATCATCTGGGATTACCTAAATTTGGAAAATGTTGGTTAAAACAAAGTTGAGTTAGACAGGTACATACCACAGGACTTCTTAGAACCTCTAACAGGCTCATGTTTGGGAAATGCTATGTGCAAACAGAAAAGGCTCCAAGGTTGAATTTTTGTTTTTTCTTGTATTTGGAGATGGAAGGAGAGCTTCAGGTGAAGAAATTCCTGCTATCAGCAATAAAGCTCTACTACTTTGATTTATATGTAATGGCTGCTTACTGTATACATTTCTATGGAAACCGCCTACCCAATTAAAAGGGGATTTTTACTATAGTTAATGGGTGTACCTGCTTTTTTATTCCTGCAGTTCAGACCCATTACACATTCTGTAAGAAGCAACACGATGCCACTTTAATCACAGACCAGTGCTCCTCTCCTGCTAAGAAAAATAAATGTGATGTTTGTGAGTTCTCATCCATTGCTTCTTTAGAGGACCAGCAAAGAAAATAATTAGCCAAGTGATTACATTATATAATTCAATTTTCCCTTGGTATATTCTTACTGACAATCAAAAAGTAGTTAGTGAATCCACTGCCAAATGCTCAGTAATAACACTTTATCACCAATTTACAGTGCATGAAAACAAAAGAAATTTCAAATGAGCTGGGGGATTGTGTGTGGGGGTGTGTGTGCGTGTGTGCGATTTTTAAAGGATGGTTAGCCAGATAAATGTGGGGATTGTGCACGTAATACTGTGTTTCCTTTGGAATAATAATTTAGCTTGCAAAATACCTAGGGAATTAAGATGACACAGGGTCATTGTGTAGATATATTTCGGAAGGGAAAGTCACAGAAGGGGGCATTTTCTTTGTTTGATTTTTAAAACAATAATAAAATAATAATAAATTTAATCTGGCCTCAGAAGAAGATATCCGTGAGTGAGTTTTTCTCCTCACCAGTTCTTCACTCTCTTCTGTGTAAACAGAGAAACAAGTTAATTCTCATTTTTTACTTCTTCTGCAAGCTGCTTGTTTCTCTTCTTTTTGGCTGAACATTGTATAGACAATTTATAGTACCTCCCCTAAAAGCAGGAACATTTATGTGATTATGATTCTCATCATTCCTTCCATCCATATCTCCTCATTTTGCCTACCATTTTGCTTCCCTTTCTGCTCCTCCAACCTGCTCTAGTTAGGCTTGAGGGTGCTGGGGGCAGGGTAGTGGTAATGAACACATCTCCCCGTCTCTAACACTGTCTGTGCAATGGGCCAGGACATCTAGCCTGCAGAGTCATGATGGAGATTAAAATAAGCAAAATGACGCATGTTCAGTGCAACTCCAGACGGTGCCTGGAACAGAGCAGACACACAGTAGGTGGCATTGCCATCATTACTGTTATTAACAACAGGGTGTCTATATGTTAACATGCTTTGTCCTTGATTACTCAAACTCAGATTGGGAAGTCTCGTTCAGATCTTGTATTGTCAATTGCACAGTTCTTGCCGTCGCTAGACATTTCAGAGAAGCTCAAGGACAAAGAAACTGTGGTAAAGAAATGGATTCTGAGAACAGTGGAACTTAAATCCAGGCAGTACAATTTATCACAAACACATAGAATCGCTGAACCAAAATTGTACAAGTGGGAATTCGAGTGATATTAGTGAGAGAAGATGAGAAAATTTTCCTGCTTTGGGAGGGTTGCAAAGTCTAGTGATTTGGGCATGAATCAGGGTCTGATACATATAAAGCATTAAATAGATATTAGCTAGTATCATTTAAAAAATAATTTGAGCTCAAAATATTACAAGCTTTCTGGAGGGAGCTTAAGAAGTGTGCCACCATTATTTACACTTTACCGAAGACTATGAAAAATGTTGACTTTGTAAGTTATTAGGAAAATCACCCAGAAAATAAGTAATCACAATTAAATTAGCTTCAGATAAGATGGAATATTAATCATTCACATACACAATACATATCAAAACTGTCAAACTCCGTAAAGAAAGTTTAGTTTAATAAATATATACTCAGTGTTACGATATATCAAACCTAGTCATTAGATTTGAGCCTTCATTTCATAATACTTTGAATTAAAGCCCTGGCAGTTCAACCTCCAGAAAGTATTTAAAATTTACCCACCTCTCTTCATCCTGACTTCTCTCACCCTAAGCCCAGCTACTCTCCCGTTGCCTAGACCACACCTTCAACCTCCCACCTGTCTCTCAGTTGTGTCTTATCTTAACCCATCCTTATCTAGAATGATCTTGTTAAAATGTTAATCAGAATGGAGGATGCCCCTTCTTAGAAATTAAAACACTCAAAGTCTTTGTGTTTTTCTTAGACCAAACTCAAAACTACACAACACATTCTACCAGTCTCTGGGATTTAGCATGTGTTTACTTCTTTTCTTACTTCAGCACATTTTACCTCTGTTTATTTTAGGTTCTTCCAATGCAGCCTGCGGCCTTCTCATTGAACAAATCAAACAATTTCCAGTCTCAGAACATTTGTTTGGGCAGTTCCCCATCTCTGGGATTCTCTCCTCCAGCTCTTCATCGGGCGGCTCCTCCGAACGCCACCTTCCTACAGGGATTGTCCTTGTCTGTTCTGATGAAATCCAGCCTCTCCCAGTTACTCTGTTCTCTTTTTTTTTGGGGGGGGGGTGTAGTATTTACTGTAATCTGTTATTATCTGTGTACTCATTCACTGTTTCTGTCTCCACTAGGGCAGAATCCTTATCTGATTTGCTCACTATAATGTTCCCCCAAATGAATCAATCAGTCTGTCAAATTAATGATATGCTGCGATGGTCATCTGCGCTGGTGGCCTCATAACCCACATTTACTGGGCACCCATTATGTGCCAGGCATCATGCAAAGTGTCATGCTTTCTCGTTTAATAGTTTCAGAAATCCATAAGGGACATACCGTTTTTATCTCCACTTTAAGATGAGGAAACTGAGATTCATTATCGTTGCCATTGCCATCGCCATTGTCACCATTAGCACCTCATTTCAAGAAGCAGAATTAGAATCAGTATTGTTTACCTTCCTCATACAGTGGTGAGAGGAAGGAATAGGGTCCTGAGATGTGGGAAAGCCCATCAGGACAACCCAAATGAGCTGGTTGGATGGTTGGGTCATCAGGGGATGCCTCTGGCAAACAAAAAACAAATGGAAGTCATGGAAGTTATGTGATTCTCAAAGCGTGGTCTCCAGGCCAGCACCATTAGCATCATCTGTGAGCCTGTTAGAAATGCAGATTTGTTGGCCTTGCCCCAGCCTACTGGCAGTACTGAATCAGAATCTCTGGGGTTGGGGCCAGGAAGCGATAGGCCTTCCAGGTGATTCTTAACCACTGCTTTTGGAAAAGGAAAGTTGATCTGGCAGTTATAAAGGAAGCAAGAGTAAGGCAAAGCGTTCTATTTAAAATCCAAACCAAACCAATGAAAGTAGGATGAGCAGACCACATACAAAGACACAGACCTATCATAAAAACTGGAGTATGAGGGAGGGGCTTGGTCATAGGAAGAATAGTCAAGGTGGGGAACAGGATGGGAAGTCCAAGTGGGACTAGGCAGCATCCGGGTGAACCTTTTCTCACCCGTAGCACTTACTCTAGTTCTTGAAATTCCCCTCTGGTATGCAGGACTAGTGTCATTGCATGAGGTTGGACTAAGCCAGAAGTGGAGTAGAAGTATACTCCGTCATGACTCCAGTGATAGCAACTGGAAGAATGTGGGCCTGGGGTGCATGACTGTATTGAGACTGTAAGTTTGCAGATGACTCTGAAGGCATTCAAAACTGGTGAGATGGATGGGCCCCGCAAGAACATTTGGTAGTGCTGTAGGAGTAGACCAAGTAATAGTGGCTGAATTTCAGGTGTAGAAAGTAGAAGGTAATGTATTTGGGGAAGTAAAACCCGAATCATGCTGATAAAAGGGATTACTCTCTCTCTCTCTATTACTTGTGTTTAGAAAAAAAGATATCTGAGCCTATGTCAACTATTTCTTGAAGCCTGTCCACTGTAGAGTAGCAGTTCAAAAGGTCAACTGAATATCAGAGGTAACCATGATAAAACTGGAAAAACAGTAATATGTAATTTTGTTACATCTTTGAACAGTAATAATAATGTTTTTGTATCTGGAGTACAGGTCATAGCTTGATTCAGTGCATTCCATTAAGGCCATAAAACAGTTAGAACAGCCTGAAAGGTTAATGGAAATGATCAAAGGAATGAAAGAGTAAGACTGGATGAGAAATTTTCAGTTCAGAAAAATGATGGGTGAAAAGAGTCACAATCAAATTCATGTCCAAGAAGGATATTAGTAAGTGGAGCATGGACATGTTCAACAAATTAAAGAATACTATGCCTTGGAGACCTCTCTTGAAGCCTGAAGGTAATTTTAGGACCAAAAAAAAAAGAAAGAAAGAAAGAAGAAAAGTAGGATTTCTTTATATACCTGGTGGTAAATGTATTGGTGTTATTCCCCACAAAAGAGTTCGCGGACTGTGGGTGCCTGGGTGACTCAGTCAGTTTAAGCTCTGCTCAGGTCATGATCTCAGGGTTCTGGGATCGAAACCCACTTCTCCCTCTTCCTCTCCTGCTGCTCTCCCTGCTTATGCTTTCATTTGCACGCTCTCTCTACCAAATAAATAAATACAATCTTAAAAAAAAAAAAAGAGGTCACAAACTGGAAAGATAATGAGAAACAAAAATTAATATTTATGGAAGATGAGATTCAAAATGGTTTATAAAATGGAAGCTTTTAGATTATTCTGGATGTTTCCTTAATGTTTAAAAAAGGCATTATCTGTCCTCATAAAACACAAAATCCAGGAATAAGTGACTGCTGCAGTATTAGGGTTTTAGAATATTCCTTAACATATATGTATACATATATTATACATGCATACACACTCATACTCACATATAAGTGTACACATGTATACATTTATATTTTCTTTCTTATAAAATAAAATCTGTTTTGTTACTATAAAAAACATATGTATTATGAAAGACATGTACACATTAATTGCAGATATATTTGAAAATTTAGAGTAATAGGGGTACCTGGATGGCTTAGTCAGTTAGCATCTGTCTTTGGCTCAGGTCATGATCTCAGTGTCCTGGGATTGAGCCCCACTTCAGGCTCCCTGCTCAGCGGGGACCCCACTTCTCCCTCTTTCTCTGCTCCTCACCATGTTCATGTTTACTCACAGGCTCTCTTGCAAATAAATAAATACAATCTTCAAAAAAATGGGGTAGGAAACAACAAAAAAAACCCACACATAACTTCATTACCTATATATAACTACTATTAATATTTCACTATTCTAATTCTTTATATAGGTTTATACCTTTTGGTTGTTGGGTTTTTTTTTTTCTAATTTTTATACATATTTACTGCCTGTAGGATTTTGCCAGTCTGTAGATGTGAGAATACTAATGTTCTATGAAATTCAGTTTACCAGTATATAGGATTTTTGCTTATATGCACAATGAGTTTTAAATATGAACTTTTTTGGTTTTCTTTCTAAATTCTGTTTTAGTATTTATTACACTCATAAAACTAAGTAGTTTCTACATTTTATCTATTAATACTCCATTTTATTTCTCATGTATTTTATATGTCTTAATACTATTCTGTTCAGTATATAGAGCTGTTGTAGGTATATCTTTTAATGTGATGTGGGTGTCTCCTGTGTTTGTTCATATCTACCTCGTTTGAAATATTTTGCCTTTTCCAGGGGTGCCTGGTTGACTCAGTGGGTTAAGCGTCTGCTTTTAGCTCAGGTCATGATTCTGTGGTCCTGGGATTGAGCCCCACATTGGACTCCCTGCTCAGCAGGGATCCTGCTTCCCCCTTTTCTCCCCACTTGTGCTCTTTCTCACTATCTCTGTCTCTCTCTGTCTCTCTCTCTCTCTCTCTCAAGAGAAGTAAAGTAAGTAAATATAAGTAAATATAATCTTAAAAAAAAAAACTTAAAAAATTTTGCCTTTTCCAAGGGGGGGGTTTCTCTTATATTTATTGTCATCACAGTTTAAATTATTCTCATGAGATATTTGAAACAAATACAGTCTGAATTTGAATACTGGCACTGTTTTCTAACTGTATTACAAAATTGTATGAAGACGTAGTAGATTTAAAACATTGTAGAATTCCTGGCACAGAGTAAGCATTCATATTATTATTGCTGTTGTGATTATCTCCTCTGTCTTATTTTATGCCTCTGATTTTCATTTTAATACAATTTTGGTATTTTCTTTACTTATATCTTCTACCGTGTAGACTTTTTGTTTGCTTTAATTTTTGCAGTAATTCAGAAGATAGAAACACTTCTTCTGCACATTTGACAGGCAATGGATTAAATTGATAAAAACAGTTGTTATATAAATCAGTACTTCCAAAACCTGAATGTTTTGTGGGGAATTTAGAATGCCATCGTTTCTTCTGCCTTTCCCCCTTTGGATCTCATTGATGTGGGTATTTTGGTGTCATATAAATTTTATTTATCTAAAATTATTGCATCATTTGCTTTTGATTTTTCATCCTATCAGCTATAATTGTGCATACTTCATCATGTCCATGTAAGCATTGTAATTGTTCACTGATAGTCATAAAATTAACATGTGTATGCAATGTCTGGTATTTAGTGAAATACATGCAAAGTGCAGCTGGAAGTTCAGTGTATGAATACTAAAAATGTTTGTAATCTCTACTTATATCATTGTGATCTTTTTTTTTTTTTTTTTTTTTGGTTGGGGGGAGAAGCAGAGGAAGAGAGAGAATCTTAAGCAGGCTCCATGCTCATTGAGGAGCCCGATGTGGGGCTCAATCTCATGACCCTGAGATTATGTCTTGAGCCAAAACCAGGAGTTGAATGCTTAACCAACTAAGCCACTCAGGCACCCCTCATTATGATCTTTTAACTGATGTGTGAAAACATTTTCTGTGTCATTTACACAAGACCCATATATATTTACAGTTAAACTGCAAGTTCTTTGAGAAAAGAATGAATGTTTCTCATTTATTCTTATTTTTTTAACATTCAGGAAAGCAGAAGGACTTCCTCTATTTGTTATTGGTAATTTTTTTAGAGGACTAGGTTGTGATGGTCAAAGAATATCAAAGTTTGACAACAAAGCTGGGTTTTAAAAAGCCATCAAAACTTTATTCTGGTGAATACCATTTCCATCTCACTTTATACAAGGAAGGAAAAAAAAAACTGATGGAAGCAAGGGTGTTTCTTTGGTAATGTGGATTATTGGAAAAACATATTTGCCTTCTCAAGATGATAGTGATATTTTGGAAGCCTGAGAAGGCACTGAAGAATGTTCACATTCACAAGAATGTTAGAAAGGCTGTGGAGTTGTCCATACTTCATGATAAATGATGCCTTGATGTCCTGAGTTCTATAAGTCTAGATATTAAAGACAGAATCTCTAAGAATCAGAACCCTCAACACTGGCTCTGCATCCAAACTGCCTCTGTGGTTGCTGCTAATAAAGGGCGAAGCCTAGAGTCACAATCATGATCTGAAGCAGTAGGAGGAGAATTAGTTTTTGTTGTTGTTGTTGTTGTTGTTGTTGTTTCCCCTGTGGGTGTTTAATAAACAAGAGCACGTGGAAAGCATTGATAAACCACAGGTGAAGCAGTAGGGTTTAGGGAATATATTTAAAAAGGATGGAAGGAAGGGAGGAAGGAAGAAAGGAGAGAGGGAAGGAGGGAAAAAGGACAGAAGGAAGGAAGGGGGAAAGGCTGATAGCAGTGGTAACTGAAATACAATTTCTGGACCAGCAACAAGCAACACCACCTGGGAATATGTTAGAAATTCAAAATCTTGTTTTCCAGCACAGACCTTCTACAAAAGGAACTATAGAGGAAGGAGACCAACAATGTGTGTTCCCATGGGTGATTCTGATAGAGGAGAACCACCAGGCTGCAGACTAGATCAAAGGCCCTTTCACATATGGCTCCACAACCCCATCTCCTACTGCAGCCACAGAAGGCGGTGTTGCATTACAGCATAATATGCTATTCATGAGGATAAATGTAAAGAATCCAAGGTTTTGCTTTACTTGTCTGTTTATTTTGGTCTAGTCTGTTTAAAAAGGCAGATAAATTATGTAATAGATCTTAGATAGCTTCTCATCAACTTTCTTAGGGGCATTTGAAGTTGTAACCTCCAGCTATCAAAAACATTTGTGTTCCTAGAATACCAAATTTCTCTGCAATGCTAGATAAATATCATGTTACCATATTGTGGTGTATTATTTATGAATGAAAAGCACTTATGCGGTCCTGCTAAATTTGACATTTATCCTCCCAACCCCCAAAACACCTTCTATTGTTGGTGCTATTATTTGTGAATAGGAATTTTGATTTCGACAAGGAAAAAAAAAATATTGTCCTAAGATTTATACAAATAATACCAAAGCTAGAAGATTTTTATACAAAGGTACATCTGTTATATTTTAAAAATACATTTTCCTCTATTACCCAAATTTAATAGTGAAAATATATGAGCACAATCTGCTTTCCAAAAAAAATTATAAATTGTTATCTTTCCTAGACTGAAATATGCATAGTTGTTAAAGGAAACATGCCATCTAGCATATTAGAGAGAGACAGTGTCTGAAATTACAGATAATTAAAAGACCATTTTATATGACTTTAGATGTTTTCATTATGTTTATTATTACTTTGTTGTTATTAAGAGGCGGGAATTGATGAAAGAAGCCTGCCCTTCAGTGACTTTGAGCAAATTGAAAAAAAGAAAAGAAAAGAAAAGAAAAAAAAAACCCACCATCTCTCATTCTTCCCAGTCACGCCAACACTGCCAGCAAGCACTGGATTGAAGAACTGAGCTGAAGGCAAGATCTCAGTCCTGCCCACCCCCGTGAGGAGGCCATTGTACCCTGTCCAAGCTGGCTGTCTCCTGATTTCCTACCTATTGTCATCCTCAAACTAGAAAGCCAAGGTTTAAATGTGGCCCATGGTCTGATTGCTTGTTGGGTCTGGAACTTTCTTGTCCGTGCAGAAGGTAGAAACAGTTTGAAGTCATGGCCACTATTTTTAAACTGTAAAATTTTTTTAAAGAATAATCTAGATTTCTCTTGAAGGCTAGAAGACAGGGTAATATTGAGTTTCCATTTTGCCTAGTAACAATAAGCTAGAGCTGAGGAGCTTCTCTCTCTGTAGGAAACATGTGCCCCACAGTGCCATGGTCCCCATCTGAACTTCTTTATTTCCCTGGCCTGGGTGAGCACCTGGGTTTAATTCCATATAATAATCAGCTCTTCCATTAAATCTTTTCTCTCTAGTAGGTTTGATAACTTTTTAAACTCTGTGCCTACTGTTCCAAATGCAGATTTGCCTTTCGGCACTCTTAACAACTAATCGCATCTACTCATTCATAGTCTTTCTCCTACCAGACAGTAAACTTCTGAACAAAGACCAGCATTTTAATCCATCTCTGAAATCCCAGTGCCTGTCACACTGTAGTTGCATAATGAATGTCTGTAAATAAATGCAATGATTATTATTTATAAAAGCATACATATGAGAGGTAGACAAGCATATTTCCTACCTCTCTTCTCTACTATTCAGAACGCTAGAGTAATGCTATATAACAAACTACTTCCACACCTCACTGATTTAAAACAACCATCATAATAATTTCCTAAGATCATGGGTCTGAAGGTGGTGACACTCATCTAACTGCCGGTTTCAAGTTGCAGGTTGTGTTCAAGCTTGTTCCACATCTTCTTAGCTTAGGTATTGGGTTGTAGCTACTAAAGACATTCTCTGCTCATGAAGATGGCAGAAATGCAAGAAGGAAGACCCTGTCCTGCAAACAATTTCAAGCTCTGCTTACATCCTATTTGCTAACATTCATGTTGACCCAAGCAAGTCACATGACCAAGCCCAAAGGCCAGGGCTACAAAGTACCTTCTACTCAGCCAAAAACTATGTTGACATAGGCATGGGAGTAATTGCAGCCAAAAATTGAAACCAGGGCCAAAATTAGGATCAGGCAAATGAGGCACTTGCCTCAGATATAAAATTTAAGGGGAAGCCAAAAACTCAACAATCAAGATAAATAGTACCTTAATATTATATTTTAAGGAATAAAAATTACTACAAAAATCTATGATAAACTAAATAGCAAAATATTAGGGAAAAAAAAAGTATCTGATCACATATTTGCATGTGTCAACTTAAGTACCTCGCCTTGGTCCAGGCCCCCTTGGATCTTATTCCCACCATTGATCCCACCAAAAATACTGTTCTTGGCAGCATTCATCCCACTGTTGCTTGAATGTTGACTCTATGCATTGCTGTGAATATTTGTAATGAAATATATGAGAAATTCAAGTCTCTAGGAGATAGACAGATACAAAATTTATCCCCAGAAAAAGAGAATTTAGGGCAAGTAACTTTTAACATAAAACATCTTTAATTCGAAAAGAAAAGTAAAACAACCTATTTCACCAGAAACCTTCATGTCAGTTTAATAGAAAAGCATTCCTTGCTATTAAATAATGTAAAATGTCTGCAAGTTTATCTTAGTCAGCCCCTTATATTTTCCACATCTTGAATTTGGGTGTTTAGGCAAGAGCACCTTGACATCAGGCTGCAGAATGATATAAATAACTGAAAATCCTCCATCGTTGGAGGAGGTGAGGGGAGTAGTGGGAGAACGAGTACAACAACAATTTTCTGGTCAACTTGGAATGATTTTTCACTAAGTATTTTAGGATGTAACTGATCTCATTAAGAGGAGGTAACCACAGGTATTTGATGGTCCCTTATGTGAGGGAGACAAGTAAAAAGACAATCTTACATCCAAGTCTTCAAGTGTTTTATTACCTTTCTACCTGGAGGTTGCAAACTGGGCTCAGGCCTGCGTATGTGAGGATACTTGTGAAACACATTTTATGGAAGGGGCCATCCCATGCCATGCTCTCAGAGACGATATCTGGTTACCTGAGTCCCATGAAGCCCATGTTCAGTTCGAGGCACTATTCTGGCTGAAGACAACTGTCCAAGAATCTGTAAAGGATTCCTACTGCATTTCAAACTTGGAGTACATGGTGGTGATGGTTCTAAGATGACTGGAACATATTCAAAAGGGACTGATTTAAGACCTATAAGGTAAGAGTCAACATCACCAATCTCTTACAAGTAGAAAAGTATCTAAACTTTTTAAAATTTTTAAAATTATTATTAAGGAGCAAACACAGAAGTCTGTAACTGTAGGTATTCTAGTTAAATTAAGTAAAATAATATGAGTAACATGAACGTCTCCAAAAGAAGGAGGGTAAAGTTCTAAGAGATGATGATGATTGATTGATTCAGGATATAGAAAATATTTTTAGTGTGCTGTTATTTTATGTGCCGTCATGACTATTCTGCTTTAGTGTACAGTAGCTTAATAAGAACTTTCTGGAAATCATTCCTGATTCATATCTTTCACCTAAACCACTATATTTAATGTAGTTTTAGGTTAGTTCTTCACCCCCTAATTCTTTTCATCATTGTGTGTGTGTGTGTGTGTGTGTGTGTGTGTGTGTGTGTGTGTCTGTGTGTGTCTATAGCGTTCTGAGCAACTGGGACATGGGATGACTTGGGAGAGGCACTTCTGCAATTGTGACTGATACTGAGTAAGAGCTATCATCCATCAAACACCTTCTGTAACCAGACATCGTGCTGTGTATGTCACATGGATTTAGGCTTCTCTTCACTACAACTCAATAAAGTTGCATCCTTATTCTTCTTTTACACATTAGAAAACTGAGATTGAGGAAACATTAAACAGTGCACCCACACAGCTAGCAGGTGTTCCAGTCAAGATGCAAATCTAGGTCCTTCCTCTCCTCCATGTGAGCTCCTCCCACTCCCACCCACCCCCCGCCTCCCCGGAGCAGGGTTGCCTACTGAGGCTTCCAGCCTCCTGAGTCATCCCAGGGCTCAGCAGCTTTCCTCTTAGCATATTAACAAACTATGTTCATTCAGGAATGACTTACACTAGACTTGTGCTTCACAGAAACACGTCTTATCTCTTCTCATCCTCACACGGGAGGGTGGGTTATCATGGCCCCATTTTGTATGTATGAAAACCAAGGTTCTGAGAGCTTAAGTAAATTACCTTGGGTACACATCCAGGAAATGGCGGGATCAAGTTTCACATCCACATCGGTATCGATCCACCTTCTATGTCACGCTCTGAACCATAGTGCAAAATGGTCTCAAATCATGCCACGTTTCCCTTGTGAGAGTGGGAAAACCGCTGGATTCATTAAGAGTTGCAGATACCGGGTTTCTATCCCGGACGTGGCTATTGTCCAATCCCGTTTCTTCATCTGTAAAACTATGATGGATAGTCCCTGCCCTGCGTAAGTCCTATCTTTGCTGTGAGACTTGAGCCAGCAACTCTAGGGGACACACTGTAACCTCAAGTCACTGCTCAGACACGGGTTAGCAGCCTGAGAGGCTGGGGCAGCTGTTGCTGGTGTGCGTTGTATCTCACACAAGCCTAGAAGACTCCTTGACACTGAAGCTTTTCAGGACCTGGACAGACACCAAATGAGCATAAGCTGTTTTGGTAACAGACAAGTCAAGGGCATTTCTTGGAAGGACATTCCTTGAAAGTGACTTCTTTCTCACTCTTCTTAGGGGCAGAACCAGCCCAAAAGGTCATTAAGAAGATTCTGAAGAACAGTTAGAATATTCAGGAAATCATTCCTCATTAATATGTTTCCTATTATATGTTTTAGTGCATTTTTTCCATTTTCCTCCCAAATTTGTTGTTTCTTAGAGTGAAAAGGAAGCAAGTAATACCGGGGGCTTCTGGTTTCTGCAAATAATCCTTTAGGACTAACACGAAAGTTCAGATGACTGTTTTCCTCTACCTTTCTGGTGGCCTTCAGCACAGTCTAGGCCCAAGGTTTATTGAAACTCGCTGCGGGACAGTTGGTGGTCATACATGTGTTAAGGAGGAAAGAGTCTGAGATTCTAACATCTTGGTAGTAACAGATTTTGCCTTCCTTATTCCAAAACACTTCATTTAATGATTTCAGAACTTTGATAAATATATGTAGGTGTTTCTGGGTTTCTTTTTTCGAACTCCCTCTCCTCCTGTCTCCTTAATCTCAATTTGGATTTATTTCCATCATAGACAAAGAACTAGAGGTCCAAAGCCCCATCAGTAATAGTTAGGGACATTTCATCTATTTGATTGCTGTTTCTCAAGAACTTACTTGCATAGATACTCTGCTAAGTGCCGGGGGAACAATTTGCTGATTTCTGTCCTTGAAAGGCTTAAGTTTTCCATCTGACCCTATATTGTTTAGAGGCTAATACTGTTATCTTTGCATTAATCTACACAGTATTTTGATATTTTTCCTCATCAATTATTTCTCATTTCTCACTTCGCCTATTCTATTCCATTGAGTTATCCCCTGAAAAAGGGCTTTAAGGGAAATTTTGCAAGAATATGAATTTTCTACTCCCTTTGTATTATATTTTATTCTATTTCCTTTAAGGATTTTATTTATTTTTCTGACAGATAGAGAGAGAGAGAGAGAGAGAGACAGCATGAGAGGGAACACAAGCAAGGGGAGTGGGAGAGGGAGAAGCAGGCTTCCCGCTGAGCAGGGAGCCCGATGCAGGGCTCGATCCCAGGACCCTGGGATCATGACCTGAGCCTAAGGCAGAAGCTTAACAACTGAGCCACCCAGGCACCTCTGTTATATTTTATTTTATTTTTTTTAATTATCAAAACTCTTAATATGAGCTCTACCATCTTCACAAATTTTTAAGTGTATAATACATTATTGTTGCCTACAGGTATAATGTTAGCTAGCACATCTCCAGCCCCTACTTATCTTGCTTAACTGAAACTTTATGCCCATCAACTATTAACTCCCCATTTTGACCTCCTCCCAGCTCCTGCCACTGTTCTACCCTTTCATTCTATGATTTTAATTATTTTAGATGCCCCAGATAAGTAGAATCATGCAGTACTTGTCTCTCTCTGGCTGACTTATTTCACTTACTATGATCTATGCAAGGATCACCCATATTGTCACATACTCTTTTAACTGAAAACAAATTATCTTGTTTCTGGAGTTACTCTCTGGCTATGTCTGCAAAAGCTCGCAAATGGTCTTCTTGTTGTCCTGGCCCATGCCATACACCAGAGCTGATGGATCTTTCCTTTTAATGAATCAACTCTTTGAAAACCATTGCCACATTATAATACCTCAGTATCAGCTTTCTGACAACCAAATATAATTTGATTGCAGAAGTCTCTAAGCAAGTTCCTTTCAGATAAGAGATGTATAGCTTATATAACTCGCACCCAGAGATGTTTAAGGCAAAATGTGTGGTCGTGTCACTATCAAGACCAAATCCATTCCCCCAGCAATGGCTACCTTGAAATGGATAACCATGTTTTCCTCTAAAATTGCAGACTTTTATTTCTGACATGTTACCGTGCTTGTTGCTCATGCCTGCATTGCCAGAGAGCTAGAAGGCACAGCACACCATTGCTATAGTCGAGCTTGCTTGGGCTCAGGGGGGTTAAATAGTTGGCTGTCAGTCACAGTGAGCAGGTCCACTACTAAGACGGGAACCTCTATTTTCAGAGTTCTAGCCAGGACTTTCTATCTACTAAGCTGTCTCCATAGCACATATTTATTTTACAAGTTGTTTGAAAGTAAATTTGTATTTTCAAAGCAGTGTGTAGACTCTTAAGGGGAAACTGTCATTTCAAGTTGAAGATAATTCTTAGAATTTTGAACATATTGACTAAAATGTTATATTATTCTCCAAACATGTCATTACATTTCCATAGTATTATGTTGTGTTATATTTCTTGCATTGCAAAATAGTATTACAATTTTTGTTATTATTACCAATAATGAGGCAGATAGGCACATATGCTCATTCCCATCATAAATAGAAGATATCCAATGTTGGTATTTTCAGTGGATTCGTGACATATGCCCAGCTACTGCACATGATATGGGGTGGAATTTCTCATGAATGTGTTCATATTTGCCTGGACTATAGATGTAGATGAATATTTTGGGGGGATTATTTGATTCTGCATTGAGGGTGATTTACCCTTGGAGTAGATCAAATCTATATATTATGGTCAAGTGATTCTGCCCATTTATCCCTGCCTGACATACTTTTTCATATAATATACTCCTTTTATATTCCAGGTAGAATATACCCTTTCCTTTTTCTCTGTATCTTAAATTGCCTATGTCCGTATTTTCCTTATTTTATGTCCCCCTCTCCCCCCAGATATTTTATTTTAATTATTTTTAATTAGAAAAGGAGTATATAATCACTAAAAACTTGAAATAGTTCAACACTATCTAAAAGGAAGTGTAAATTCATTCCTTCTAGTAATGTCCTATTTCCATCGGCTAGAAAAAAACACCCTTATGAGTTTCTCAGATCTTCAACAATCTTTTCTAGAGACTACATGATCAGGAGAAAAGCCCCTGCTATATCTGAAAGGAGAAGACCCTAATTCAGAATATCATTTTTGTATCATGACCTTAAGACTGACATTAGATATCTCAAGAAAATCCATTTTTTTAGTTGTAAATTGGTTAATAAATTTTCCCCGACCTAAATGCCAAGTCTATTGTGATGATCACACAAAATAGGGTATACCAGGGAAGTTAAAAGTCCATACAAATTTAAGTTGCTGTACTCGTTATATAAAGACCATCCTAGTCAGCTCAAATAGCCCCTTTACTATGTATAACTTTAGGCTTTGTTGAGCTTACATTCATCCTCATATGCTGAACCAATGTACTCATTTATATATTAACAATCACTTTTAATCAACCAGAAGTGTTTTCTCACTGATTTGAAACCCTGTAGTATTGCTTTTGTGCCTCTCTCAGCTTTCTCCACATTCCCGTCTATGCCATTTTTATCTGTTTAGGGATCCCATATAGATCTCTGGTTTGATACCCATCCAACAGCACCCAATTTTCCTCCCCAAGAAGATATGCTCTTCAAATACTTGTTAAATTTTAAATGAACAAATAAATAAACCGAAGGGTGAATTATGGGAGTATTTCAGAGTCATCGTGGCCATTCATTCTCATCCCTTAGATGACAAGCCTTAATCTCAGGAGTGGAGGTATCTGTGCACCCCCCACCAGTGACCACTGCTGCTGTTAGAACAGTCTTAAAGTGGGGCATCAGTTCACAGCACTGACTGTCTGCCTCCTCTGGGTCTTCTGCCTCTTTGACCTGCCCCCAATTCTCCCACGTATTATACTGAGTGATTCCTATTGTATTCAACCTGTCCGACAGTTCCATTTCCCAGTGGAGTCCTTTGGCCCTTCCAGAGCAGTGGTCTGTCTGTGCCCACTGAGCCGTTCAAGTACCACTCTAAAGACAGGACGTATCGCTTATCCATTTGTATCACTGACTTTCAAACCTGCCCGAACAAACGTTTCTGGCTGGACTTATTTCAAAGCATTGACTGAAGCAGACAGAAAGCTTCCTGCCAGGCAGTTATATTTACCACACAAATTTGTCAGCTTAACCAAACATTCCAGTGTGTTAGGAGCAGAAATTTGAGCTGATTGATCTAAAGGGCTCAAACACTATGAAAGAGATGAAGGTGTGGCAGCCAACAGAAGGGTCTGCACGACTCCACAATCATCACGAGATAAATGTTTCTTGGAGGAACTGTGCTATTGCCCCCCTGCCCCACATCCTGCAGGGTTCGCCAAAGCAATCAGAAACTTTCATGAGTGTTGGCATGTTTCGGCCAAAGCACAATGGTGATGTTAGCAGCAATCTTGAGATGCCCCTAATCTGCTTAAATTACACGGCAAAAATGTGATTATAAATCCTCAGCAAAATCACAGCATGCAGTGATTCTTGAATTCTTATTCTCAGCTTTAACATCACCTCCCTCTTGCATGGGTCTGGGCTTTACGTCTCTTTCTATAAAGTGGGAATTACTCCTCTTTTGTCATTTTCCCTCACCCTATTTTCATAATTTAACATTAGGCTCGCAACAAAGACCTTCACAACCCAATGCCACAGAAATTGGCATTCCTCCTCTTCCCAGGTGTAAACAAAATGTAGCAAAACTGATCATTCAAGAAGATACAACAATTTTGACATGCTGAAAAAATATATCAATGGTTAGTTGTTTAATATCTTTTAGAAGTAATATAACCATACTGGGTATAATGGTATATTACACAAATTACATAAAGTAATTATTAAACTTGTCATTTCACCTTTTCCTGTGCATGTAACTTAATTTTGTCTGACTTCTTTTATTCTGTCAGTAAGCAGTCTGTTGGGGAAAAATTAAATAAGTAAAATAATTTTCAAACATTTAAAACTGCATGCAGGCAATAAACATTTACCTTGCAAGTGAGTCTGAGGATACTCGCAGAGAAAAGTGGGGCCATATTTGAGGAAGGTCTGATGTGCCCACATAGATTTTGCAATCCACAAGACAGAATAATAGCCCAATTCTTTCCAAGGGACTACTGCCAAATTTTATACATCTGATCACTCAAGAAACTATCCATTGATTGATTGTGTGTGTGTGTGTGTGTGTGTGTGTGTGTGTGTGAAAGAGAGAGCACATGTGTCCACAAGTGAAAGGAGGAGGGGCACAAGGAGAGACAGAGAAAGAATCATAAGCAGGCTCCATACCCAGCATGGAGCTCAGTGCAGGGCTCTATCTTGGGACCCTGGGATCTTGACCTGAGCCAAAAATAAGAGGTTGGACATTTAACTGACTAAGCCACCCAGGTGTCCTTCAAGAAACACTTTGTAAAGCCACATTGCTTTAATAGCAATATAAATAGAGTAAATGATGTTTTTTCTTTTCTCAGTCTCTTATAAATCTATTGTAGTTTATTCATTAGGTATAGAGAAGAGCCATATAATTATTTTAATTTCAGTTTCTCTCAGCTATCACCAAAGAACAGATTAAGTTAAACCTATATGTTAAAACTACATTTTTTTGGGGCACCTGGGTGGCTCAGTGGATTAGGACTCTGCCTTCAGCTCAGGTCATGATCTTAGGGTGTTGGGATCGAGCCCCACATCGGGATCTCTGCTCAACAGGGAGCCTGCTTCCCCCTCTCTCTCTGCCTGCCTCTCTGCCTACTTGTGATCTCTGTCTGTCAAATAAATAAATATAATCTTAAAAAAAAAAAAAAAAAAAAAAAAAAAACTACATTTTTTTTTCAATTAATAAATTTCATGTTTAAGAGCAGTTTTAGGTTCACAGAAAAGTCGAACGGAAAGTACAGAGGGTCCGCATGTACTCCTGACCCCACACATGCACACCCTTTCTCATTGTGGATATTTTCCATCATGGGATGCATTTGTTATAACTGATAAACCTTTAATGATACATCAGAATCATCAAAGTCCATGGTTTGCATTAAGGTTCATTCTCACTGTTGTACATTCTATGAATTAAAGAAAGATATAATGATTTGTATCCATCATTGTAGTATTTTACAGAATAATTACACTGCCTTAAAATTCCTCTATGCTCTGCATATCCATCCCTCTATCTTCTCTAACTCTTGTAACCACTGACTTTTTTACTGTCTCCATAGTTTCGCCATTTCTAGAATGTCATATAGTTGGAATCATATAGCATGTGATCTTTTCACATTGGATTCTTTCACTTAATAATATGTATTTAAATGTCTTCCATGACTTTTCTTGGCTTGATGGCTCTTTTCTTTTAAGTGATGAGTAATATTTCTTTGTCTAAATGTACCACAATTTATTTATCCATTCGCCTACTGAAGGATATTGTGGTTGCTTCCAAATTTAGGCAATTATGAATAGAGCTGCTTTAAATATCCTTGTGTAGGGCTTTGTGTGGATAAGTTTTCAATTCCCTTGGGTAAATACCAAAGAACACGATCACTAGATCACACGGTAATAGTACATTTAGTTTTATAAGATACTGTTGAGCTGCCTTCCAAAGTGTCTGTGCATTTTGCATTCCCTCCAGCAGTGAATGATTATTTATGTTCTTACACATCCCCAGTAGCATTTGGTGTTGTCAGTGTTTTGGATTTTGGCCATTCAAATAGATGTGCTAGGTGGTGTCTTGTGGTTTTAGCTTGCAATTTCCTAATGACATATGAGTTGAACATCTTTTCATATGCTTACTTGCTGTCTGTATATCTTTTTTGGTGAGGTGTCTGTGTCTTTTGCCAATTTCTTCAAATAAAGTGATTCATTTTCTTATTGTTGAGTTTCCAGAGCTGTTTGTGCATTTAACAATCTTTTATCGTATGTGCCTTATGCATATAATTTCTCTGAATCTGTGACCTGTCTCCTCATTCTCTTGAGGTTTTTAATTTCAGTGTAGTCCAGCTGATCAATTATTTCTTTTATGGATTTTGCCTTTGGTTTTGTATCAAAGAAGTCATTGCTATAACCAAGGCCATCTAGATTTTATCCTATGTTATCTTCTAGGAGTTTCAGTGTTTTACATTTAGGTCTATGATTGCTTTTGAATCAGTTATTGTGAAGGATGTAAGAGACACATTTAGATTCATTTTTTTTTCCATGTCCAGTTTGTTCAGCATCATTTGTTGAAAAGAGTATCTTTACTCTGCTGTATCATCTTTGCATCTTTGTCAAAGATCAGTTGACTATATTTTCATGGGTTTATTTCTGAACTCTGTTGTGTTCCATTGATGTGTTTGTTCTATCTGTTCTTTCACCAATACCACAGTCTTCATTATTGTAGCTTTATAGAATGTCTTAAAGTTAGGTAGTGTCGATATTCTAAATTTGTTCAATACTGAGTTTGCTAATCTGGGTCTTTTGCCTCTTGATATAAACTTTAGAATCAGTTCATCAATATCTGCAAAATAACTTGCTGGGATTTTTATTTGGATTGTGTTGAATCTCTAGATCAACTTGGAACACATTCACATCTTGACAATATTGAATTTTTTATCCATGACCATGGGGTATCTCTCCATTTATTTAGTTCTTCCTTGATACCTTTTATCATGTTTTAAATTATGGGTTCATGCATAAAAATTTATTTACAAAGTTATGATTTATTTAAGAGGTGATATTTTCCTCTATAAAACTAAAATTCGATTGTAAAATGATCAGAATTAGAAAGATTTCAATGAAAGAAATAAGTATTAATGGACTCTGATATGCTGGTTTTGCCAGTTGAATTCAGTTTATCTTTAGCAAGGTAAAACCAGCCATATGCCTTTGGATCGCTTGCCCAAGGATTGTTAGAAGCATCTACTCATTCCAGATGAAGATAAATTTCTCCACAGAGAAGTAGAATATTTTTTGATATGTAGTTTATTAAGGTGTTGATATAAGAAGAGGGAAAAAATGATGAACAATCCAATGGTGAAGATATGTAAGAGGATATGTTGTTCAAATTGAAATTGTAAAGGTTTACTGATCTGCAGTGAAATTGGAAGAATGTATTGTTGTTGTTGTTGTTTTATGATCTTCTTTATGGGCATCCTAATAAGGACCTAATATCAGTCATTCGGTTGTTTATAGTCTTTAGGTACCTAGCCATTAAATGTGTACTAAGAACCTGCTACATATTACCAATATGGTAGATTGCAATTTAGCTGGAGAGATAGACATTTATAAATTATGATAATATGAGAACACTGGAGGTGGGACAGTTGATATTTTAAAAAAATAGTGGTCATGTGAGCTGTTCTTTAAAATATGAATACAATTTTTATCAGCTGAGTGAAGAGGCTAAGGAGATGAAAGATAGTGGTCTATATGTTCTCAACAAATATTTATGGAACATCTGCTAAATACCATTTATATAATTAACAGGTTCATATTATCTCAGATGTTATAGAGGTATTATCTAGTGATCTCACAATTAAATATAGCAAATGTGATTATAAAAGAAGAGTGTAGAAGTGATTGTGCACAGAGGAAAGCTGTCTCATTCTAATGTGGACTTTCAGGTCCCTCTGAGAGATTGGTTTACAGACTAATGTCTGTGGGAACAGGAAGAGCAAAGGCCAGGAGGTGCAGAGAGCACTATGTGCTCGAGGAGCTAGGGCCTCAATAGAATGTGAAGGGGATAAATGATAGGAAATGAGGCTGAACAGGCAATGAGGGACATCATGCAGAGCCTTGCAAACTACATTAAAAACAACAAGATGCTCTGGGATAGTTGTATCAAGGAAGTAATGTGCTCAGATGAGCATTGAACACGAGGACCCTTACTTTATAATGAAGCACAGACCGGGAGGGGAGATAAGATTAGGAGCATGGATACCAATAAGGCTGTTGCACTGAATCAAGATGTCATGATTTTTTGAATTAGAATAGTGGTGTGGGAAATTGAGTGTAGTAGAAAGGGAGGCAGTAAAAAAAAAAATGTGATTATTAGAAGTACAGGATCTTCAGTACTTCAGCTCAGAGAGCTTGGTTTAATTCTTTGTCAAATCAGCCTTTTTTTTTATTGTTTTGTTTTCTTTTAAAATTATAGTTTCTGTTTGTTTTATCTCTTCATTATTTAGCACTTGTTTATTTTAGGTTTTCTATATTCTGTAGTTTTTATGGTGCTAATCTCTGGTTTGTTGAGTTTTCTGATACTCCTAAAATGTTCTTTAAGAACATTTTAAGTGAGATTGTTGTCAATGGGGAATATTTTTTCTGTGGTAATGTCACATGTCCTGAGTTGTGAAAGGTTAATATAGAGTGGTGTTTTATTTTCTAGGCCTTAGGGATTCAATGTTTTGAATAATTTTCTATTAATTTCTTGGTTTCTCACTCTTGTACTTTACAAATGCCATTTTTTAAAATATCTTTGTCAGGTAAAAATCTTAGGACGGGGTGACTGACTGGCTCGGTCAATAGTATGTGTGACTCTTAAATATATATTTTTTTAAGATTTTATTTATTTATTTGAGAGAGAGAGAGAGTGAGAGAGAGAGAGAGCAGGGGGAGGGGCAGAGGAAGAAGCAGACTCCCCACTGAGCAGGAAGCCAAATGATGGATGCAGAGCTCTATCCCAGGACTCCCTGATCATGACCTGAGCCCAAGGTATATGCTTAACCCACTGAGGGACCCAGATGCCCTGAATATGTGACTCTCAAATTTGGAGCTGTGAGTTCAAGCCCCATGTTGGGAGTAGAGATTACTTAATTTTTTTTTTTAAAGTTTAAAAAAAAATTTAAATCTTGGGACAAATTTCTTCCTTCTCCTCCTCTTCCTCTACCTGGTCACCATGCTAACAACTTATACTATTATTCTGATGTATTTTCTTTCTGGCATCTATTTTTTTTACTGAAAAGCATATATATACATGTATGTATATATATGTGTGTGTATGTATATATATGCACTTCAGTAAAGAAAATAGGTACTAGAAGAAATATATGTATGTATATAAAACAAAGAACACCACTATTCTAGTTCTATTCTAATTCAAAAAATATATATATATTCATATATAGATGAATATGATATATATAAATATGTAGAAAAATACATATATGTGTATTCACATGTATATGTGCATATGTATTCACATATATACATGAATACATATGAATGTGTGTGTGTGTTATTCATTCCTGAGGATATATTTTATCTAGTGTTATGTGTATTCAGCAGTTGCAAACAGTGAGTGTTTGGCATAACTTTTCTGCATGAGCAGAATTTACCTTATTATCAGGAGAATACTCACTTCGTTGGAATCTTGGCTTTGGTTTTTCTTATTAGTTATATAATCTTCAGTGTTGGAATGTAGAAATGCATTCAATGCATGTAAGGCTTTTTTTTTTAAATTGATATTATTCTTCTGTAAACAGTGTAACTTGGCATTGTGAGAGAGACATCTGAAGTGAGGACAGGACCATATAGGTAAAAAAAGAATCAACAAGGAGCGCCTCGGTGGCTCAGTGAGTTAAGCCTCTGCCTTCAGCTCAGGTCATGATCTCAGGGTCTGGGATTGAGCCCCACATCGGGCTCTCTGCTCAGCAGAAAACCTGCTTCCCCCTCTCTCTCTGCCTACTTGTGATCTCTCTCTATGTCAAATAAATAAATAATTTTTTTTTTAAAAAAAGAATCAACAATAGTTTTTAGTAATTAATATATTTTCAAAAGATAGTTTTGAAGAGTGGCTAAAATATGGATTGATAATAGGATACAGGAGAGAGGAGAAGAAGGTAGGAGAAATGTATAACATCTAGGAGTCTGTAATTGATCACAAACTGGGCAGTGGTGATAAGTGGAAACATGGAAACACATCAAAGGCAAAATTAACAGGATGTGGTGAAAACAGGCCTTTAGGATGTAGGAAGATGAAGATTTATAGATGACTCACTTAAGTGACAGAAGAGGGGTGATGTGATCAGCTGGAAAATGGATGGAGATGAGATCCATGGGCATGAATGGGTAGTAAAAAGTTCGTTTGTTCACATTCAGGTTGAAGAGTTCCCAGTAGTAGTTTAAGAGTTTCAGAAGGAAGTTGAAGTTAGAAAGAAGGGTTTAGAGGTCTTCAGTTTTGTTTAATTCACAGGAATAACTACCATTCCCTTGGAAAAGACTGTTCATGAGAAGATTAAGAATGGAATAATAAGGTTAAAGTAAAAACAGAGTTTTAAAGAAGTTTGACTGGCTGGATTCAATCTTAGAAATCACGGAGAATTAAGTAGGTAGAAGCTGGTTTACTCTTCTGAGCACCCATGGGTAAACCATCCCCATAAAAATGCCTTGTTTTAGCCCAGTTTCACAGGAGATGGAAAGTCACTTAAACCACTGAATTCACTAGCTGTGTGCTCCTGGATGGGTTTTTGAACCCTCTAAATTCAAGCGTTTTTAACTTTTAAATGTGGAAAATAAAAACATGTTTGTAAGTACTTGTAAGCACTTGTTATAATTTGTTTTTCATAATTCCTATAACATGGAAGTTACACAATAAATAAAGTACTGATGATAAAATGATTGCCAATCAGAATAGGAAATACCTGTTGGCTCCTCTAAGCATCTGGTTTACTAAGGAATTAATATGCTATTAGAAGATTAACATGGGTTCAGAAGACTGTTGGTAATTGAGTGATGGAAAAGTTTAGCTGGAGTACTTGGGTGGTGATTCTCAATCTTGGCTGTAGCTAAATACCTACTCTGAAAGTTCTATGTGTACAGATTCTTGAGCTCACCCTTGTCTCTACTGACTTTGGGCTAAACAATAAAGAAATTATGAAAATACAACAAAATGAAAGGCATTGCCCCTGCTATCAAGGATTTTAATCAGGTAGCAGAGGTATGTGTAAAGTACAGTATTCATGAGAGGACATTAGTATTCAAGGGAATGTTCTTGATTTGATGTTTCAAGACTCAATAGATGAATCAAACAATGCATAGAGACTGGTGGTGTTTGTCCAATCCTAGTCTACCTCTTTATTTCACATCTGCATCCTCAACTCAATCTTTATTACCATGTCCTTATATATAAGGTAGGTGCTCAAAATTTCCCTGGGCCCCACACCCATATACCTTTGAATATTTCTAGGTTTTTGTGGATTTAATTTATATTAAAGTTTTTATTTTTTTAAAACTTTTTTAAGTTTATTATTTATTTATTTATTTATTTAAGTAATCTCTATACCCAGCATGGGGCTCAAACTCATAACCCCAAGATCAAGAGTTCCATGCTCTTCTGACTAAGCCAGCCAGGTACCCCAGAATGTTTCTAGTTTTTGAATATATCATTTCCCTTATAGTATTATAGAATGGCAGTTTAAGGAGGGAAAACTTTTATCAAGTGAGTGTCCCTGAAGCCTCTTCCTGTAATTAACATGTTTAACATTTTTAATAATTACACAAATCATCACACTTTATATTGTCAGCGGAAATAGGTTTAGAGTTTTACAGCTTACAACTTTTAGGTCTATCACTTTATTTATTTTAACTCCTACATTTTTTTTAAAGATTTTATTTATTTATTTGACAGACAGAGATCACAAGTAGGCAGAGAGACAGGCAGAGAGAGAGAGAAGGGGAAGCAGGCTCCCCGCTGCCCAGAGAGCCCGACATGGGGCTTGATCCCAGGACCCTGGGACCATGACCTGAGTTGAAGGCAGAGGCTTTAACCCACTGAGCCACCCAGGTGCCCCAACTCCTACATTTTTAATAGTGCTTTGGGCTTTCTTGCCTCTTCTTTACTAATTGGCATACTTTCATTTTTTATTTTACCTATTTGAGAAACTCGTCTGCTTTCCTTCAATCATCTTTAAATAAACCCAACATGATTCATCACAGTTCATTGTCCAGTGACTTCAAAATCAAAATGTCCAAGATAAATGCTATCACATTTCAGCCACCCTTAGAAAATATTCATAGAGAACCGAAGTATACCATGCTTTATGAAACTCTTTCACACTCTTACCTGTCTTTATTAATAAACTGAACTTTGTATTATGGCTTCTTTACTTCCCCCCTTTTATCCCTCCAACACAGTTATTCTTGCAAGATAAATCAGTTCACTTTTTGTGAACTCTAAGGAATTGTTCAAAATCAAGAGTTTATTGATTGACTGATGTTTGAAGTAAGTGAATGATAGGCTTAAAAGTATTTTTGTCTTATAGTGATATTCTTTTATAAAAATCACATTTTATCAGTAAGACTAAAGTAGGCAAAAAACTTAATTTGATGACCCTCCACAGAGCACAGTAAGATTTCATGGATTCCTACCATCAGAACTGATGTTACCCATAAACATTTGCTCATATTAATTGAGAGCACTTAAAAATCCGCTAAAATAAAGTCTGAGACATGGCACTAGCACACCTCTGAAATTTTGTTGTGTGCAAAGAGGTTATTTCTTAAGAAAGCCTCAGCGTGAAAGAACTTTCCTGGGAGAATGGCATTAGGTTGACACGAGTATTAACAAGTCAACACAGATTTCTGAGAAAAGCAGAATGCTAGACTGTGGAGCAGAGCCCTGCCCTTGAACTCCAAACTGATGAACAAAGGAGAGGTGGACTGCACAAAATTGCAAAGCAGTCTGAGGAAGGCAGGCCTGGGCCAAACAGGGAATGTGTCCTGGGAAATAATGGAGCAGGAGGAAGGCATTAGGGCACCTCTCCAGTAGGTGGATGTTGTGAAGGCCATGTTGAAAGGGGAAGTGTAGCAATACAAAGGGGAAAAGTTGCTCAATGCTTAGCCATGTGGCACAAGGTAAGTGCCTCTGTTTTAAGCCATGGTATTTTTTCCTTTGGAGCCATTGCTTATATTATCTGCAGCATACTGACAACTATTTCTGGTTGTCTTTAGCTTTTTATATATATATTTTTTCAGATTCCCTGAGCACTCTCAGGTATATTATAACTCTAACCTATGTAAAGATTAATTAATTCCAAAAACATTTATTTAGTGTTTACATGGCACAAGCCTTGGGAGATAAAAAAAAGGTACATAAAAATGATCCCCAACCTTAAAAAAAATCATAGTCTAACTAGACTCTAATGTACAGAGACAGCTTTCTAAATAAATAATTATAATATGGTATGATAGTGCTAATTAGAGAAAGATGTCTATTCAGGAGCTACAGAGTATGGAGGCAGGAGTCATTTTCATCAGTAGCAAATTGCACATTACCTTTTTGAGGAGTCAACTTAAGAAGAAGAATTGGAAAGAGGGCCAAGAATTCTTTCTAATCCATCATGAGTAGATTTCAATTGAGGAAGGATGTTCCAAGAAAAGGATGAAGTTGAAAGTAGTTTATCAACATCACAGTTAGCAACAACAAAGACATTGAATGTTGTTGAATTTAAAAATTACTTTCTGCCTGTCCACTGATAGGTCTTCATAAAAAAAAAAATGAGATGGTACAAAATTCAACAGAAAAAGTAAATCATTCTTATGAATTCTTGAGGGTGCCTACAAATGGTGATAGAAAACCCTATGTGTTCTTTGCCTGTGTGAGTTTGTAATTTTTTTTTATCCTGGATTTTTTTTCTCTTTCAAGAATCATATATAGGGTACCTAAGTGGCTCAGTTGTTTAAGTGTCTGCCTTCAGCTCAGGTCACAATCTCAGAGTTGTGGGATAGAGTCTCACGTTCTGCCCCTCCCCTCACTCATTCTCCCAATCTCTCTCTCAAATAAATAAATAAAATCTTAAAAATAAGAATCATGTAAAAAGAAAAAAAGATTCATGTGAAACTATTGTAGGGATTACCACCTTGCAAGTCAATGAATAGATGACTTAGTAAAATTTGGGGGACTGTGGGCACTATTTCCCATCTATATGCTTCTCCACAACTATCACAGGATATGAAATCATCAGAGACTTATTACATAATTATATGTTCATTTCTTTGGTTAGTGGAGATTTGTGGGTCTTTCCAGAAGATCCTATTTAAAATATTCCTAGAATTTCTACTCACTACTGGTGCTATTAAAAAAAAAAGAATTGCCACAAATTTAGTGGCTTAAGACAAAGTAATTGTATTATTTTATAGTTCTGGAGAACTGAAGTCATAATAAGTTTCATTGGGCTACAATTAAGAGGTCAGTAGGGCACCTTTCTTTTGGAGACTCTAGGAGAGAATTTTGCTTGCCTTTTCTAGCTTCTGGAGGCTGCCTACATTCCTTGGCTAAGGGTCTCATCCTCCACCTTGAAAGCCAGCAGTGTAACATCTCTTCTCTCTGACCTCAGCTTCCATCCCTACATCTTCTCTTTCTCTCACCCGATCCTCCTTATAAAGTTCCTTGTGATTACATTTTTCCCACCTGGAGAATTCATGCTAATCTCCCTACTTCAGAATCCTTAGTAATCATATCTGTAAAGTTTCATTCATCATGTATGGTAACATATTCAGAGGTTCCAGGGATTAGAAGGTAAACATCTTTGAGGGGCCATCATTCAGCCTATCACAAAAGGTAGTATTCATATTCTACTGTGATCTATGGATATTATCTTAGAGAAGATCTTTATAAGGAAAAAGTTCTTGGAGAAACATACCCAATACTGGTGATATAGATTGAGGAAAAAAATAAAGAAAATGCTTGAGTGTTTAAAGGAAAAGAAAAAGAGAACCACCACAAGAGGATAAAAGGAAGATCCCCACCCCCCAAATAAAAAAATCCACACTATACAACCATATCAAGGGTGAAGTCCAAGGCAATGTTAGGGCTAAAGTCTACCCCTTTATCTTTAACTAATAAGCTCTCTCTACACCTTACGTATTTAATTTTTATGGTAACCTATGTAACTGTGAATTCTAAAATCACTTTTAAAAATGTGGTCAGAAAAAAGTACCTACCTGGAGAAAGATAATTATTTTATTTATTTATCCTTTTTCCATTGCTTATTCTTCAATAAAGGTATCTGATTGTTTCAGTGAATGCCTTTTGAATGTAGATCTAATTTTTAAAGTTATCTTGGGAAGGACATTGGAAATAAACTAACACAGACTTTTATAGAGAAATTAGTGTGTTACAAAGAATTTACATTTCTAGTCTGTGATTATATTATTACTTTACTGGTAGACCCAAACCTCGTTTACCAAACCCAGATTTTCTGTCTTCTAATTCAGTTCTCTTTCCATTAAATCTATTAGCTCAGTGATTTGCATTTGAGTTTAGCTCTCAGTGCAACATACAAACTACCCATGAGTCTCTTCCTTTCATAAACCAGTTAATCTGTGAGCCAGGAGCATTTTTTTAGTACATTCAATAAAATACAATGATGGGCTCAGATCTGTGGGGAGTCATAAAGGAAGATCATGGTTGTCATACAGAAGTGCTTCTCTCTATTGCTAAAGAACTTCAAAATACCCAAGATAGACTGCTAGGAATTCTTTCAAAAAAAAAAAAAAATCCATACATCATTTCCCATAGTAAACAAGGAAGCATATCTAACTTGTTTCCCTTGCTATTATGAAGCTAAAATTTGCCCTAAAGCAAAAAGTTGTTTGAGCAGGGGGTTATTCCATGGCCATGAATAAAGAGACATTGCTCATATAGTCTGACAACTTGAACAATTTACTTTCCAAAAAAGAGTAGCAGAAGGAGAGCATTTATTTATTTATACTTTAAAACACCCAGGAGAGCAAAAAATAGTTTTCATATTGTTTTTGAATTGCTCAGGCATTCATACACTTTTGAGAACTGGCTAATATCCTGAACAATCTCAATTTATTGCCTACTTACTCCACCCCCAAAGCCATTCTTTGTTTATCTCTACCATGCAATGTGTCCCAGGAGGTTGACCCCTTGAAACTGCATCAAACAGGTGCTTTTGTCAGCTGCTTTTAGTGTGTTTGTCCAAATGAGAGGCAGCAGCAGAAGAGAGGCGGTGGTGTGGGGGAGCGGTGTTAGATGGAAAGATTGTTGTGGAGTTTTTCTTTTTCACTTCCTATTACCCTGCATAGGTACAGCTGCTCCAGAGACCCACTTCTCATGGCTCCCACTGTTATAGAAAATAAAGACTTTATTCAGTGGGGGCAGGGGCTACTATAATGGGGTTTGTATTAAGGGAAAGAAATCAGGCTCAACTTTGAATGTAACAAGGAAAACAGGATTTTATAGCCAAGGAGTAGGGTTTGGGTGTCAGTGGTTAGAAAATGATGAATGGGGGCATTGGGGGTAAGGGTATTCTGACTAACCAACTGTTACAGGATTCTTGCTGAAGGCAGGCCAGAGTGGTCAGACATCACCTGGGAGTTGGGGGAGTAGGAGGAACTTAATGAGATATGGAGAGTGGGAATACTGGCTAAGCTGACTTAGAAGGATTCTTCTTGAATTTGACAAGGCTGAGACTAACTTGGAAGCCTAGTTGAGAAACTCTTTGTTACTGTTCTTGTTGGTATCAGGAGGGGAACTACTTTTCTTCCCTTTGCTCCTTCAAGCTTACCAGTGCTTATGACTGCTCTGTTTCTGGTCTCTAGGTGTGTCCCTTGATCCAGCCCACACAGCCCTAAAAAGTAGTCTCTTTATTAAACCTTTGCATTTGAATCATCTGAAATGCCTTTTGTTTTTAATAAGCCTAAGTCAATGATGCACATTTTCCCCTCTGGGAGGAAACTCAGTTGCCATTTGAATGTCTTTATAGGGAACCTGTGCTCTGTTACCAGCCTACTCTACTCTTCCCTCTAACTGGTCCAGTTTGCAGTGATGGTGGGCAGGGAGACAATCTCAAAATCCCTCTGAGATTAGTTGAGTCTTTTTTCTGGACCGGGGATCTCACATTTCTATTGTTTTTGAGCTCTGGTGAGTAGACTAGCACAGACAATTTATATAAATAAATAATAATTTATTACTTTGGCTGTTTAGATTAGAGAGCCAGAGTCACCAGGTTAGAGTACAGGTGGGCAATCCCAACCTCATTGTAATCTGTTTAACATAATCCTATTGTTTCCCTTTATGGCCTCATTCTCTTTCTGTGGAACAAACCCAACCCAGACTGCTCTGCAGAACTTCCCTGAACACGGTTAGCCCAGCTTTCAATGTTGCTTGTTTGCTTTGCAGATAGTTTTCTTCATGACAATGTGATTACCCAAATGTTGGGAATTTTTTTTTTTTTGCCAGGGCCACTAACTGGCGGATATATACAGTAAAGTTTTGAACAGGATATTGACTCAATTTGGTCATTTTATTTCAGTGCTCATGACAAAAAAAAAAAAAAAGCATCCAGGCCATTCCAAGGTTTTCCCTTTTAAAAAACTGTCCTCTCTGTATTGCATATCGCTTTTTACAAAGCCTGACTCTCTCCTCGAGTTCTGGTGGATCTGTAGTTTTGCCTACATTTACCCTGTTAATTTTCTGCTGCTTTTCCCTCTTCTCATGTATTAAGTATTCCTCTAAACAATCTTTCCATTCAATATGCTCACTCTTGATAACTTCAAAAATTACATATGGGATATGGGAGATATATCCCATAAGTAATAACACAAAATGAAATACAGGAGACTGGATTTTTCAGCAATGTAACTGCGGCAGTGTTCTGTATCTTTTATGAATGTGAAAATTAGATAATGTTAACTATGCATGATATCGGATGCATTATATGTCCACATATTTACATAGCTATTTAATGTATCTGAGCTTGGGATTTGAATGGATCTTAAATTTATTTTGTCTAGTAGGCATTGGATTCTTGAAGTTCCTCCATGTGTGGTTATGATAGCCAATATAAGTAACATAAAGGCTGGTGGCAAGGGGTACGTTATTCTTCCATCATTCATTTATCACCCACTCTGGTCCAAGAATCAGGCTAGACTTTGGGATTATACAGTTTAATAAAGCACAGTCCTGTCCTCTAGTTGCCCCCTGATGAGTTGGAGATATTTAAAATAACTACAATATAAAGTCTAAAACATCACAGCAGAAGTTAGAGTGACAGAATGAGGAGGGTTGACAGGCATGTTTCCTACAAATGGTGTGGGTGTAGAAGAATGAATGGCAGGGCACCCGGCAGGGATGAAGGGAAGGATTACATTGTGAAGGGGCCCAAGCTTCAGAAGACATACAGATAACAAGGAGACTTGTCTAGACTTGGCTGTGGGTAGGTGGGGATGGAGCAGCTGTGTTCCCTACTCAGTGTCCTACCCTTTCCTCTTCCACCGGTTCTTTCTTTTCGATCTTTCCCTCTTTTCCTCCCTAAAGAGACTCCGGGTCCCACTCTAGATGTTGCCCTATACTTCCCCCTTCCCATCACAGCAAAGACTTTCAAAAGAATATTTTGATTTCAGGATTCAATTCTTTACCCCTTATGCATCCACTTCTCATCCCATGGTAAGATTTAAACCGTCGCGGCCAGCGCGACAAATCGACCAGGAACGTGAAGGTAAGAGGATGAAGAAAAGAACTCGAGAAGCAGAGAGATGGGGGCAGGAGAAGCACTGAGGAGGATGTCCAACAGTACTGATTTTATTCCAGAAGCAGAGAGATGGGGGCAGGAGAAGCACTGAGGAGGATGTCCAACAGTACTGATTTTATTCCACATCTTACAAGCATTTATAAGGCAGACCACAATAGAAGGAGTAATACATCAGTATCTAGTCAGATAACTGCAAGTTCTACTACAAACACATCTCGTGATGCCATGTAATCACGGCTAATGCCATTAGCTACTATTGATACAAGAAGTTACAATCAACAAGGGAGTGGGTTATGGGAAGTACAGGAACAACAAGGACCAACTATGAATTTATGACCCTGACCACATTGTTCCCGTCTGTAGGGAAAAAGTGTGGGAAGTCACGTAGGCGAGCACACGACACATAGCACAGACCCTTTCTCAGTGTTACTCAACTTTCCTGTCCTTAACCCCTTATCAAGGCATCTGGACTTTAAAGGAGACACAAGTCAGGGCCTGGTTTGATCCACGACTGCAACCGTGCTGTGGCCTCCAACATTGAACAATACAATAAAATTATTTTGTAAATATGATTAATGAGGGCTAATCTTGCCAGAGACAATGGAATCTTTGTAGTTCTCACACATAATTTGACTAGGGTTGTTGGACGAAATACAGGATGCCCTTGGGGCACCTGGGCGGCTCAGTGGATTAAAGCCTCTGCCTTTGACTCAGGTCATGATCTCAAGGTCCTGGGATCAAGCCCTGCATCGGGCTCTCTGCT
This sequence comes from Enhydra lutris kenyoni, assembly GCF_002288905.1. Classification (NCBI taxonomy): domain Eukaryota; kingdom Metazoa; phylum Chordata; class Mammalia; order Carnivora; family Mustelidae; genus Enhydra; species Enhydra lutris. The sequence goes on from NW_019154092.1 coordinate 44,894,473, forward strand.
CAACAGGGAGCCTGTTTCCTCCCCTCTCTCTCTCTGCCTGCCTCTCTGCCTACTTGTGATCTCTGTCTGTCAAATAAATAAATAAAATCTTTAAAAAAAAAACAACAACCAGGATGCCCTATATTTTAATTAGTAAATTTAAATTTAAATAGTAAAATTTAAATTTCAGATAAAAATTTATTTTTTTTAATACAGTCACATTCAGTGTACTATTTGAGATATACTAAAATTATTTGCTGTCTCTCTGAAATTCCAGTTTAGCTGGGAATCCTGTATTTTAATTTACTAAATCTGTCAACCTTAAAATTTCCCTCTGTGCTGGTGAGACTCTGGACCATTCAATCCTGTCTTTCCTTGACTTATAGCTCCCCTGATCTACCTGTGATACTCATCTTATCTATCTGCTGCTCTGCCTCTAACAACCTAAACCCAGTTGTTATCATTAATCAGGGCTTTATTTTTGTCCTTTCTTTATTCCAACACCCTTTTCCTAGGCAACCTTCTTTGATGTTAATTATTGTTCTCCTATTATTCCTAAATCTCTACCTCCAGCCGAGACTGCTTCTTTGACTTCTAGACCTATATATCCAATGCCTACTGGTCATTTTCTTGTGGATGTCCTAAAGTCATTTAAGCTCCCACAAACCCAGGAGGTCCTAGGTGGCTCAGTCCATTAAACAACTGCCTTCAGCTCAGGTCATGATCCCAGGATCCTGGGATTGAGACCTATGTTGGGCTCCTGTTTAGCGGGGAGCCTGCTTCTCCCTCTCCAACTCCCCCTACTTGTGCACTCTATCAAATAAATAAATAAAATCTTAAAAAAACAAACCCCCACAAACCCAAATTAAGCATATCACCCTACCCCCAAATGCTTCTGTGAATTCTTCATGTCAACAACACCACCACCAACAACCCAATTCCAAAGTAGAAACCCAGGTATCTTTATAGACTCTTTCTTCCCTCCCACTTCCATTTTTCATTTCCAACAGTAACTGGTTATAGTTTTCCTTAACATAGCTGAATTTGTCCCATCTTCTAGAAGTTTCCTGGAATAGGAAAATAGGAAGCTATTTTACTTCCTTATCATCTCAACCAGAATATTTGATTAGTCTACAATGCAATATTCTGTTCCTGTGTGTACACACACACCCACATACACTCATGTCTCTAATACTTCAAATTTGAATATTTTTTTATTATTTAATGTTCTTCAATAACTTATTATGTTCTGCAGGATAGGCTTGAGATATTAAATTTGGATCATACTTTCCAGAATCTGACCTCTGCCATCTTCTTAATTCTTATCTCTGAGGAATAAAAGTACACATATAACATGGCTTCTCCATGGCTTCCTGCTTCATGTGTAGTAGGCATACAACATGTTTATTCTACGAATAAGAAAATGATAGAATATTCAGAGTGGAATCTGTAATATTGTCAGGAAAAAACACATTCAACATGCACTAATGAGATAATTTTTACATTTGAGGGACTTTTATATGATACATGGTATTTCAAAAATTATACGATGAAGAATCACGATTTTGTGGGCTTTATGTATGAATGTCTATACGTATAAATAGTTAAATACATATAAGCATTAAATGTCCCTAAGAAGGTATATGTTTACATAAATATTTAAATACACTGAACCTGCTTTACTATTTGGCATAGTCAAGAAATTTTGACATCCTGGTTGTTTGAATCTTCTGAATAATTAATCATCAGTTTTCTAACATTTATAAAATAGATTGAAATATAATCCACACTACAGTTTTATGGAGCTTAATGAAACCTTTGTCACATCATCCCACCCACAATTCAGAGGACTGTGACTTCTATTTATCTTTGATGACCATTTTTATTTGTGAGAAAACAGAGAGACACCTGTTTCCAGACTATAGGCATTCATTCAGTGTTCCAAAATTCAAGGGTATCAATCGCACAATACATAAATTGATCTCTAAAATACATATATCAGTGTTAGTCTCAATTATTTTAATTAACTAATAGAGATTTTCCCCAGTGGTAAGGCAAAAAACATTTTGTTTAGTGTATGATGGAAATAAATGCTTCTTGTAAAGTTTCAGGATGGCTCAAAGCATTGATATCTGCTAAACACGTGTGGCAAATTTAATTTAACCTTCCAGATAATGTGTGTGAATGAAAAGAAATTGTAAATGGACTAGGGAGGATTACTTGCCATTAATAAATGAATTTCTTTTGGCATGCAATAGCCTAGGCTTTGGTGGAATTCATGTTGGATAACACAGTTCCACTGGAAGCCTCTGTAGAATTATTTCTATTTAGTTAGTAACAAGTGGAGCTTGGGGTATTATTAGGCAAAATTACAATAGCAGTACACCGCTGTGCAGAGAAAGATCAGGGCATTTCCTCTAAGCAGCATCTTTAAAAGTCTGGCTCCTAAAACTAATGTTGTGAAGCTTCAGTTCTTTTGAATTGAGACTCCAGGGAATGCGAAACGTTCATAATTATTAGCTAGGAATTGATGCTAAATTTGTTTATTCACTGATTTCCCACCACTTTCTATAGTATGTAAATGAGATTTTTACTTAGAAAAAGCATTCCCACTCTGAGACAGATGACAGCTGTTCCAGCCCAGGGGAGAAAGGAAACACAGCTTTTCCTTGGCCTTTTTCTTCTTTCGCACAGCTTCTAAAGCCTCGCTGAATTTTCCCAGAATTCCCTGAACAGGAGCTTTCACATTCTGATTGATTAGTCATCATATCAGAGCTTACCACTTTGTAGCTCCCCTGCTACCAATTGAACATTATGAACTGGGCCCAGAAAATTAGCTTGCTCAGCACCATTGGGATTTTGACCTGTTTAGCAATGGATGTCTAATTCCCTATGACTCTCGTTAGTAGAATTGGAATCAGAGTGATAGGAGCAGAATGCCTTCAGAAAGGAGTCTCAACATCTTTTCAAAGTTTATAGTGCTACCACAAGATGTCGGGAGGAACACACGTGCTCTTCCAGATCAACAGCAGGGGGAGTTTATTAATTATGTGGAGTAGGGGTCACACTCTCAGATCTCACTCTTTCTTACAAAAAGCTCCTTAGGCAGAAAGAAGTCAGGTTATCACCGATTGCTGACACCTAGCAGTGACAATCAGTAGCAGGTAGAACATTTGTCTCCTCTTCTCTTGTCCCTGGAGCGTCTTTTCCAGGTATGCAGTCCCCAATCTTTAGCATCCACACAGGCTTCCAGAAAATGTCTGCATCTCCCCAACAATGTCAGAAACCCATTGCCTTCTGGACCTATATAGAAGTTGAGCTCAGAAAGTAACTCACTTTAAGGAGCTGATGGCTAATTTGAAGTTAATATGTGACCTCCCTCAAAATGATGTGGACTTAAAGTAGGCTGTGAAGTGAGAAAATATACGAACATAAAGGAAAAAAAAAAAAGAAGAAGAAGAAGACGACTTATTAGTGTTCAAATATAATCAGACTAGTAGATGTCTGGAAGAAAACTGTAAAGCAGGGGAGGTATTTCCATTTTTCTTCCAATTTTAAGTCACAGGCTGGTATTAGTAATAATAAAATATATAATATATATATGCACACATTTCCATTTTTCTTCCAATTTTAAGTCACAGGCTGGTATTAGTAATAATAAAATATATAATATATATATGCACACATATACATATATGTACATATTTATGTAATATTTATAATTTATTAATAATAAATGATATTTATAAATTGAGTTGTGCCTTCAGAAATAAGTTGTCTTGGGTGGATTTTGTAACATGGCACTAATTAAAACACAATTAAGTAAAAATAAGTAGACTAAAACTCTTACTAGCCTTAAATCAATTTAGGCTAAAACAGGCCTTCACAGATATAAGCTCCACAGCCCCCAAATCAACAAGCGCATGTTTCATTAGCTGCTTTAAACATTACTGCATTAAAGGGACATAGACACATGTGTATATGAAAATGTCTCCCATGTTTCCTTTTAAAAGCAATCCTGTGATAGTTTTAATGCCACGTCCACATCAAGTTGGATAAGACTGCATAGTAAAATGCGTATTCATACATGAACCTATATGCATATGTGAATAGTGAGCCAAAACATGTGAAGCTCCAGTCCTGAGGAAGAAAGTCTGCCCTGGACATGTTTTCCTCTCCCTTAGCACCAGCGTGCTTTCCATCCGAGGGCTCGTGGCGGAGCAGCTGCCAGCCTTTCTCAGTGGTACTCGATGATGCTGTTGAAGAGGAGACCTGCTACTTGTTGGGTGCTCAGGGTTAAGTGTGTTTGGTATCCACTGCTGCTTTACGTTACCCTCAGACACAGCAGTGAATGGAGTTTTGAATGGTTCTCGGTTATATATCATTTTTACGTGGGTGCTCTGGGCTGTGCAGTGTGCAGCCACTGCGTTCCAAATGTAAGCCAGCCACAGAGAAATAGGCCCGGTGCCAACACAGAACAGGGCAGACTTAACATTCATGTTCTGCTTGGCCACATAGCCAGAGTTTTCGTGCTGACACAGTGCTAGAGCCTAGTAGATGCTCAATAAATGTTGAATTGGTAAATGAGAGATGAATAGATGCATTATGTGACTTCAGTTAAGCGTTTCCTTACCTGGATCTTCCTACATAGCATGAGCTTATAGCAACAGATATTTTTATTAATGATAAATATTTAATGCTTTTAATTAAGGGAGTCACAAAGTCTTCAAATTAAGAAAAAGGTGAAGTTTTTTTTTTTAACTTAACACACATCATTGTGAATTTTTAAAGATTTTATTTATTTATTTATTTGACAGAGAGAAAGAGAGATCACAAGTAGGCAGAGGCAGGTAGAGAGAGAGGGGGAAGCAGGCTCCCTGCCGAGTAGAGAGCCCCATGCGGGGCTTGATCCCAGAACTCTGAGATCATGACCTGAGCCGAAGGCAGAGGCTTAACCCACTGAGCCACCCAGGTGCCCCCATTGTGAATTTTTAAATCACTATCAAAGCTTATTATATGTGGGGACGCCTGGGTGGCTCAGTTGGTTAAGCAGCTGCCTTCGGCTCAGGTCATGATCCCAGCGTCCTGGGATCGAGTCCCACATCGGGCTCCTTGCTCATCAGGGAGCCTGCTTCTCCCTCTGCCTCTGCCTGCCATTCTGTCTGCCTGTGCTTGCTCTCTCTCCCTCTCTCTCTCTGACAAATAAATAAATAAAATCTTTAAAAAAAAAAAAAAAGCTTATTATATGTGTACTAAATAATGTTATTTGCATTTTATATATATTTCAAATGTGGTGTGTTAAAATATTGGCTATCCTACCTGCTTCTCTGGTCACAAGTGGCCTGGGTAAGTAGGCCCTTGTTCCTCCTCTCCCATCATTGTGCTTTCTAAATAAAATGTTAACCTCTCAGCACCTTTCATTTTCAGAGCTCCAACTCAGCTCATCTCTAATTAGGCTAGTGCAGTATTTCCTTTCTTCCCACATGTACTGTGTTTGGTGAGTTCACAGAGAGACACATCCTACCATCTGAAAAGACTGTAGTGCTCCGTAGTCCAGTGTGCAGACTATAGTCAGGAAGGTACCATTTTCACCCATTTGTAGAAGGAATCCTTGGGAGGCCTACAGAGAGAATATGTGGGGTTCAGAAGCTGCTAGGCGTGGTAGAGAAAAGAAGCTGGACTTTCAGGACTTTTTATTATTATTGTTAATATTATTATTATTATTTTAACAACACATGTTTTTTGAGCCCTCCTTATTTTTCATTTCTATAAGTGACAAAACCAAATGTTTAAAAAATACATTTAGTAGTTCAAAGCCTCACGAGTGTCTTCTCCTCATTTAAGTGTCAGTGCATTCGTGTGCTGTGGTGTGTATTTTAAATAAGGACAGATGGCACTTTAAACTAGATACGGAACATAGATGAACATTAAGTTTAAGGTGTTAACACTTTTTATGCCAGTGAAAAGTATTTTTAAATGAAAGCTCTCCTATATTCTAAAGAGTAGATTATGTAAATATATAACGGGGTTTTATTTTCATTTCAATAATAAAGTAAAAATTTGAGATACTAAGATGTAGTCAATTAAGGGCAAGCCTTAGGCAGCTTGAGACTCTGATCTGCTTAGATATCCCTAGTAGAATCTTGCAGCGTGCAGAGTTGGACATAAAGGAAGCTTCCTCTAATTTTCTTCATGTAATAGCATGATGTCATGAAAAATCAAGACACTTGAGTCTTTTAGCTGTTGCTAATATTAACTGGGTAGAAGATGGGTGTGTGTGTGTGTGTGTGTGTGTGTGTGTGTGTGTGTGAGATAGGTTGTCATTAAGGTCTATTCCAGCTTTAACAAGCTATTAATGAAATGTTGATTGTCAAATAGAAAATGTGCATCCCGTTTTTTGAAGGAGCTGCATTTGCATGAGGCTGCCCCAGCTACTCTGAATGTTAATAAGAGCCAGAGGACTTGCCGCAAATCAAAACACAAGTGCTACTAAAATGAATTTATAAGAATAAGAAAGATTATTTTGCTGGAAAAGCCATAGGGTGGCCTGTAGAATCTAATGCAGGGAGGCTTGGAGAATATATGAGAATCAACATGAATGGTGTTATCTGAGCCTACGTTGTAAGGAGAATCCAAATGATCCAATATGTTCCCCTGTCATTTTCCACTTGCAAGGGAGACAGCTAATTTTTATTTTTCCATTTTCATTTTAAAACCAAACTCAGAAGTGATGACTGCAGCAAAGGGCCCAAGGCTGTTGGGAGGGAGTTACAGTGTGGCATGTCATCTTTCACTTTAAAAAGTATAATTGACTTGTAATAATTTTATGTTAAGTTGTATTTTGCTCTGAGTTAGATCACATGCAAAAATACTCCAGACATTTACCATGGGTGTGTGGAAAGTCTGTTGGGTTTTATTTCCAGGTGATTTCCATCTAATGTGTTTCTAGCCCGTGTCCCACTCTGCCTCCTGAACAAACTCTGTTGGAAGCAGAGGAAGAGTCTGGGTACTCCTTTGGAATTCTCTGTGTCCTTCATGCTGTCTCAGTGCTGATGCTAAAGAAAAACAAAACAGACAAACAAAAAAAGTTCACCTTTGTATCAGTCTGCAAGGGCTGCTGTAACAGAATATACATCCTGAGGGACTTAAACAACAGACATAGATTATCTCCCAGTTCTTGAAGTTGGAGTTCCAGGTCAAGGTGTTGGCAGGTCTTCTTACGTGTGTGTGTTCAAGGTGGGGATAGGTGGTCTCTGGTGTCTTGGTATCTCAGATTAGAGTTCCTAACCCTTCTGACCTCATATAACTTTAATTACTTCCTTAAATAAAATCACATTGGCACCTAGGACTTCAACATGTGAATTTGGGGGGACACCACTCAGCTTATAAAAAGCTTTAAAATTATTTTCAGTTATAATCCTTATGTGCTGAAAATCTCTTAATTCAGTCACCGAAGATATTTTCTACATTTTCTTTTTTAATCAGACTATAGTCAAAAAAATAGAACATAATGCAAGAGGATTGATTTATTAGTTTTTCCTGAGGGAGTTCTATTTTGATATTCAAATTTTTTTTTAATTTTATTTATTTATTTGACAGAGAGAGAGAGAGAGAGATCACAAGTAGGCAGAGAGGCAGGCAGAGAGAGGAGGAAGCAGGCTCACTGCCGAGCAGAGAGCCCGATGCGGGGCTCGATCCCAGGACCCTGAGATCATGACCTGAGCCGAAGGCAGAGGCTTAACCCACTGAGCCACCCAGGTGCCCCTGATATTCAAATTTTAAATGCAAGTTCACTTCTTAAAGGAGAGAAATAGTGATCATCTGTTTCCGTTGTTTCACAAATGCAAACACACAGAACTTAACCCTAGGTCAATATTGTAAAGGGTACACAGCTCTTCATATGAAAGCTATAAGAAGAGAGAGAATTTTTTGTAGTACTCTTGAGTGTTCTTTTGATTCATTAATTTGTTCTGATACAATTTAAATAAGCAAGTAAATAAATAAATAAATAGTGTTAATCACTATTCTAGGCACTAGTATGGCAATAGAGAGTAAAATTTCTCCTCAAAAGAAGCTCAGAGTGCCCTAGTCTGGATAAGAAAATATATGCTCATTCTTTCTCACACAGAATAAACTTTTCTATGTTCATCTGTGGTTCTTCTCTTCTGCCATCTTTTTGCTGAGCACTCATTGCTAACCTCCGTCAGTTTTGCTAAACCAAAAATATGAAGGGGGAAATGAAATCAACTGTGTTATAATATGTTCATTTGTAAAATGATGGGTTAGACTAGACCCGTGGTTTTCAACCCAGTCTACCCATTGTAATTACCTACGGAGTTTTAAAGATATGTACTGGACGCCGGAGATTTTTGTCCACTTGCTCGGTGATGGGTCATGACCACTGATACATTTAAAAATATGTCCGGGTGATTATATGTGCAGTCAGAATTGAGAACATCGGAACTAGGTGAACACTAAGAGTCCTCACTGATCAAAATGTTTCGTCTCCATGGAATCGTAGATTTTCTCCCCAAATCTGGAATTATGCTCTAGAATAAGCTGGGAGAGTTATTTGTATTCCCCCACAACTGTGTATGAAAGGGGCTGTTGATGCTTCTTTGAACAAACCTCTGCTCTCAAGGAGATTGAATTAAATTAATTTTGTATAAATTCAGGTTGTTTAAATGTAGCTTAAGTGTGGAGAACCCAGAGGAAGTGACATAATATTAAACTGGGCCCATAGAGAGAACCTTGTCCAGTATGTTAAATGCTTTGGAGTTTGCCTTGAAGGTGATGTTTGTTGTTGAGAAAATATCCTGCAGCAGTTACAACTAAAGAAGTCAGTGGCTTAGAAAGATCAGAAGGGAACCTTTAGTGGCGAGAACAGATGGAAAGGGGCAAAAGGCAAGATAGTTAAAAACTTGGGAGGCTGAAAGAATTTAAACAGATAGAAAAGAAAATAACTATTTGGGTCTCTAAAGGAAATTAGAGGGACACCCAAGTGACTTGGTCTCTTAAGGGTACATCCAACTCTTTTTTTTTTTTTTTTTTAATAATTGGAAGTTATTTATAAGGTTCAAATTGCCAGGATTTCAAATTGGGCATTTTTAAAAAATTATGTTCAGAACTTAATCTTCTTGTAAAACTGAAACCCTGTACTCTTTGACCAGTATCTCTCCATTACCCTCTCCCCCAGCCACCCAACATTCTACTCTGCTTCTATGAGTTCAATTATTTTATATTTTGCATAAGTAAAGTCACACAGCATTTGTTGGGGGAAAAAAAATGGTCTCTTGGGAGGTCATTACAACAATGCAGAGAGGGAATGATGAGTGCCTAACTAAGCAATGGAATGCAGACAGAGAGAATAGATTTGTATCAAGAGAAATCTTGGAAGAATTGATAGAATTTATGGCAAATAAAGCAATTTCTGTATTCAATTTTTGGCAAATGGCTGGTTTGGTGAAACTTCATTGAAAAAAAAAAAAGGAAGAAGAAGAAGAAGAAGAAGAAGAAGAAGAAGAAGAACAGAAGAGACGAGGGGCAGACCTGCTGAGTTTGTAAGGCATTCAAGAAAAGTTTTTTAGTACAGTCAGATCCTTAAGAAAAGGTTTAAGCTACAGGAAAAAAAAAAAATGCGGTGTTGTGGTTATACTAGAAATAAGGAAGATGGATGAAATTGCTTCCAGAAAATGTGTAGTTTAGGAGGAAGGCATGGACAGATCCTCCATTTTAGAGAAGCATAGAGGGGGAAAAAAAAAAAGAAAGAAAGAAAAAAACAGACTTCAGAAACAAAAAGGTAAGCACAATCTTGAATAAAGAGGTATCCTGGAAGTTGAATGGGAGGAGAATTTCAACAAGAAAGAGGTGGTCTGCAGTGTCAAACTCAGCAGAGTGGCTGAGTACTAATAGTTACCTGTTTTGAGTACCAATTCTCTGGTTGCTTTCTGTGTGAGATTCACTGCATTCTCTTAGTAATTCTGGGTGGTAGGTATTATCACCACCTCATTTTCTAGGGGAGGAAATCAAAGTGCAACTAGTCTTTTGCCAAAGACCATACAGTTAATAAATGGCACTGTGAGGGTGTGAATCCAGGGAATGTGACCCCAGAAGTCCTGCTCTCAATGATCCTGATGAACGGGGGGCAGGGGGAAGAGTGAGGGCTGCAAAGCATCCGTTAGAACATCAGCGTAGAGCTTGGTGAGATCACTGTTCAGTAAATGATGTGGATCTCACTGCGGGGGTGGAAGAGAAAGTTAGGGGTAAGGAAATGCGCTCTTTTTAGATTCCTCATGTGTGAAGGAAGGCTCATCATAAGGTAATCCCTGAGGGTGACTTAGTATAAAGGAATGATAATATTTAAAGATGAGAGAGGTGGCATATCTTTACAGTCTGTCAAGAAATAGCCAAGAGAAATGCAGAAGGTAGAGATATAGAAGATGAGTCACTAAGGAAGTTTCACATGAAGGGGAAAGAAGACAGAGGACCAGAATACTAAAGGGGAACAGTCATTACTGACTGCCTCCTCCCACGAGAGAAGAAGAAAGGAGAGGGTATGGAAAGTAACAGCAGTAACAGCCTATAAGGGTAGGGAAGTTGTGAAGGAGTATTGACACAAAGACCACTTTCATTCCATCCCCAAGAAATAAGGAATATAGGGTCTGCTCAGACGGGGGTCTGGCCCTTTGATTGTATACATTGCTGTGCTCTATAGACATAGGTGTTGCTAATTAATTAATTTTGTATAATTAAAGATTATACAAAAGATAATGATGGGCACAGACCCATCTTTCTTAGCATATTCTTCGAGTTTTACTTGTTGAATTCAGTTAGTATTTCCTCCCCTCAGTGAGGAGGAAGGCCAGCACCAAGCTAAAAATACCTCTCAAGCAAAGAATGGCAAAGGACAGGATCTCACAGAGTTTCTGTCTGGAGTGACCCACGAGGAGTCTGAGATGGATTTGCACTCTGCCGCTGCCTCTCAGTGAACTGAATTAGAGGAGAACCAATGGGTAACACATCCAGTCAGATTGGGAGTGATCGGCCTGCCTGTGGAAAGGATGAGACCTGAATTAATAACGCTTCAAACTTAAGCAGAAAGAGCCTTGGAGGCAAGATGTCTTCAAATTAAATCCCAAATGCAGACTTTCTCTCCCTCACACTGAACAGGCGGAGTGGTCGCAAAGGGCAACTCCAACAAGTTTCTACGGGCAGCCCCGTCACTGTCAATCTAACTTGAAAAGGAAAGGGGATGTCAGTTCTCCAGAAAGCACACGTCCCCTGAGACACAGGCACGGCTTTCGTGTTCAATCACTGTATTTAATTCAATTATCTGCCCCCGCCACCCCCAACTGTCTGCCTTACAAGGAAGGTTGGGGAGAGAGTGATGCTTGATGCTTCTGCAAGTCCCAAAAGATGTACATTCTTTATCAGGGAATTCAAGAAAGAATGAGCTCTTACTCACCCAGCTGTTTCCTGTGAGAAGCTGTCATGGGGCTCCAGCTGCTTACAGCAGGAGGATGACCAGGTCTATGCAATGAGTTATTATTATTATTATTTTTTTTAGATTGGATTCAGCCAGCTGTCTTTTTAAAAAGATAGCTTATTTTAACTACTTAAAAATGTCGTGTTTCTGGGTATGAAAAACACCATACAATCTTAATCAGTTTTAGAATGTTCTAGTTATCCAGGGAGAGCTATAATTAGGTCTAATGATTTTCCTGTCTTCCTTTCTTTGTCTTATCTGTCTTCCTGTTTGCCTGTTCCAAGGGACTGTTTACGTTTAGAATCTCTACAAGAAGTCTAGAAGAGGAGAAAAAGAATTTGCAGTTTGCCTGTGTTAGTTTTATTTTAGCAGTGATTCTAATGAAACAATGAAATAAAAAATCACTGAGGTTAGAATTGCAAAAATTGTTGTACAGTGAAATAGGTCTTTTAAAATTTACAAACTCTTGTGTTTTCTTAGATTAAGGAATGCACACCATTGACAATAAATGAGTCATTTGGTGGTTAAACTTCCCTTGACTAAAATAACCAAAACTTGTTGGTTGGTAAAGAGATTTGATTCTTGGGGTGCCTGGGTGGCTCAGTGGGTTAAGCCGCTGCCTTCGGCTCGGGTCATGATCTCAGGGTCCTGGGATCGAGCCCCGCATCGGGCTCTCTGCTCAGCGGGGAGCCTGCTTCCCCCTCTCTCTCTGCCTGCCTCTCTGCCTGCTTGTGATCTCTGTCTGTCAAATAAATAAATAAAATCTTTAAAAGAAAAAAAAAAAAGATTTGATTCTTTATGTCATATAACAGGTAACTCACAAAGTGGAAAAAAAAAAAAAGAACAAATAGGCCATATCAAAGACCATCAATTGCAGAAAATGAGTCTAAGCTGATTTTAGCATTAACTAGTCACATACATTCTAATTGGTTCAAAGTTCAAGTACATTGTTACTATTTTTTTATTAAAATAGACTGTAATGTCCATGAAGATGTATCATAAGCCTGTGTTCCCTGATTTCAGACTGTAGGGAGCCTCTTTGAGAAAAGAAATTCTTAGAACCTCAATCACTTGTGCTCTCATTTTGAGAAATGTTGATGATGGAGTCTAAGTCTCAGTCCATGAAAATATGTTTTAACTGCAAAGAAACAGCAAAATATAAGAGTTATCTTTATACTGGTAAAATTCATTTTGGGTCCCAAATGCAATGACAACTAGAAAACAAAGCCGACAACAGAATATAAACTTGTGGACCTCAAGTTTATGCCCGTAGACTCAATTTGAAAAAGAACAGGACCCGAACCACTATTTAACCAAAACTTTAAACTTTCCAAGGATTTTCTTTTTCATGTATGTGTTAAATTGCCAACTTTCTCTGAGCTTTATATTTAATTCAGTCTGAATCCTGCTCCCAAGATTCCTCCATCTTTGTAGGATCTGGACAATAATGAAAGGGTTGGCAACAAAAATGAGTATCTTCTGAAACTCTTTCCCCTGAGGGTTTGACAAGTGTCTTTCTTTTTTCCTTGCACTTCAGACTTGGGGGGAAAAAGTGTCTGCTTTGAAAGCTGATCTCATTACGAGCTTATTTAGTCATAGATATGTCTCTGTGTATGTTACTCACAACATACATTTATTAAATACCAGTAAATGTGATTAAGGTGGCACAATTACTGTTCTAGGTGATCAGTGGATAATATTTCTTGAATATTCTTTGTGAATAATTTGCCATAAGTAAATTGACCATAACAAGATACTTTATAAAACGCAAATTCCTTTTTTTCTCAAGTATTTTTTATTATTAGATTAGGGTTATTTTATTATTAGATTAGGGTTATGCACATCAAAAGATAATGATCACCAAGCAAATGTGTAATGAAGTAAGCAGATAGAAGGAGGGATGCGTTTGAGGAAAGCGGAAAAAAGCAAGGGTATGAGGGGCGCCTGGGTGGCTCGGTGGGTTAAAGCCTCTGTCTTCGGCTCAGGTCATGATCCCAGGGTCCTGGGATCGAGCCCCACATCGGGCTCTCTGCTCAACAGGAAGCCTGCTTCCTCCTCTCTCTCTCTCTCTCTGCCTGCCTCTCTGCCTACTTGTGATCTCTGTCTGTCAAATAAATAAATAAAAATCTTAAAAAGAAAAAAAAAAAAAGCAAGGGCATGAAAGCAAAGTAGGATCGGGATAGACAAAACCGAGGCAGGAAGGTATCGTAGACAGGACCCACCAAAGAGTTAGAGGCAGGAAATCATATTTGGAGGACAGAGATAGCAAAATAAGTCAATCAAAGAAAGAGAGTTATATGATTTCAATCATATGTGGAAATTAAGAAATGAAACAGGATCATAGGGGAAGGGAGGGGAAAATGAAATAATATGAACTTAGCGAGACAAACCATAAGAGACCCTTAATCCTAGGAAACAAACTGAGGGCTGCTGGGGGAGTGTTGGTGGGGGATGGGGTAGTGGGGGGTGGGCATTAAGGAGGGCACGTGGTGGAATGAGCACTGGGTGCTACATGCATCTGATGAGTCACTAAATTCTGCCACTGAAACTAGTAATGCACTGTATGTTAATTAGTTGAATTTAAGTTAAATGAATTAAGGAAAAAAAAAAAACAATATGGCTGAAGTGAGATGCTCATAGAAACAGCTTCAGAAAGTGTCAGCACTTAGATACTGGTGGTGTTTGAGCAGGGCAGTGAAATGAAGAAAGAAGTGCTTCTGGAGGGTTCACCAGGCCCTGGTGGGAGAAAGGACGTAAAACAAAAAAGGAAGTAGAAAATTCAATTCAAAGAATTTGCTGATTTTTGTTTTCTACAGCAAAATGCTTCAAAGAAGGTGTAGAAATAGAATTATCTTTCACGTGTAGCCATTTCTTCAGGAACAGGTACTAATGAGAGCAGCGGGCTCATGAGATGACTCATCGAGGATGGCTGTGAAATCCTGCGGTCCTTACCAAAGGCTCCTCTGCACGGGGCTGCGTGGTTGATGCTATAAACCCAAACACGGAGGATATCCACTGCCTTGATGCTTTATGCTCTTCTTGCCTGTTGACTATATCACTTCCCCGGGGCAGTTATTTCTCAACATCGTCACTCTTCACACCTGGGCCTGGGTGACCCTTTGTTCTGAGATGTGTCCTGTCGCTGGTCTCTACCTGCTAGAGGCCAGGAGCACCCTCCCCTGCCTTCCCAAATTGTAACAACCAAAGAGGTCTCCAGACATTGCCAGATGTCCGCCCCCCAGACAAAATCACCCCCTGTTGAGAACCAGGGGTTAAGCGGAACACAGATTACATTGTTAAGTGGTAAGCATTTATGGCAGGAGAAGAGAAATTTTATCCCTTCTCCAATAATACCAGGCTATGGATTTTGTGAGGACCGGGGACAGCTGAGAACCACAAATGTCAGCCATGCCGTTTGCTATGGCTTCTTCACTGGCATATTCCAACCTACTCTCTTCTTCCACGTAACAATAATGGGAAACTGTCCAGGTAACTAATGGATTGTCTGTAAGTCCTAGTTTGCCCAAGAGAGTCTTGGTTTATACCTGTTTTTTTTTAGATGATAAATTATATGATCGTTGGAATACAGAAGTTACTAAAACTGTAAAGGAACAAGCAGGGAGTGCCAAGAATGGGGGAGGCCAAGAGGCATACTGTCCCTCTGGCTGCTCCAAGTCATGTTTCCTGGTGAAGACCCTGAAATTAAGACTTGAAAGGACATGAGGAGTTGACCAGGAAAAGGGGCAGAGGGGCTTGTAAGACAGATGCAATAGGAAGTTTTATACGGTGAGACACTGAAAATAAAGAAACAAAGAGTTAGACCAACAGGGTAATATGAAACTCCAAACTTCACTTTGCAGACTTCACTTCAATTTTGAATCTACCTATCAAATTGTTATCCTATCCAACACAATGGGCAATGGCATTTTGAGGCTATAAATTCTAAATGTGACATATATTTATCTTTGAGAAGAGGAGAGGGATTGATTGCTAGGAATTGTCCAAAATGAGCGGGAGGTCAGTCTCCTAGCTGTGGGTTTGCATATGTGGTGATAATGCACACCCATCACTTTTTTTTTTTTTTTATCTGAATGTTTGTAGCTGAGACCTAACTACAGAGGATCCAGCATACCGTTACATATATAGATTTCAAAGACTTGGGAAGAAATCTTATTTCAGCATCTGTAGTTGGTTTTATTAAAAGCACTTTAAATTCCCCTGCCTAGAGCAGTTTGGAATTATAGAGATGGGCTGCAGAAATTTACATTTTAATTGAGGCAGAAGACAAAGTAGGGCATGGTGCAGCATTCACACATTACAAGGAAGAATAAATAAGATACGTATCAGCTGGGAGAAAAGAAATGACTGGTCGTTTTTCATTGCTTCTCGCACTTAATTTTTTTTCATATGGCAGGGAACTGAGTTAGGTTTGCTCTGCAAAGACAGTTTTTCCAGTCAAAATGTTTACCATTTCAGAGTTGTCTTTGCATTGAAATATCTTCACACAGTGGAGTAAATATGCAAATACTCAAACAGGCATGGATGGGTATGTGTGTGCCAGTGTGTTTAGTGGTGCCTGTAAATATATTATTTCAAATATCTGTAAATATAAAAAACATCTCAATAAACTTCAAAGGAAATTATTTTAAGGTACAGGATATAACTGAGAATTATTGACAAAAATAATTGATTTGTTAGAGATGGTAATTTGAGCTGTTGTTAAGTTTTATAGAAATTTATAGAATTTTTCTCTGTGGAAACTTTTTGTCCTGTGATCTGTGTGAAAATCTCTCTGGGGAGATTTTCTCTGGGGAGGACTCAGGTTTTCAAACATGAAGATTTACCTGTGTTGAGCAATCTCTAGGAGAAAATGCCCCGTTGATTTCTTTTTCCATACTCATTTTATGTTTGACTCATTCTTAGAAAATTAAGTTAAGCATGCAGTTCTCATAAAGGAAGAAATATATATTTAAAAGTCATGCTATAATAAGGGCTTTTTAAAAGCAATGTATTGTCAATGATTTTCAGAAAATTGATGTGATTAAGCATATTCACCCATTTTCTTGAAACTTCATCAATTTTATGGTATTTTCCATCAACTGTACATGTATTTTTACAATCTTAACATATTCCTTTAAACCATAATTGTAATTATGGTTTAATTACATTTACATATTAATTATAAAATAGAAAAGCAATGAAGGACACATTAGTATATTGGGCTGTCTTTGAGCTAGTTAGTGTAACTGGATCCATGAAAAGGAAATGTAATTCTTTGTCCCCAAGCATGTGCCTCTCATGCATAGAGGTCAAAATAATTCTCTACTTTTAGCCACCAAAACTTTTTAATTTGCCTTATATTTTGACTATGAATTTCCCTTTTCCTTTTCCTGGAATTTTAAAATGACACTTGATAGTCTATTAAAAAAATAATAGCACGCCTCCCCCTTGTCACTAAGATTGCGCCTTTCTTAATCATGTACTATTGTTAAATTGAAAAGGCATTTTTCTTAAGGATCTCTCTCTCTCTCTCTTTTTTTTTCCTGCTTTGGAACCATCTGGATCACTATTCTAATTTGTATTGATATTTCTTTTAGTTCTACCCCATAACTTGTCACCTCGGGATGGTTTTTTTGTTTTTGTTTTTTTGTTTTCTCCTGTTTCACTCTTAATCCATTATTGTTTGGGTATGCTTGTTATGTTTTGATCTATGTTTGTCTCTTCCATGTTTGGGTTTCCTTTTTAATTTTTTTGCTTTCTTTTGGACATCCATAAACAATGTTTTAGAAAGTATTTGGAAAGTGGATGTTTTGAGTCCTTGTATATTTCAGATGTCATTAACTTGCCATTATGATTGTAGTAGTATGTAATAGTATGGCTGAAAGTAAATTTTGAAGTTCACAATTATTTTTCCTCACAATTCTGAAGGCATTCCTTTATTGTCTTACATAACATTCAGCATTGCTTATGAGAGATATAATGCCCATTTGATCACCATCTCCTTGCAGAGGCAGCTTTTCCTTTTGGAGGCGTTTATAATCTTTGAATCTTTGAAGACATGACATTTCATTGAGTTATCAGTAGTGTGGGTCTTGCTGGGCACTTTACCATGTAATAACCACTTTATTTTGAAGAGTTTTTTTTATTTTTCATTTCTGATTTTTTTTATACTGTTTTTTTTTTTGTTTTTTGTTTTTTTTATTTAAGGTTTTTTCCAGCCCTTCCATTTGCTATGCCTTCTCTTCTTAAAATTCTTATTAAATAGATGGTGGCATGCTGGGTGAATTCTCTATGTCTCTCTCTCTCTCTCTCCTTTTTTATAGTTTACATTTATTCACCTTTTGTTCAGTACAAAAATGAGATTTCCCAATTTACAGATTTTTAATCCTCTAGAACTCTGTATTCTTGGATTTCTTTTTATCATATCACCTTGTTCTATTTTATAGATGCAACAGTTTCTCAAAGCATTGATGGAATATAGTAAACTCCTTCCCTGTTTCTTGCATTAACTTAATGTCTCTTAAGATCAGCTGTTATCTTGGCTCATTTTGGATCTTTTGCATTGTGTTGTTAATTTTCTCAATGTGTTTGCTAATCATTGATTGTTCATTCATATTTATGAAAGAAATACGACCTGGTAGTGACCTGGCTGGTTTCACTGTAGAGTGGACGGAGAGGTAACAGAAAAATACATTAGAAAGCTCACAGAATTAGAATGGCTTAAGCCTCAACTCTACTTTCAAAAGTCATTAAATTTCTTTAGAGAGTAATGTTTAATTTTAGAAATTCAAGGACACCTTATTGGTAATGGTCTTTGAGCAGATACCAGACAGTGGTAGGTGGCGAATGGTATAGATATTCCTTAGACACACTTGTCTCATTTTCCTGCCCCACTTTCTATATTTATTCTACATATCTCGGTCTTGTGTTATAAAGAATAGCTCCCACCTCCTTACAGGCTTTGTCTTATAAATGTTACAAGTCTTACTCTCAACCTGCTTTGTTTAAAACAGCAATATCATCTTACTGATTTTGTCTCTTCCAGATGTTTATCCCATAAAAGCTGCTCCACTGAGACCTAACCATCTCCTCAACCCATTATTTTTTCAGAACTCCAGTAGGTTTGTTATGTTTTGATCTCTCCCTTCTAATTTCAGTAAGATTTTGGGGAGGCAATAAAGAAAACCTCTTAATTCTCGTATTTTGTACCAGAAGCAATATTTTCAAGGTAAAAACAAAATCCAAGGATGTGCACCCCTCTTTGTATCTATACTAACCCTCTGATTAAGAAGCAATAAATATAATCAGGATTTCCACTAAGAAAGTGAGCTCTATGGTTCTCAGTTCTGGTACATCTGTCTATGCATAATGGCTATCAGATAGAACAAGTAAGGCAGAATGGTAAAACAGTGTAGAAATTCCAAGCCCAGACCATCATCTAGGGACTCTGTCATTTGTTGACTGTGTAATTGCTCTCAAACTCCACCGCAAACATGGTGTAAATTAGGAAAACATTTTTTTTTTTTGATCCTTGATTCATTTCATTCATTTCCTTGTAGGTTTCTCATTATAATACCATTAATCATACTACAGTGGGATTATACCTGAGGAAATGGGCAGTGGAGCCCAAATGGTCCAGTTTCAATAGTCCTCTATTGCAATCGATTGACTCTGCCTTGGAATGTAGCCAACCATACTCCTGGGTTCACAAGCGTCTAGACACTGAGAAGTCCTTATCGGCATTTCCATTTTTCTGACTGTCTGTCCTGAATTCCCTGATTCATCACATTCTGTTTGCATGGGCATAACATAAAAAGTATTTCCAAACTGTCTGAGCAAATGCATTTCATATAATTATTACTTAAGTTAATGCATTTCTTTCTGCCTATATAATAGTTTTCCCTTCTTATCAATATTGCCCAGCAAGAAAGCTCAAGCTATTTAACCAACAAAACTGCCGATATTTACAACCTTTTAAGTCAGTAGAGGAATTTAGGTAATTTGTTTTTTAGTGTTTACTGGTTACTTAAATGAATATTGTGCTCAGGGTTTTAAATATTTATACTCAATCTCATTCCAAAAATAATTTGAAGTGTCTTGAACATTACAGAATATAAAATGTAAAGAATTAGAATCTGAACACTGTATAATGAAAGGAAATTTTTACCAAAATTAGCTTACCAAATAAGGAAACTCTGGAGATTTATATAATGTTATGCATATTTTAAAGTTCTGGATGTTACTGTTACAAAAATCAACCCTTCCTCTTTCTTATACAATTATTAAAGAAAGATAAAACAGAAAGCTTATATATGTAGGTCTGTCTAATTTATACCTGAAACATTCAAATGATTGACATTTTTTATTCTATTTATGAAAGGATTGCTTCTCTGTGGACTTAACCGAAATCGTGTCAAAGAGAAATTTTCTATGAGAGAAATACATACACACTTAAAAAATGAAAAACTTCTTAATTATGCATCTTAGTCTCATTTTTATTCAGTCTTCAATTATTGCACATTCAATTATAAATCTATAATAAATTAAGAGACTATTATTTAAAAAAATCATGATATAAACATTGGAGATGATAAAGCATTTTGTACTCAAATGTTTTATATTTCTATTGTTACTTCTGTTTATGTGCTGTGCATATAAAAGTTTAATCTTCCTATTAGGAAGAAGAAACATGTGCATTGTGTATGAAAAGATTGCCAATAACATTTATATACATACCTAAAGCAGCCTTTGTTGGAAAAAAAATTGACTTGCATGGGTCATGTTCTATCCCCATAGCAGCGTACTATTTACTATTAGGTTTGAATTTACTTATAAATGACAAAACACAAGTTTTGTTCTCGTTTCAATTTTTGTTCTTTTTTTTTGTTTTTGTTGTTTTTTACATGGCTATTTTAAAAAATTCAAGCAGGCATCCCTCTACCATCTACTAGGATAATATAATGTTGGCTGCCTAGAAAATTATTATTATTATTTTTTAAGAGAGCACACAACAAAGAACATTCTTTCTCTTTGGAACCTCTTAAAATAATGTGGTCCTAAATTTTAGAAATATTTTCTTTTAATTAAAGTGGGTACAAAGATATAGAGAAGAGTTTCATTCTTATGATTTCTCTCTCTCAAAATAATTATATTTTTGATTGAAATATTTTGTTTTAATCTTCAGAATTTTGACCATAATTTTATTTATTAAAAAGTATGACCCACAAGATTGTTTCCCAGATGTGATTTTAGAGAAGTTAGTAACTGAACATAGTGAAGACACTGTCTTGTCTCCTTCTCTCTTCTTGAAAATAGAACAAACATAGACAAGACATTATAGTGGCATGGTTTGTATTCTCCATAACACACTGAATTAGATGATGGAAAAATTTTCATGGCTGTTAGCATGACTGGAGTGGCAGAAAATAATTTCAGAGACAGATAAGGACCAGAGATGTGGGTTGTATTCACAATACCAGTGCCCAAGTACCCATTCATCCTACAGGTAGAGAGAGGTCTATAGCAGTTGCCTATGATCACATAGCACCTGAAATGTAGAAAGATACTGCCTAGACTTTGGCCAATACTTACACTTTGGAATAGTAAATCACTGTTGGATCCATAGTATACATTTTGGGGGTAAGAAGGAAATAAACTATAGTCCTTCATTTTATGGCTAGAAAATTAAAGCTGAGAGCATTATTTATTTGTCCAAAGTCTCACAGCAAGTTAGTGGTGGAGACTGGAGTAAAACCTAGAGATTGTAATTCCAGGTATATTGATCTTTTCTCAATAGTACCTCATCCCCTGTGTGCTAAATAAAATAAAATTGAAGAACAAATTAGCGTATTCAGAATCCAAAAAAATTCCTCTTGTGTCCTCAACTACAAAGTGATAAAAGAGATTGTGTTAATAATAAAAATATCATTGGTTTTTATTTCCCCACCTACATGCAATGCCCAATGTCTATCTTATCTACCCACACACATACTGATATTTTGAAGGTCACAATTGGAAAGATAGCTTACGTGTGTTAAATTATGTGTAAGAAAAAGTTCTTTTAGGAATCCACATGAGGTAAATGTGAAACAGGCCAAAATATGACTGATTTGTAACAAAATAATTAGCGTAAGCCGATAGGATAATAATAAGCATAACTAACATCATTAAACATTTTAATGTACCATGTAGTCTTTTAGGCATTCATATTTAATTCACTTAATTCTTATAACAGCTCTTCCCTAGGTATCATTATTTCCCCTAGTTCATGGATGCCTAGAGAATTTAAGTAAGTTGCCTGAGATTATACAACCAGTGAGTGGAGGAGATAGGATTCAATGATTTACATTTTTGAAGATGAAATTTATGTGTCAAAGTTTGTTTATATATGGCTCAATTGTATATCCATCTTATCTGATGTAGAAAGATGTTAGGGTTTGAAGCCCATGGTCAAGAAGGAATTCTTGAGACACCTTTGATGCCAAAAGATGGTTTTACTTAAGCGTGAGAACAGGACCTGTGGACAGAAAGAGCTGCATTGAGGTCAAGAGGAGTGGCTGATTATATACTTTCAAGTTGGGAGGGGGCTAGGAGTCTCTAACGAATTTTGGAAGCAGTTTCTATGACCTTTAGATGGCTAGCTATTGTTAGGAAAAGGTCATTTATTATCGTCTAATAAAACCATGGTCATAAGGCCCTTCAGATATATAGGGGTGGGTCATACATGTGGGAGATGATTGCCAACATATATCTTTGGGGATAGGGGTAGAGATGAAATTTCCAAAGGAATTTTTTTAAATAGTATTTTTTAATTTTAATTTTTTATTTTTTATTAACATATAATGTATTATTAGCCCCAGGGGTACAGGTCCATGAATCGCCAAGTTTACACACTTCACAGCACTCACCATAGCAAATATCCTCCCCAATATCCACAACCCAACCACCCTCTCCCTACCCCCTACCCCCATCAACCCTCAGTTTGTTTTATGAGATAAAGAGTCTCTTATGGTTTGTCTCCCTCCCGATCCCATCTCGTTTCACTTTTTTCCTTCCCTACCCCCCAACCCCCCATGTTGCCTCTCAAATTCCTCATATCAGGGAGATCATAAGATAATTGTCTTTCTCTGATTGACTTATTTCACTCAGCACAATACCCTCTAGTTCCAGCCACATTGTTGCAAATGGCAAGATTTCATTTCTTTTGATGGCTGCACAGAATTCCATTGTGTGTGTGTGTGTGTGTGTGTGTGTGTGTGTGTGTGTGTGTGTGTATCACATCTTCTTTATCCATTCATCTGTTGATGGACATCTGGGTTCTTTCCACGGTTTGGCTATTGTGGACATTGCTGCTATAAACATTTGGGTGCACATGCCATCTTCAGATCACATTTGTATCTTTAGGGTAAATACCTAGTAGTGCAATTGCTGGGTCATAGGGTATCTCTATTTTCAACTTTTTGAGGAACCTTCATGCTGTTTTCCAGAGTGGCTGCACTAGCTTGCATCCAGAGGAATTTTTATATGTTAAAGTAGACTTACAGGATCCTGGGAGTCAGGCTAAGATTGCCTTTTGCTCTTGGCAAAGTATTAACATCCAGGCAGCTAAGTTCCTAGAGGAATGTCACTCTTCCTGTTTCAAGGAAGTGGGCTATAGGTAGTAAGGAAATTTAATTTTTCTTTTGCTTTTGTTACCTACATCATTAGCCATAAAGCTTTCTTGATTTCTTAGATCTACACTGTTCTATTGTTTCTGTTGCGATTCTAGAGCCTGTGGCATATAGCCACAGAGTTTAAACATACAGTCATGTAGCTTGCCTATCCTTGTCTCCTATGTTCTTTGTTTCTTGTTTTATCCAAGTGTTGTTTATTCAGGAGACCAAAGACTTTTTTTATAGATATGGATTTTATTTACTTATTTTTTTCGGTACATTATAAAATGCTGAGTTTTGTTGACTGACTGTGGATGTTACCCATACATATGGATTGATGAGCATTTTAGGAGACTAAAGGGAAGTAATAAGAGATTCGGTTAAATAAGGTTCTACTTGTTCCAGTTTTCTAGATATGTCTTCCTCCAGTACTAATCCCTAGCACTGCCTCAGCTTTTAAGTTGAGCATCTTCTCTTTTCTATCTATAGTAATGCCCTCTTTGCTTCTTTCCCTGCATATCACCCATTCTTTATTTGTAAAGACTTCAAGAACTTCACATTCAATTCTGTTTTCTCATTTATCTTTAGATCACTGCTGCAGGGTGCTTCATACTTAAACTTATCGTATGGAAAGTGAATTCATTATTTATCTTTATAAAATAAAACATTCCTGTTTCTAAACTACCTGTGCTATTCAGTAGTATAATTTGTGAGGCCCTGGAGTAGTGCTCATTTGGATCAATTTACCAAACACTGTGTGCCAGAAACTACATGCTCAGTACAAAGGGGGAAATATTCCCTCCTGAGGTAGCAGGTAAATAAGATGATTGTTAGAACACAAGGTGAGATGTTTTACCCTAGAAATCTGCATAGAAACACATGACAATCACTGTTTGCATTTGCATAGATCTCAAAATTTACTAAACAATTGTGTGTGTAAGTTTAATCTTTGAAACAACCCTGTGAGGTACTGTTGCTGCCTACAGATTCTGAGGAGTCAAGTGACTTGCCTAAATGCTCCCCTGTCTTAGTCCATTCAGGCTCCTAGAACAAAAATACCACAGACTGGATGGCTTATAAACAACAAAAATATATTACTCACAGTTATGGGGGATGGGATGTCCAAGATCAGGATGCCAACAGATTCAGTGTCTAATGAGGACTGCTTGCTGGGTCCTTACCTGGTGAGAGGGAAGAGGGAGCTCTCTGGAACATCTTTTTTTTTTTTTTTTTTTAATATTTTATTTATTTATTTGACAGACAGAGATCACAAGTAGGCAGAGAGGCAGGCAGAGAGAAAGGAGGAAGCAGGCTCCGTGCTGAGCAGAGAGCCCGATGCGGGGCCCGATCCCAGGACCCTGGGATCATGACCTGAGCCGAAGGCAGAGGCTGTCCCAGGCGCCCCTGGAACATCTTTTATAAGGGCACTGATCCCATTTGTGAGGGCTCCACCTTCATGAGGTAACCACCTCTCAAAAGCCCCACATCCTAATACCCCCATGCTGGGGATTAGGATATCAACATATGATATTGAGTCCATAGCACCTCCTCAATGTGTGGTAGAAGCATGACTGTCACTGACCTCTCAGTGGCTCTCTGTTTCTTGTGTTCTTCCTTTGCTCCTCCACAACATGGAAGGAGAATACATGTCTCATACATCCTTGAATATCACCGCAGTACTCAATACAGGGCTAGTGCACAGGGGGTCCCGTCCCCAAGTGTTTGTTATTTTATAAGCAGAATTAAATTCAATGTTTTGAAACGGAAGACAGATTATAGCTCAGTTTCCATGAGAATTTTCAGCTACCTCATTTAGAAATGAAATGAATTGCCTCATCCATAGAAGTCTTAAGCAGGGTCTGGATGAACCCTTTTGGGGGAGGTGGGCAGTATTTATGCATATGGTAAGATATTTGAATAAATGACTTATAAGATTCCTTCCAGCTCTGCATTTCTATGATTAATTTGTTTATATAATACCTCTGCTTCTATAGACTGAGTTTGGTTTTATCTTCTTTTAAAAGATACCTAATACCACTTTCCTCAGCCACTAATTCTCAAAAGACAAAGAGTTGCTATTTAAGACAGTTGTGCAACTCATCATCAATCAGTACAACACAGAGTACATGGTATTCTTGAACCCTCACTCTGGCAACTTAATTTAGGACATCTTGTGTGGAATGAGTTCATTTCCATCCTTGGCATGGTGCATTGTCTTGTTAGAGGACTGAACCTGAAGATCACCATCTTTTTTTCCTAAATGATTGTTCCAGTTTCCGTAAAAGTAAGTTAAATAAAGCTAAAATTAGAAAAAATCTCTGGCAGAAAAGGACAATTATTTTGTGACATCTAAGGAGACCTGTAAAACTTTGAAGAGTTCCTGTGAGGCTTGGTGGGATAGTCAAAGGCAAGAAGGATATAAAAAGCTCTTTCCTGCTTTCATTTTACATAGGGAGTTTTAAATGGGTTCTGACTCCAATGTACAAGAATATTTGGCAAATGTACAAGAATATGTTTAGCAATGGAAAGAAGTGTAAGAGGAGCACATTGTAAGTCTAGAATATTCTAACTCCTGAATAAAATGGGATGAGTGTATTTTTTTTCATAATAACAATAGCCACCTCCAATGTTAATATAATGTCTCTTCATGTGAAATTTAAATGAAAACCTGAGGTGCTATCATTGCCTCATGTGGTAATGAATCTTAATACAGGTAGCTGAATTGTCAGAGGAATTTGGGACAGATCAGGCTACGATCTGGCATGTTTCAAGTTCAAATGTGAAAAGAGAGGAAAGGATGAATTAGATGAGTTCTCAGGGTACCCAAGAAATGCTAAGGATTGAGGGCATATGGTGTCATTTTCCTGGGTGCATATTTCTGCTGTTTCAGTGACAAAAATTAAAATCTCTGCCTTGCAGAAACAAGTAACTCCCAGTTTTATAAATTCTGAGAATTTCCTACAATTTTCCATGCTACCTATCAGAGAGACATTCCTTTCACTCTGTGTAATGTTTAACTTAGGGTAAATGAGGAGTTTTCCTTCAATCAAGCTAACATTTTAAAGAGCATCACTTAATTTCCTTTGAATGATTGCAACATGAAAAATGTATTCCACACAGATGACCAAGCTGACAGTTCTCCACACTGGCAAAACTATTCAGCACAGTATGTTAACAAAAAAAAAATCTTAACCTAGGTGCGTGTAGCAAGTATACTTCAGGAATAGTCATCATAGTGCTTACATCTCTTTCAAAATATTAAAATTAACGTTGCCCATCAAATTTTCTATAAAAGGCAACCATCTAGTTCCATTGTTTTTTTTCTTACTTGGATTTGTTGTTATGATATTCTTTTTTTAAAACTATCTTTGAAATAAGTGAATAAAATAGTAGATTCTTGGCAAATTGGTCTCAAAATGTTCACCAATTTAGGGATATGAGGGAAGTAGGGGAGAAAAAGCAGTATTTACTTCAATTAGTTGTTTCCCTTAAAAATAAAATGTCCTCTTTTTAAAATTATTTTTAAAATGAGGGCTGGGGCATCTGGGTGGCTCTGCTGGTTGGGCGTCTGCCTTTGGCTCAGGTCATGGTCCCAGAGTCCTGGGATCGAGCCCCATATCGGGCTCCCCACTCAGCAGGGAGTCTCCTTCTCCTTATGCCCTTCACCCTGCTTGTGCTCTTTCTCTCTTTCTCTCAAATAAGTAAGTAAAATCTTTTTAAAGAAGAAACATGAGAAATAAAATGAGGGAAAATAAATCCATACGTTAAAAAAAATGGAGTATCCTGAGCACACTCTAGTTGTATTTTAGTGAAACAGGTATTCTAGTAAAACATGAACTCATGGTACTGAAACTTGTATTATGTAGGCATGACCTTAGTGGCAGTTAATATAAAATTAGTTGCAGATATAGTTTTTGCTTTACATAATGTAAATTAAATTCAGTAGGAAAAATAATTCTAATTAAATGTTTAATTAGAAACCTTTTGACTCTTCTGTAATTTAATAAACAGCATACTTCTAGTAGCCAAGGTACCAAATTTATTTTAAGAAAGGTTTCAGTGGATCAAATTTCTCACTGCAAATAAATCTAATAAATCTGATTACTCCATGCAGATTTTTGTTTCTTTGTTCATTTTGTTTTTAACATTCATAGGCAATTAGTTCTTTCTATGAGAATGGGGACATGGTTGAAAGATGTTTTGAGATTTT
Source organism: Enhydra lutris kenyoni (assembly GCF_002288905.1). Classification (NCBI taxonomy): domain Eukaryota; kingdom Metazoa; phylum Chordata; class Mammalia; order Carnivora; family Mustelidae; genus Enhydra; species Enhydra lutris. The sequence goes on from NW_019154092.1 coordinate 44,921,798, forward strand.
TTTTTTTATTTGTCTCGTGTCTTGTCTTTTATCCAGTAATAGTCATAGCAATGACAAATAATAAATATTTCCATAGCAAATCCTTATTTACCAAACATGGGTCCCAAATGTATTTTAAAACAGTAACATTTTAAGACATTAAACTTACCTAAACAGGGTGACTTTCAAGTAGCAACAGAATTAGTATGAATTTAATTAGCTGTCTATGAAAATATTATTTAAGGAGACAAATACCTCTGTTGTCAGCCATTTGTTGCTCAGCATCTAAAATGGACCCAGAACTTCTTTAAGTGAATATGTGGTAGAGAATTCCTTGGTGTTCTTTTTTTTTTTTAAGATTTTATTTATTTATTTACTTGACACAGAGAGAGAGAGAGAAATCACAAGTAGGCAGAGAGGCAGGCAGAGAGAGAGAGGGAAGCAGGCTCTCCACTAAGCAGAGAACCTGATGCGGGACTCGATCCCAGGACCCTGAGATCATGACCTGAGCTGAAGGCAGAGGCTTAACCCACTGAGCCACCCAGGTACCCTAGAATTCCTTGGTCTTTTATAGTACATGTTAGGTCCTCTCTCTCTCTCCCTCTTTTTTAAATTTTATTTATTTTATTTCTATTTTTTTTTCAGTGTTTCAGAATTCATTGTTTATGCACCACACCCAATGCTCCATACAATACATTCCCTCCTTAATACCCACCACCAGGCTCACCCAATCCCCCACTCCCCTCCCCTCCGAAACCCTCAGTTTGTTTCTCAGAGTCCACAGTCTCTCATGGTTTGTCTCCCTCTCCGATTTCCCCCAACTCACTTCTCTCCATCTCTTAACCAAAAGTCAAGATAGGAGGTTTAGAATAAGTGGCAAGAGATAGTAAACATGGACATGACTTTTATCTCAGCTCAGACTATTAACAGCTTAATCTCAAGAAGAAATTTAACTTTGCTGTATTTCCATTTCCTCTCCCATAAAATGTTGAAAGTAATATCTACTTTGTATGATTCCTGAGAACCTGTTTTTGCAAATCCCCTAACACTGTTTAGTTAATATTCCCTCTGTATTCCCCTTCCCCTCAGTCTCCTCTCCTTGCCACCTAGTGAAGGTCAGAAAAAGATCTGGACATGCAGAGATCAGGTCCCTGTCCAGTTAGCTCTCATCCCTTCTCTATGGAGACTGATCAGCTTCTAGAGAATCACATCCGCTACTTTAACTAGAGTGTCCTTCCTCTGCTGCTGTATCCTTTTTACTGAGAAATACAAAAGAACACTTGGCACATAACAACTTTGTTCAAATTCTTACACTAAGAAACTTAAACACTAGCATAATCTCTCATATTTCAAAGCTGAGAACCTAGGGTGGCAACTCCAGGCCCCTAAAGTTCCTACCTGACGAAGCTCCTAACTGTTTGTTCCAGTAAACACCTGAAAATAGGGCCCATCTCCCAGTCTCTGTGGAAGGGTGGGAGCTTAACTTTTATTAAGTGCCAGTTAACAAATCCAAATGACCTAGCCATATGGACGAAATTCCCATTCTGTCCTGTACTGCCATTCCCCCAGCACATCCCACCCTTTCAAAAGGCTGTCTTCTCTTTCAATGAAGTTGGGTTGATTTCACACTAAGCTCTCTTCCCTATTGCAATAGTTATTACTGAGTAAAGCTTGTCAATACCACTTTAACTAGTTGATGTCTGGCTTTGATTATCTTTGACACTACCCAAAAGTATTTTCCTTATCATATTTATCCCCATGTCAGATGGAAGCTCTTTGGGCAGAGGAATAGGGAGATTGCATTGTTAGGGGAACATACTTTATTACTGCATAGCCATGGGTCACAGCATGAAAATCACAAAATGCATATACCATACAACACCATTCCACAACCTCAGTATTTTACAAGTGTACTTTAAGAAATTTTATTTGATGTAATAACTGTTTTCCATAAATATGTTTTAGTCACATTATTGTTTAAAAGAATCTTTAACAACACTTGCCATAAATTGCATGTTTGAGGAAAAGCTTCATAAATCTTTATGGGATTTACATTTTGGTTTAGATAAACTGCTTCTGAAGTAGAATGACAATTGCTTAGATGAATCTTTTGGATATATTTATCAATGCATCTTAACTTCATGTTCATTAAATATTTTTGAGAAATTGTATGTGAGCAGTTATTCTTAATAGATAGTTTATTTCAAATTCCAGAAATCTTTAATTCTACGTCTTCCATTATTTTCCTTGATATCATCATGTTGTTTCATGGAAACACTAATGCAGACACTAATGACTGCTAAGAAAACCATATATAAATTGATTAAATACTCTCGCAGTCAATACAAAATCTTGACAATTATTTCATGTTTTGAAGAGGTATGTCCTGTCTCACCATCCCCTGCCATGTTCTCTACTTTATTTTCCCTTCAAATACATCACCTTTTTCTTGCTTTGACTCTCTGAAGTTAGAAACGCGCATGCGCACGTATACACACACACACACACACACACACACACACACACACACACACATTCTCTCTCTTCTTTCTCCTTGTCTCTCTGTGTCCCTCCCCATTCTTCTGAAATCTCATTTGGCTCATGATGTTCCAAGCTGTGCACATTTTAGTACACAACAATTTTTGATGAAGACACACTGCATTCAGCTATGGACAAGGCTGTCACTTTATTTAGGTACACCGGTTTCTCAGGCTCTTCAGAAGATGAGCCAAGTTTCATCTTTACGCTTTTGTATCGCAGAGTCCACAGTAGCAGCTGGTTAAAAACAAAAGCAAAAAGCCAAACCAAAAGAAAAGCACCGGGAAAATATATTGTGTGTTGAATTAAAACAAATATACAGTGTGTTCATTGAGTAACTAAGGAAGGCACAGACCAAATGTGTACTTGAAAAGGTAGTTCGGGAATCCTAGACCTGATGACTCACTTTGATACTCACCTTGATATTCAGCCATCTCTGACAGCTCTCAGCAGGGCTCTATCCCTTTCCCATCCTAATTAGATTTTTGTTTTTAACACTGATGTGGACTGCTTTTCATAATTAAAATGCAACACAGAGTTGGATAGAAAATTTAATCCAGAATTTATCCAAAGAAGACTTATTCAACATTTGAAAAAAAAAAGTCTCCAAAGGCTAAACTATGTTTTTTTTTAATTATTATTATCTAAACAAACTGTAATATACACATAAAATCCTACATCTTTGTTCAAAAACTCACATTTTCCAATTCCTATAGAAGAGGATTGACTTATTAGCAGTTAGGCTAAGAATTTATAGAATTGTTTTAATTAAATGTAAACTTAAAATGAGCCATTTTTTCTGCCATGAACATCAATTTGAATTTCAGATGCACATTTTGAAGCATGGTATTCAAATAAGGAAAGAAACCGTATCACATTTTTTTCTATACATCAGAACAAATTGTGTACACAATTTAAAAACAAATTTTATGAAGGCCATGAAGAAAATGGAGTTTATACTCAATACCACACAGCCAGATTTTGTGTCCAAACTAGTATTGGAATTCTTTGTTCTTAGTAGGCTCATTTGTGTCTCTTTATGATTTTTGTTGTTTTTGTTTTTTGTTTGTTTTGTTTTTCCTTGAACTCTTCTTCTGTTCATCACCTGGCTTCATCACCAGCACAAGACCCATTTCAGACATCTCCTCCTCAGGATGACTAACATGGCTGCTACCTAGTCTCTCAGTTCAACTCTTCTCTGCAAAGAGCAATGTATTTATTATCATATTAGGTCATGTAAGGGTCTATTTTACCAGACTTGCACTGTCCATTGCAGTAGCCATAACCATATGCGGCACTTAAATAAAATTATATAAAATTAAAAATTCAGTTTTTTGATTACCCTATCACTTCTCACATGTTCAGTGGCTACATGTGCATATTGGTAGCTGTACTGGCCAGTGCAGATATAGAATATTTCCATTATTGCAGAAAGTTCTACTGGCCAGAATGGCACTAGACCAAACTCCTTAAAAGAGATTTTTTCTCCCTGATTTCTGGTCCCTTATCATTTGGGGTGGTATTTGGCACATGGAAGATAGCCAGTAGCAAACGACTCAACACAACTGAACTGAGAAATAGTGGGTGTGCTAATGTGAAAAATAGAATTAGATTGAGTCTGTGTTGCTCAAGAGTTGAGAATAAAATTTCTAATGCATAGAGGAATCATGGAGGCAGATTTGAGTTCAGATGGAAAAGCAGCTTTCTCTCAATAAACCTATTGGAAAATGAAATAAGTTTCTATGTTAGGTATTTAGCTCAGGCCCCAAAGTCATTCCATTAAAACCAGTGCTTATCTTTCAGGACTCCAGTATAACAGATCCTTAGTTTGTGGGGTGAGAATTGTCACCAGAAGAGAATAATTGAGTTTCAGTCATTCTCATGAACATTTTGAGAAAATTTTGTGAAACTCTTCAGAAACTTCGACTACCTGTCACATTACCGTCTCTATCAGCAGTGATCCCTGCTTTAGAGTATCTCAGATGAATACATTCTCTTCTTAGGATAGTGTTTACTAAACTACTGTAGCTCTAAAATTTTCCTAGTTTTTCTTGTTTCAAGAAAGCCCAAATTAGGAATTAAATGTGTGTCATACACACTAACAGCAGTAAGCAAAGAATGATTGAGAAAACAGTATCATGTCAGATTCCTGCATCATTGACTAAAAGAGGATAGGGGACAAATGTGAAATTTCCAAATTTTTAAACTCAGCTGTATTTGGGGGTTTTTCCCATAGGGGGTGCACAATAGCCATCAAGTGTGAAGAGACTGAATGTAACTTGTCTTAGTTTTCAAGCCCATGATGTGTTGGGTGGAAACCCTACATATTAACTGATCCATTTTAAAAACTAGCTTCTTTTTTTGAGCAACAATAATAATTTTTGTATGTTTATCTCTGGCTTCAAAAATAACATTGGCTCTAACTATAAAATATGCTTAAAATAGGAAAAATTAGCTGAGAAATAGTGGATGTTTTGTGGGTTTAAACTGTTTGTGTCACTGAAGGCATCAAGCAAAATGTACTTTTTTATGCATGAGGTTAGGTGATCTGGGGGGTGAGAACATTTCACTTCATTATTAGGGCTACTCTGCTAACAGAACATACCCAGATTGGCATTGAACAAAAGGTTTCAAAGAGGAAGAAAGTGAACTTGAGCTTTACAAAGAATCCTAGCTTTAAATCTGGCAAAATTCTAGGCTCTTCTTTGCTACACTGGATAATCTGGGCATTTTTTTTTTCTTCTTTCAGTAAGGTAGTTTTCCTCTCTATTATATGGGAATACAAATCTGCTCCCTTTCAAAACAATGAAATGATGACATTGACCTAAAAATTCTTTTGGGTAAAAAAACCTCAAATATAGGAGCAATCATTATCATCCATAATTTATTAAACTATTAACTTAAACATCTGTTAAGGTTTAAATCGTGTCTTCCAAAAAAGGATATGTAGAAGCCTAATAATGCTCAGTACCTCAGAATGTGACCTTGTTTAGAAATAGTGTTGTTGCAGATGTCCTTAGTGAAAATGAGGTCATACTGCAGTATGAGAAGCTCCTAAACCAGCCTAACTTGTATGCAGTTAAGAGGACACACAGACACACAGGGAGAATTATACCATGATGCCAGAGACAGAGACTGAGTGGAGTGATGAAACTATAAGCCAGGAATGCGCAGGACCAATGGCCACCAGCAGGAGCTAGTGAGAGGCAAGGAAGGATTCCACCCAGAGTCTCAGCAGCAGCGTGTCTCTGCCAACACCTTGATTTAAGACTTCTTGCCTTCAGAACCGTGAGAAGTGCATTTCTATTTTCTGGGGCCACCAGTTTGTGGTATTTTGTGAGGGTAGCCTTAGGAAACTAATTCCACACCCAAATGGATTAGCCAGTCAGTTTCTTATTTCTAAGTTAGGTACTTAAAAACTAATTGGATGGAAATAAATTTTGTAAGATTGTGCGTCAGTGTCCTTTGATGAGATTTCCCTGTCCCCCTTTATCCTCTAATGGTCCTGTCAGCCATTTCCTAATGGCTTGCTTGCTCACCCACTCACGGCTGTGGGAATGGGAAGGGGACAGGCACCAACTCCTTGAAAATATAAGCAAAATTTGGTAAATATTTGTGTAGGTACAATTTTCTGAAGCTGGAATTCTATAGTTTCTATTAGATGCTCCAAGGAGAGTCTAAGAACTAGGAACCATCCTCTCTCTTAACACTGCAGATCTAGAGCACTAATCTTGTTGGGAAAAAGCTGCCTGAATTGATTTTAACACCTAGAATCCACAAGACCAAGAGCTCAGGGACAGGATCTCAGTCAGAACCAGCAATGTGTTATAGCCATCTGACAGCAGCTTGTGAGAGCCAATTGGTAAATTTTCAGGATTTTGGCAAGCTGGTAGCTAAGCACAACCATTATTAAAATTAAATTATATAAACCTACATTTAAATGCATTATATGAAAATCAACGTAAAAACTACTTATAACTCACAACGTTCTAATTATTTTCACTACATTGTGCTAGGATCTATGTTCTTGAGGTTATTTGAATCTCTATGATAGACATACTATATAAGATATGTTTCTGTGCATCTCTTCCCAGCCCCAGGTGTCATTAAGTTGGTAACTTGAAATCAATCATAGTAGGACTTTTGATCACCAAGGAAATTGGCAAATCCTACTAGTGGGGGCTTTCACATGTCTAACCCAAAACCAAATAGTTGATAATATTTACCAGCTTACCACTGGTTCAGACTTGCCTGCTTGTCTACTTCTCGTATCCCTGGGGTTTTCAATGACTTTGGGTATTATATAAGGAATCTGGATTCAACTACAAGGAAGGGACCTTGGAAAAGGTTAAATAGGGCTATCTTACTTTTAATAAGAGAGCTCAAAAAGATTTGACAACAGTACTTTTGGTTTAGAGCTGACCTTTTTGAATATAAAGTATTTTTCAGTTTTCCAATTACAAATTTTTCTGGGAACTAGATGCTACCATCTTTCTTATGCCTTATCATGACCAAGTGTTCTTCTAAGAGATAAGAGTAAAAATGTTTACAACCTTCTGAAGACTTTTTCCCTTCTTGATCCCAGATTTTGCATGGTTGAGTGGCAATTTATAAAAACAATGAGTCACACTTTGTCTTTGAAATATGACCCTTTTCTCTTGGGTGACCTTTCTAAAAAGTTTCGATACTATCTCTAACCTATAGGAGACTGTTTCTTGATTCATTATGTTACACTGATAAATTTCTCTAGGTTTTTGAAATAAACCATACAGTTGTTTTTGTTATTTTTTAAGTGTCTTTTTCTCCTCTTAAATGAGAGTTATGAGGTGGGATATACTATAACTCACCCTTAATTTTATTTGAGTGAGATCTTGGGGGAAGTCCTTCTTTAAGTTTAATATTTGGATCTTTTTCCTGCGATTGTCCATGAGTGTGACCATATGATGAAAACTCACTCTGGTCACCTAGTGCAGTTTTCGATTTTTTTTTTTTTTTCTGTAATTTCATTAACCTGTATTGCCCAACAACTGTGTATCACAATCTGATAAAATTATCAGAGTCATAAAAAATATATATCGGTAGCTTTTATCCCATGAGAGGCAGTTTTTAAAAATACATTTCTTTTATTTTCATGGTGTTATAACCCAAATAGAAAAGCAGATGAGCAGATTTTCCAAGACGTGGTTATTTTATTGTTAACACCTGCTGTCTGGATTTAGCAGGACTCTCCACGACACAGCTAATATTGCTCCTCTAGCCATGTGTAAATATCCTTTAGTTTCCCAATGCATGCACATCCTGACACTATTCTTATGCTCAAGCCTTCTGTATTACACACTACAACAGAGCATTCACAGGCAACACGAATGAATGCTTCTTCTACATAATAGACAAGCTGAAATGGCATTGCCTTCTCTGGGGGGAAAAGAAGTCATTTCATCATCATGATGAAATGCTATATTTTAAAACAAAATACTTTAGCTACAAATTCAGTTGACACAGCTAAGAATTATGGATTTCCTCTTTGAATAATCCAGCTTGCCTCCTTTTGTAGTCATGATGGCACCACTGTACTGTTTTGCTTATTGTGGGCAAAGAGGCCAGGGATATTAGAGATGAGTAAGTAATTCACAATAGACCAATGATTATTTTTGGCTTTTGGTGAGATTCAAGATCAACTCATTTCTAATTAAACACTGCACGTCTGCTCATTATTCCTTTAATTACATCCCTTTTCTGTTGTTTTTCTCAGAACTTTGGCAATAAGCACACGAGAGATGTTTTAAAAGCATTTGTTTCTGGAGTGGTGTTAGCCTTGAAAAGACAAATGGGAGAGGTCAGGAGGACAGAAGGATGGATGTGCACCTGATATATTCACAGGCAAGTCTGAATGGTTCTTCAGTGAGGAGCTGTTTTAGCACAGGGTCTTTATAAAAACTAGGAATGGAAGTGGTCAACTTGCCTTTGTTTTAATTTCTTTGTCTGGTACCAACATCTAGGGAGGCTGCCTATCAAGGCCTCTCGGCAGGGAAAGGAAACTCTGTCCTTAGGATACCTCTTGTGTTTTACAGAAGCCAAGGGTGCATAGCTTTAGGGAAAATAAAATTGGCCTCTGCTGGAAACAACCGTATTGTGACTAGACTTAGGTTAAGTATGAGGAATGCTGTCAAGGGTACAGGTGTGAGAGGTGACTTGGCACTTGGCACTGAGTCTTCTTCTCCTGTTTCCTCAGCAGTTTGACTTCTTGATGCTCAGACCTCAGATAACTAACTAAAGTGCTAAAGAAGTCATTATTCTTTAATTAAATAATGGATTATTGAAGGCAAAACATTCGATACATGATTGAAACTGCTGTTAAACTGAGAGATCCCTTCCTTTTGGATCTATAATAACATTGATCCCAATAATACACCCCCAGGGGCGGGGGTAGAACTCATGTGGCTCTGAGGGAAGAAAGGTTTAGATGGAACTCCCTAGATCCAGTAAAATAGTTGAAATGCTACCTACTTCTATTGTGGCATACTCTTTCTGATCTCTTGGTGTTGTGCGTAGGCTCTCGGTGTTATTAGTCATGAAGGCTGTAAAGCCCCGGGAGATGGCAAGCATGTTTCTTCATTTTCTCAGGAAGAGATAGAGTGGCCATTACTAAGGCTTTCTCTCTCTATCTCTGTGCCTACTGTAGACACTGGACTTCAGGCTCCAATTAATGGTGATGGTCCAAGGCAGCAAAAAGGTGCATTTTTCTTTTGTGAATGGTTTTAAAAAGCTATAAGAGAATCACAAAAGTCATCTGTAAGAAAACACACACACACACACACACACACACACACATACACACACACACGCACACATCTCTGATATTCACTTCCTGTTAGGCATTCACGAGTTATTAGTGTTCATATTAAATCCATTCAGTGTTTGGCTTCATGCCCATGTTTATATCACTCAAAACTCTAAAATTTTATCTATCTCAGTGTTAATTTGTGTGTATAAACACGATAATACATGTATTTTGTACAACTGATATGCATATTTATATACTTACACATACATTTTATTTGAAAAAAATTATATATATATATACAGAGAGACATTTTCCTTTCTCTTTTCTTTCTTCCTTCCTTTCTCTCTTCTTCCCCATCGTGCTTCCTTCTTTTCTTTTTCCGTTCCTGTCTCCCATTTTTCCTTTTTTCTACACATACCAAAATGATGTATAAAGTATCACTGATTTATATCTAAATACCAGAAATGCAGACTGTTGATGATTACACAGTAAAATGTAATTCTAATGAGATTTGAAGAACAAACTCTTGGGAACATAGCAGATTATAGTGACTAAGACTGAGTCCTGAATCAAGGTTTGGCACAATTATTTCCTGTGACTTGAAAATGTCACTTAATCTCATCAAGACTCAGTTCCTACATAAATGAAATGAGACTATTCATCCATTGTGTTGTGTTTTGACATATACTGTTTAAAAATGTCTGATTCATCTTAAGTGCTGCTTTAGTTTTTAAAGTTTTTAAAAAGATTTTCTTTATTATTTGTCAGAGAGAGACCATAAGCAGGGAGAACAGCAGGCAGAAGGAGAAGGAGGCTCCCTGCTGAGCAAGGAGCCCAATGTAGAACCCAATCCCAGAACCCTCCAATCACGACCTGAATGGAAGGTAGACACTTAACTGACTGAGCCACACGGGCATCCCTTAAGTGCTGTTTTAAAGGGTCTGTCCTGTGTTTTAGGAAATGATGAAACCTCTGAAAATATATGTATGATATGTTTGTCCCAAAGTACTTTTTATATGGAGCTTTTATTGGATTTTCAAAGGATTTTTCACAAATTGGTTAGGATTGAAAGATAATTCATTCTATAGTTAGGTGATGTGTCTGTTAATCTCTTAAATTAACCAGTGTATGTGTGTGTTTCCCCAAAATTGTTTTGGGTCATTGATGAGGTAGCTAGAAATTATTTTTTCAGCTTGTCACATCTATTTAAACCACTTCATTGGGTGGCAAAATCATTTTTCAAATATATATTTCTTTTGTGATTATGTAAGATTTCAATTTTAGTATATGTGCTGCCGAAGCCAGCACGATTATGTAAGATTTCAAAAGTGCGAGAGAATTTAGACGTTTTATGGCAGATCCCAATGTACTCTCCAGTCAACCACATCTGAATTTAGCAATTTTTAAGGTGAAGTGGCCTGTATTGCATATGAACCTTTATAGTTTGGCTTCTCAAATTGTTCCTCAAGGTCTGTTTAAAGTCTTCTTTCCATTAAGAGCAGTTCCCTGTACTATGTGTGCATGATCTGATTGTTCCTCTTTGTAGCAAATTAGGGAGAAATGCACATTAGAGAGGTTTCTATTTCACAGCATGTCTACTAACAAATAATTGAAATAATTACCTATTTAATTGAAGAATGTGATTCTGTTGACACTGGAATGTGTTTTTAGGAATGACGCACCACCCCCTTCTCAACTTCAACTTTAATTACACTGTAAGTAAGTTACTCAGTTGTCTTCAAGTTTTCCTACATGGATACCCCTTTGGTTGAGCTTATAATTATGAGTGACAAAGGCTGTATTTGGAAGCTTACTACTCATAAAGAACTTTTACCCCTGTGTATTATAGTTGTTTTTTTGGTCGGCCACCCCAATCACCATTTGGGTCTGATGGTTATTAATAAGCACATAACACTTCATATCTTTGCTTTGCTTTCCACGTTCTACCCTCACTAATGAAGGATCTTCATGTTGGAACTTATAAATAAGTCAGTGGAATTCTAATAGCGTCTTCCTCTCCTAGTGGCAGTCCAGTATACTGGGTAAAACGATGTAATCAGGGAAGATCACTCCAAAAAGCTCATCTCTGGTTATAGGTTTGGCACTTTCTCAGCTCACATATATATATATGCCTTTAGTCATTATGTAAAAATAATAGTCATAGAATTTTTTATGACCACTGTCTTTGTGTTCTTATGTGGACTTTCAAAATACTTTTGCTGATATAAGGAACAATGAAAATCCAAACTATCTGGGTATCCCATGATAAACAAGTAGAGTTGTCTTCTCAACTTTCCACAATGAGATTTGTAAATGGTATAAACCAGATTTAAAGTGTCCAGGCGGGTGTCTTCTATGTAGGTTGATTAATTAAGGAGTAACTTTTCTTAGGCATGGCAACACTTATCTCAAATCTATCCCTGTCTTCTGGGTTGATGCTAACAATAAAGCAAGGGTATGCATTTAACCCGTGAAAATGCTATCTGGGAAAATAAAAAGTGATGGCATAAATGGAAGGACAGCAAAATAAGAATGACTTTGAGTTTGTGTGTGTGTGTATGTAATTTATATAATTTTTATTTTTCCAGCTTTGTTGAGATATAATTTGCATATAACATTATAGAAGTTCAAGGTGAACCATGTAATAATTTGATATGTGTGTATGTATGTATATATATATAGTATATATATAAATATATATATATATATATATAGTAAATGATTATCATAATAAGTTTGGTTAACACATCCATTACTGGACAGTTACAACCTTTATTATTATTACTTCTTATGGTGAGAACATTTAAGATCTGGTCTCTTAGCAACTTTCAAATATTCAGTACAGTATTATTAACTATAGTCATTATGTAGTACATTATATCCTCAGTGCTTATACATCTTGAAATTTAAAGTTTGTACCATTTGTCCACCTTCACCCATTTTCTCTGTCCTTTCTCCCCCCATCTAATCCCTGGCAACTACCAATCTGGTTTTGTTGTTGTTGTTTTAGAATCTATACTTAAGTGAAAGCATACAGTGTATGTCTCTCTCTGTCTGGCATATTTCACTTGGCATAATGTTCTCAAGGTTCACTCATGTTGCCACAGATATCAGGGTTTCCTTCTTTTTATTGCTGAATATTTCATTACACACACATGCACACAAACTACATTTTTTAATCCATTCATCCACTGATGAATACTTAGGTTCTTGCCATGTCTTGGCTGTTGTAAATAATGTTACAATAAACATGCAGTACAGATATCACTTCAATATTATGATTTTATTTCCTTTGCACATATTTCCAGAAGTTAAATTGCTAGATAGTATGGCAGTTCTATTTTTAGCTTCTTGAGGAACCTCCATACTGTTTCCAGTAATGGCTGCACCAGCTTGCATTCCCATCAACAGTACACAAGGATTCCCTTTTTACCATAATCACACCAGCATTTGTTATCTCTTGTCATTTCGATAGTAGCCACTCTAACAGATATGAGGTGATACCTCACTGTGGTTTTGATTTGTATTTTGCTGTTGGTTAATGATGTTGAACTCTTTTTCATATACCTACTGGCCATTTGAATATCTTCTTTGTAAAAATGTCTATTTAGGTTCTTTGTCTATTTCTTAATTGGATCATTTATGATTATTATCATTATTTTTGGTGTTGAGTAGGGCTTTGGAGTAACGTATGGTCTGGTAAGGACATAGCCTATGTCAGACTGTAGAATGGGCTCCAGAGCCAATAAAGTTCATTGGCTGGGGACTCAAATTAGAACTGCCGACTGAACTTCCTGGCCATGTGGGGCCATTGGCTCAGCTCTGCAGATGGCATGCCCACTAGCTGGGATCTCATATCGGGTAATCCTAAATGCAACAATATAGTCTGCTAAGATCCGAATGCTGATTTCTGTAAGCCCGGCCCCTTTCTCCATCTGTACTTGATACCTTGTGGTTGAGTCCTCCAGATTCCTCCAGTGATTTCTGTGAGGTGAGACCCAACTGAGCTTCCCAGAAAGCATCCTGCAATGACAGGGGAACTAGACATCCACCTTGGGCTTCCCCTACACACGCACTGGAAAAACCGTAGACCCAGGATGCCCTTTCTGTGTGTACTGTGCTGGCCTAAGGAAGGGGCAGTGTGGTCAGAATATAGTCTCCCCTCTTACCTTTCTAATGTGGTCCTTATTCTCTATTGTCCAAGGAGTGCTTTTGCTTTGCCACAGGTTTCTGGGATACCCATGGTGTCTTGTCCATGGGTAGATAGTAGTTTGTCTCACTGTGAAGGGAAATAAAATGGAAAATGACCTATGTTGCTATCTGAATGATGTCATGGAAATCCATTATTATGATAAAAATATTTTACAGGAAAACATAAACTTAGAGGTAAATATGTATATCTACCTCCAACATAGAGATGTGGAATCCAAGAATCCCAGACAAACATAAAAATGTATGCTAATACCAATATTAGTTTAATAAAGTGAAACTGTGCCATGGTCATTTTGGTACATTGTTCATTTTGGTCTGTATAGAGGTTGGTCATTCATAAAAGCCAGGCAGGAGGCAGACATATGTCAAACCATCATGTAAGCACAGCTGTTTGAATTAGTTTCATTATTACCTGTGAGCTGCTCTGACCTTGTCAGTTCTGGAGAACAGAGCACTTAAGTCTTGAGTCCTGTCAATAAATATCTGGCAGCTGATCCACTTCCAACAGGGCATGACAAGGTCATGATGTTTTGCAATCTCCTCTTCCTACAAACAGTAACGTCCTTGGGTTCCAAAGAGATTGCTTTACAGCATGTGATGTTACCATCAGAATGGTGAATTCAACTGGAACTTATTAATCACCATAGGCTGATTTGAAGCAGATGATAGACCAGGTCTGTGGGAATGCCAAGGCAATTTAAAAACAACAACAAAACAAAAACAAAAACAAATCTCTAACTGAAGTGAAGCGACTGATTAAATTGTTTGTATGGACTCCAAGCTTCATACTTAGAACAAAATTAGCTGCATCTGGCATTATGGAAGTTAACAATCTAGCCTCAGCTGAAAAATTCACTGAGGTTGAATTATAATGGCTATGATAATTTAGAGAGATGTGGTTACTTGTAGAGAAACCCAAGTTGACAATGATAAATTTCATAATAAATTTATGGAAAGTTTGGATGTGGGTGTTAGCCAATTAAATGAGCAATCAGAATCCAAATAAAATTACTTTCCTTTGAACTACCAACTCCATGGAGAGCCCCATTACTTGGCAAAAACAGACAACTTATAGAAGAAATCCATCAAAATATATTGTCTGGAACTAAACAAGAGCTGAGGTAGCAACTGTGTTAGATGGAAAAGAAATCTAATTTGGAATCAGAATCAACTATTAAGTTTTAAGTAAAATAGGCTGAAAGTCAGAGGCAACTTAGGGCTTGAAAGTAGAAACTACACCTCACATTTTTTCTGAATGTATGCATATACATATTTACTATTTTATGTACACACACATGAAGTAAGGTAATGATCGGTTCCCAATAGGACAAAATTTAAGTCCAGAAGTTCTAAATAAAAATACCTATAGGGCCAGGAAATTAACATGAATATTAATATAAAGTGCCCAGTAGTGAATGTTGGGAACTGTGGCCAAGAAGGGAGCTTATGACTTATTTAAAGTCATTTCCATTCAGTTTTCTGATTTAGACATATTTTTTGGCCAATACATATGCTGGGAATTTTGACCAGTAGACCTCTAGATGTGAGAACTCATTCTGAGACTATTAAGTAATCATGTGAACCAAATCTACCTAAAGATATATTACATAAGGGTGAGAGAGATTTCACAATTGCAAGATGAAAAAAAGAAGTAGCCCCAGAATTTGTGCAGAACATGATTTAAAATGCCTCTAAAATAAAATAGAATAAAATAAAATGTATCTGAATAACATGTAGAAATGGTGTTGAGTTCTCACCTAAAAAATCAGGCTCTAATACTTACTAACATTTTAGCACCGTGCATTGAATTTTTTGGTTAAAGTTGCTCAGCTAACACTTTTCATTCAATTGACTTAGATCACACCTTTATGTTTATTGATAGCATTCACTTTACTTACTATTTTGCTGACTCATAGGCCGTCTTTATCATTGATCATTAGTATCTATTCTGCCTAATTACACTTCTGTTGATATCTCAGTAATTTCTACTTAATTTGCTTCCTAGGAAGTGGTGGGAAACAGAAACCTTTAACCATTTCCATTGCTCCAGGATATGCTTCTGTCTGGTACTATTTATCTATTTTCACTAGAGAGTATGTTCTATGGAGAGAATAATTAGAACTCTTTCCTATACCTAATGAGTAATTGGCATACAAAATTTAAATTTAGTTCTAAGCGAATTCATAGGTTTTAAAATATACCCATATAAATTAAATTGGTAATAAACTCATGGCATAACTGTAGCATATTTTAAGCTATGTCACATTTTTTCTAAATTACCCGTTTTGGTAACATTGTCTACATTTTTGGAATTTGCCATTATTACTCAATAAATACAAGTAAATGGATGAATGGCTGGGTATATTATACTTACAGTTATTATTAACAAAAACTGTAAACTATAAATTTAGAAGAAACTTCTCAATAAACACTATGAGTATGAACAAATAGCATCAACTTTGATACAGGCAGAAAGTGAAAGTAATACAAAACAACACTAGTAATTCTAAAATGAACAGGTTACAGATGAATCTCTACATGCATCAGTAATACCAGAAGTAATGGTTATAATAAGCAGTGTATATTAGAACTCCCATCCCATATTCCTAACCCTCAAATTCAGAATTATATTGAAGAAGGAATTTTAAACAGACCTGAAAAGATTAGATCAGGATGTATAGCAATCCTCATTAATCATCCTTTTGCCACTGTGGATTCTTATCTCATGTAATTTGTGGGTGGTAGGAGGAATTATTTTTATCTGAACTGACCATATTTTTGAGCTCATAGATTGATGCATCCTCATTTATTTAGAACTGAAAAGAAAATACAAGAAACTGAGAGATATTATTCTCTGATTCTTTAAACCCATTGTTTTAAGTAAAAGATGGTTATAATATTAACGAAAATTCCTCAAATCCAGAGTCCTTGGTCACTGTATTAAATTGTCACTGGTATTATCATTGGAGGCCTGGGATTGGCATCTGTAAGACACCAAAGCAGTCTCTTCATTATGTTGATTATATGGTTAGGGAAATGGTAGTGGTGGTTTCAGAATGGGAGTAAAAGCAAAAAAGAACAAAAGTCCATATAAGAAGTATAAGAAATTTTTAAACCTCTGAACTCAGATTTGGAAACTAGGTGACTTCTTTTTAGATCATATATTAGAGATTTGTACCTGTAACTATTTCTCCATCATGCAGTTCTTGGATGGTGGAGTAAGTCTGTTCCGCATATACCAGTAAGAAGGTACAATGTTTGCATTTTGGTTAGGTTTTGGCATTTAGTTAGGTTAGTTTGGTTTTGATCAAAATTCCTGGTTAGAAAATTTGGAAATTTAAAAATGCAATTGCGTTTTCTTATGGTCTGAAGTGGACACGCAACAGTAAAAGTTTTAATTCCACTATGCTTTCACATAAAGTCTAACTCAATTGAAAACATCTGCCCTGGTGGCTCTCAGAATCAATGGCTTTGTCACTGGTCTAATCATGCCTTGAACTTGATTGTCGAACGCCCAAAGCGGCTTCTCTGGGGAGAGGCAATAAAGCATCAGGAGTAACTCTGGGAAATACATGTGACAGATGTTTTAAAAATCAAATCCATCAAATATTACTGCTTTAAATTCACTCAAAATTGATTAGACCCACTTACATGATCTTGCCTCACACTGATTTTGTTTAGTTTAGTTAATGTTGCAATTAATCTTTGCAAAAATCTAATTCATCCCCAAGCTTCTTTCATGCTATGATCTGTTTGTGTAAATCTTCTGAAACAAAATACCCTGTCTAATTTGATCTGTTGTCATGACTGAAAATAGTAAGTTGATATTGCTTTGTTTCTACAGTGATATAATTAAGATGCCCACGCTTTTCTAATTAATCTAATCTAAAATTGCTTTGGCTATTAGATATCCTAATAGAATATAATGCATTGTTTTTCTTTCTTATCTCTGTCATTAGTCAAGAGAATTAATTTCACCAAGTTTGAAACATACCCAATATTTATTTGCATATTCAGATTTCAAACCGAACCAGACTTCTTTGTCAAAGATGATCCATCATTTACTAAATAGTATTACTTCGAAGAATCATTTTAATAAGCTTTTAAGTATAATATATAATAATAAATAATGCTACATCATTTGTAATTTTATTTATATTTAGCATATTATATGTATCTATATATTTATAGTATATAACCTAGTTAATATATTTAGGGTTAGGTAGTATAATATGTATATAATGCATTTAATGCATTACCTTAAACAATATATTGCATCTAGTAATATATTTAGGTATATGTATATACCTAAATAATTATTTATAATGCTTATAATATGCTAGCTGTTATATGCTAGATGAGCAAAAAGCACACTTTACCCCAAATATTATAATGGGGCAACAGATAAAAAATAAACAAACATCTAAGGAAGACAAATTCGTTATAGCCATTTCATTTTGAATTTATTAATGATCATTATAGCTCATGGTTAATTTTTAGAAATGAAAAAGAAATGTGCATATTCTGTCAAAATTATTTTAGAGTATAACACTATAAACAGGAAAAAGGAGTTGTATATTAAGTCTTTGTTACAATTAATTATATAAATAAAATTTACAATTAAAATTAGCAATGAGATACTTATTGTAAATTTTTCTAGGAAAAAATATCAGA
The DNA here is from genome assembly GCF_002288905.1 of Enhydra lutris kenyoni. NCBI lineage: Eukaryota > Metazoa > Chordata > Mammalia > Carnivora > Mustelidae > Enhydra > Enhydra lutris. The sequence continues at coordinate 44,939,985 of NW_019154092.1, forward strand.
TTCAGTATTCAAAGAAAGATATATTGACAGGTAGACATGCACCTAGAAATTTTAAACTTCAAATTAGCCTTTATATTAATAAAAAGTAGGGGTAGGAAAGGCTTTAGAAAACCATAAATAGGGGCACCTGGGTGGCTCAATTGGGTAAGCGCCTGCCTTTGGCCGAGATCATGATCTCAGGGTCATGAGATCCAGTCCCACATTGGGCTTCTTGCTCAGTGGGGAGTCTGCTTCTCCCTCTGCCCCCACTTGTGCTCTCTTTCTCTCTCTCAATTCAAATAAGTGAATAAAATCTTAAAAAAAAAAAAAAAGAAAATCCTAAATAAATTATCTCTGAATTTTTCTCTGAGTGATACATTTTGCAAAATCAGAATTTCTTCCTCTGGCATATGGCAAACATTTTTAGAAACAGGCTGTGCAGAGATTAGAATTAAAAGAGTTTGTTTGTTTGTTTTTTGAATGAGTATGTCACATTACATTTGTTAATGAAATGATTTAGTAAGGAAGCTAAAAAGGATAAGTCCATTAAGCAACATTAGACTGTAGCTCTACCATCTTCGAAGAAAAGTGGTCTGATTATTACTCTGGGATATTCAAATATGATATTAAATAGTTGTACTTACATTAAAAGTATAAATTTAATTAGATGACTCATAGCAGTATTAAATTTGCACCATATATTAATGTGCTGATAAAACTATTCTTTAAAAAAAAATCCCTAAACTCATTTCGCTAATACTCTGACTGAAAGCATATAGAAGAGTATATAAATAATAGTTTACTCAATATATCAATTGTTAGTACTAAGACATTTTAATAGATTGTTTTGGTTGTTTGCATATAATTGAAAGAAGTTAGTATTATCCTCAGAGATGTTTGCATCTCAGGAAAACTCTTTTTAAACATTCTGTTTAGGAACAATTTTGTTTTAAATTAATTTTGAACATTTTTGTCAAGCATTTCAATGCTTAAAATATTCCTTTTCTAAAAACATAATCTAGTCTCCATATGTTTTCAGCTTTGGCTATATTTTCCTCCTTTATGTCTAAATTTAGTATTTTAATTTTATTTCACAAGGTTATATGTATATTTTTAATTTTGCAAAGAGAGTTATATCTTAAGCTCAAAAATTAGCCTTCCATGATTTGGACTGTTAAAAATCAGTCCCTTTAAAACAAATGCTTTTAAGGAACATTTTACTCATAATAAATTACATGAATGGAAAAACTTGTAATACTGAGACAAAATTGCTATGGAAAAGCATTTTTAATGAATAAATACATTTCCTAATTGCATATGTTTAGGGCAAAATTCAGATTAAATTGAATTAAAGGCATTCTGCAGCTAAATAGGAATGGATTAAATCCTCCCTTCCTACTAATTAAGTTCATGGAGTCCACCATAACTTTTTTCTACCAAGGTATCCCAACTTTCACATATTTTCCACAGTAACATATATATCACAGATTTACCCAGTCCTTGACTATGTTGTATATTCATGTTATAATGACTATAAATATAAATAGACATAATAACTTTTTTAGAAGTTTAAAAAAACCATGTGGGCTTTATTGATGCCGTGAAGAAAAACATATGGAAAACTTCAGCATCCTTAGTTGTGGAAATGCAAATTAAATAACAATGAAATATCTTTCCATACACACCAGGATGCTTACATTAAAAAGACTGACAATACAAAGTGTTGACAAGGATGTGGAACAACTGGTGGAAATACAAACACTAAACCTAATGATTCAGAAAGACATTTGCTGATGTCTAACAAACCCAAGCCTTCCATATGGCCCAGCAATTCTACTTCTAGTTATATATCTAAGAGATATGAATATATGGGCACAAAGTGATTCACAGTGGAATAACCGTAGTAGCACCAAACTGGAAACAACCCAAATATGCATGAACAGGAAAATAAATAAATAGTTTTAGAGTCAATAGAATCAGTAGAATACTGAAGAGAAATAAAAAAGAACGTACAAATTGTTGTAGACTACAATATGGATAAATCTCAAATCCATTATTTTGAGAAAAAGAAATCAAAAACGTACATACTATAACAATCTATTCTTACGAAATTCAAGAAAAGGCAAACTTCTTGTTTATGCTAGAAGCCTAAATAGAAGTTACCTCTTGGGGGCAGATTTTGACTAAAAAAGAGTCCAGTAGAAGTTCAGGTGAAAGGAAGTACTTTATATCTTGATTTTGTTAGAGTATACATACATATGTATAAATATATATATTCACACATAAATATTAATCATGTGATATGGTTAAGTTTTGTACATCTTACCAAATGTAAATTATACCCTAAGAAATAAAAGAAATATTTTACTATTGATTATTATTATATAGAAAAAAATTAGGATATTTTCATGAGTATTGATTATACTCACACAAAAATACTTAAAGGCCTTAAAATCTGAGTTTAATTCTTCAGCCTGTCTACCCTTGCTTTCTACCAAACTCTTGCTTTCTTAAGAGTTGTTTTTGTCACATAGCACATTTTAATCAAAGCTCAAAAACTCTACCAATATAATGGGGGGAAAGGCAACAGTTTATAAATCAGAAGTTGCCTACCTCCATCACTGATTTACTATATTTGAAAAAATGGTACAAGTGTGAAAGACTGAAACATTAATCTGTGGATACATACTTGTATATGCCAAGATTGTGCCAAGTCCTCTTACATGGACCATTTCACTATTCCTCATAACAAGACTGACGAAATGGGTACTACCGTTTAATCTTAGCAGTCATAGAATCGGATCTCAAATCCAGGCACAGTGAGTGTAGAGAACCTGTCCTTAACAATGTATTATTTGTACACTGAATGTTCTGAGTGTGGTGATTACATGACCGAAACAGCTGGTCTGTTGTGAGTCACTATGCATTTGGGCTGTTTGAAAGAATGAGATGAATCACTTGCTTATTAGCAAGTTGACTACTGCAATTTCTGAGACATATATTTGAAATGTAACCAGTTCTTTGGAAAATGTAGATAACTTTTTATGCTCTCGACACTTTAAGATGCAGATACAGATATAGATACTTCAAATAGGATGTTTCTCTATTTTTGAATGAAGTAAATTAGCATTATGGAATATAAAAGGAAGATGCAGGAAGGCACACATCAAAAGGGTAATATATTCTCTGACTCTGGAGAAAAGATCATTGGCTTTGAATTTGAAATTACCAAAGGAAATCTTAGAAAGAGTGGGTGAGGTGCTGCATAAGCATCTGAGGTTGGAAAAAGGAAATACTGGGAATATCAAAGTGAAGGTGGCCCCGGCAGTACTTTCTGGTGAAATCTGTATGATATAGTATTGTGAAGGAATGTGGTTCTCCATTTAATTAAATTCCCTAGGGAATAAAAAATTACCTTACAGATCTTAATTAAAATGGTTTTCCCCAAAATAATTAAGATTAGTATGTAATGAATACTCCACTAAGGGAAGGAAAATTCAGATGTAAAATTGTCATCCCTTCAATTCCCTTAGAAATTTGACCAGAGGGAAGGAATGTCAACAGTTACACTCAGATTCTAGAGTACCACTAAATTTCCTCTCTATAGTTTTCCCAACTTCCAGGATAACGATTGATGATGAGAAGTTTAACAAAGTGAGTTCATAACTGATTCTGAAATTCATTTATAAAATTATATATAGTGAACCCCAAATGTGGAAGGAGCTGGAATCTTTCTTATCTGCCAACTAGCCAAAAACTTAGAACATAGAGTTTCAGGATGAACATAAACTTCATTTGTTTAGCTGAATGAAACAACATTCAGCTTGGATAAATGTGGTTAATCTGAGACTCTGTTAAGTACAAATGCAATTTCAGATTTTCTCCAGTTTAAGTTTATTGACATTCTTTTTCTCTCATGCAGATTAACCTTACTTGGTTGTGCTGAGTTGCTGCTGGTGGATTTAGGTGTCCCTCGAGTCAGTCATATTTAGGGTGTGTGCATGCATGTGAAGGAAGAAAGTTTGCAATGTTTTGTCAGGTACTTTAGATAGATCTGTTTTTATCTGCAAGTTTGAAGAGGTTATATACTTACACAAGCATTACGTTTATAATTTTTTAGAGAAAATTACTATTTTTTTAACTGCAGCAATAACGGAGATCCAGAGACTTACTCTATCATATGACAGACAAAACCTAAAATTATTACTTGTGAGGATATCACGAATGTTTTTTAAAAATGTAAAAACTACATTTTAAATAAACTTATGCCTAGTCACAGATGAAGGAAGTTCCATTACATTCTATAGATGAAGCCATTTCAACCATTAACATCTTTCTTAAAAACTTGTATGTTACTAAGACATGTTCTCTCACCAAGACCCATGAAAATATATGAAGAATAATTTTCTAAAACTTGTGGAATTAACTATGAGGGTCCACAGAATCAACTTTATCACTCTTTAATGTTAGTCCGTGATTGATAGGGGAAGTAAATTAATTGGACCAAAAAATTGTCCCTCTTAAGAATACCTATCTCTGGGGACGCCTGGGTGGCTCAGTTGGCTAAGCCGCTGCCTTCAGCTCAGGTCATGATCCCAGGGTCCTTGGATCGAGTCCCGCATCAGGCTCCTTGCTCAGTGGGGAGCCTGCTTCTCTCTCTGCCTCTGCCTCTGCCTGCAGCTCTGCCTGCTTGTGTTCTCCCGCTGGCGCTCTCTCTCTCTCTCTCTCTCTCTCTGACAAATAAATAAATAAATAAAATCTTTGGGAAAAAAAATACCTATCTCTGCAAAGAAAAAAAAAAAGAGAGAGAGAGAGAGAGAGAAAGAATTTATTCACATTTCCCTTTATCTTTTTTTTCATCTTCTCAAGCTCTATTCTATTTCTATTAAAATAGAAAATATACAGAGGTGAGTTAGAATGTAGAAGTCAAACTATGCCTTTTGTGTAGTTGCAAATAAGTTCTTAATTCAGATCCTGCTCAAATTTCGACTCGGTGTTTAAAACTATTAAGCTGGAAAGGCAAATATTTCTCACTGAAAGCACTGATAAAGATATACCCCTACAGAGCAAAATAGGATATGTCTTTGAAAAAGCAGATCTGATAACGTAGCTAGAAAAATGTATTTGAGAATCATTGCCCTTGGCCTGGCTCTAGTTTTAAAAGTTACATAACTTTAATAATTGTGATCGAATTTAAAAATAAGAACAAAAACTGCAAAAATTGGTTATGTGCATTCCCATTATGTATTATCCGTTAGAAATAGTGGAAGTAAAATATGTTGCTTCACATTTTTGAAAGTCATGACCTGGCAAAATGGGGCAACTATATAGTAAAAATTTTTCTATTTGCTTAATTGCATAAAGGAAGTCTCAGAGTATTTAGCTTCTCAAGACCAGGGAAATAACTCTCTGGGAAGATGTTGTAAAATCAGTTTTGCAACTGTGTCAAATTATAGAGGCAATGAGTAAAGGATAAATATGTTTGTTTTCCAAATATTTTTCACACGTCTGCTCTTCAATATTTGGGGCTTATCAGCAACTAAAAAATTGAGTCAAGTATTTATGGTAAACTGGGTTTTACTGAAGTATGTTTGGTGGTTGATAAGGATTTCCTCTCCAAGAGGCTAAAATGGAGCTAGTCCTCTTCAGTATATTTTATGTCAATGTGCAGTGGAGTACTTTGAAAAATGGTTTATAGCAGTTCTTACTTTGGTTTTACAAAAGGCAATGTAGCATTCCAGAGTATGGCATGTTCTATTTTTTAAAGACTGGTGGGGAGTTCACAAATGTTCACTTTACTATTGTGTTTTATAGCATGCAAATGTATTTTACTTTCATATGACTTTATGCAGCAACTCCTTCCAATAAAAATTTAAATTAATAATATGCCATTAAGCATTCTAAAGAACATATAATTTAAGTAGAGAGCTAACTCTTTAGTTCAATGTTTATTAAAGTGTGACTTTTTTCCCCACTGGTTTTGTCTCCAGTTATCTAATTATTTTAACTCCATATAGTTTAGAAAGGGATAAATCCAATCTTAGAAGTGTGTGAATTATTTCGATATCCATAGTAAATCCTCAATCTCTAGTTATGGGTACAGTTAACGACTTTAAATTAGTACTTCCATTCATGATATATTCAAGGTATATTTAGAGCAATGGTTCATAAATTTATAGAGACTGAAAACACGAGGGCTCATCACCACCCCATCCCAGAAAAAATGTACACATGTTTATATATACATTCAAAAAATAAAGTTTAATATAGTAGTTAATACAATAGTTTAAATATAAATCCATCCATCACTGGTAGATAAAACACCACTGACTCACAGTGTGCAACACAAACAATTGTAGTACTTCTTTTTCCAATACTGTAAGTTCCCCGAATTTGTTCCTGATGCAAACTTACAGGACTTGTTTAGTTTCATGCCACCTGAGTTCCCTCGTGTTAATTCCTCCATGGCGGTCTTTCGATCTATTTCTATTACCTGTTCTTAATCCCTGTTGTTTAGAGGATTTGAGTTACAACAGACATTTATCCACACAGAGGCACAATCTGTATTCCACTGATGTGTGTGTATACCTGTCTTGATCTTTGATGTTAAATGTGACTTTCAGGTCTTAATAAAATTGTTTAAGAGTATCCAAGGGATTGAAAGCTGTCATTATATTATCCTACCTAAGCACAATGATACTAACTCATGGCTACACAACACATACATACAAATAAATATTGACATTGCAGTGAGGAATACACAACGGCATCAGGCTTTCAACTGCATTGGCCTTCACCCAAACTCTGGATAGAAGTATTACCTTAGGTGTTCCCAACCTGGCTTTAATGGATAAGCATTCTTCACTAACTTCTTTGCCTCTGTGATTTATTTTTTCCAGGGTGTTTTCATATTCTGTTCTTTTCATAAGGAACATTCCTGTCTTACCAACTGTAATTTTGTTTTGTTTATTTGATACATCAGCTTTAACATTACTTCCTCAGAGTCCCTTTTTCTGAACATGCCCTTTTTCTATCATAACATGAAATTCACCCCCCCAAATTTCAAAGAAAAGAATAGTATGATGCCCAGAACATTGCATATGCTCAAACAACATTCACTGTTGAACATTGAATGTGTGCCAGACTGACCTAATGAATGAGTGAATGCTATATTCTTGCATATATTAAAAATTTACTTGCTAGATAAGAGGTTGTCCTTCACTTTTGATTTTAGAGATGCTCAAGTCAAAAACTGAAATAATTGATTTTTCACTTTTCTATATATAATTTAGGTACAAGTCCTATTGTATTATACCTAAATTATGATTGTCTATTTTTTAAAGATTTTATTTATTTATTTGAGAGAATGAGAGAGTGAGAGAGTACGTGCACAAACACAGGGGAGGGGCAAAGGGAGAGGGAGAAGCAGACTCTGAGCTGAGTGGGGAGCTTGATAGGGGGCTCCGTCCCAGGACCCCAGAGTCATGACCTGGGCTAAGGCAGACACTTAACTGATTGAGCCCCCAGGTACCCCAAGATTGTCTATTTTTTATACAATGTCTTTTTAATATATTTTCTTCATTTAATTTCTATTCCTTCCTACAAGAATTTAAGAGTTCAGAACCATGAAGAGTTCCAAGTTGATTTGAACCAACAAAGAACCTGATGTCTGAATTTACCTATGTGAAATCTAACAACTTACTGTAATCAGTATGTTAAGCTCTGTTCCCTGAGTAGGTCTTATACTACCTAGAACAATTCTTTCAAATAGTTTCATTTTTTTATAAATAAGATAGCTGAAATCTTTCAGTAATTCAAGAGCAGACTCCAAAATTGAGGATCTTTTTCTATAACTCACTACCTCTTTGAAACTATAGCTCTTATAAATTGTATCAAAACTGAATTTCCCCATTTTACCTGTATGGTTCATTGGAATTTAAAGGCCAATACCTCCTAATTTTGCAGAAAATGTTAGAATTCACCTTGTGATTTGAGAATAAGTTCCGGGGTAGGACATTTTATATTTTAAAAATTGAAGAGATGCTAGAGACTCTGCCATGAGCTCCTTTCCCTGAGCTGTAATCTATAGAACACTTTTGGTTACATGTACACATCCTTCTAATTTGTCATTTCTTTGTTCTTGGGATCTACATACTTCTAATGGTTATGCACTCCAGCCTCATCCACTTACTTCATCCTTAAACCTTCCTCTTTCTTGTTCATAAACTATCAAATCCACAAATGAAATTCCTACCATATGATATAATATCTTTGCCATGATATATTACAGATTCTCTGATTCCTTACACCAGAGATTTGGAAACTATGGACTGTGGATCAAATTTAGCCCACCACTTGTTCTTTAAAATAAAGTTTTATTGGATTTCAGCCATGTTCATTTGTTTACATGTTATCTATGGCTGCTCGTATGCTACAACAACAAAGTGGAAACACTATGGCTTGCAAAGCTTAAAATAGTTACTCTCTGGCCTTTAACAGAAAAGAGCCTTTACTGACCTCTGGTTTGGACACAGGGAAATGTTAAGTGCAGTTTTCAATAACATATTAAAGAGAATAAAGTTTCCTGGATATTAGAATTACAAACTACAAAGATTGTGGCTATTTGCAGGTAAACTAAAAGTGAATCAGAGTCGTAAGAAACAGAATGATGGATGGGGTGCCTGGGTGGCTCAGTGGGTTAAGCCGCTGCCTTCGGCTCAGGTCATGGTCTCAGGGTCCTGGGATTGAGCCCCGCATCGGGCTCTCTGCTCAGCAGGGAGCCTGCTTCCTCCTCTCTCTCTGCCTGCCTCTCTGCCTGCTTGTGATCTCACTCTGTCGCGTAAATAAATAAAATCTTTAAAAAAAAAACAAAACAGAATGATGAAGACTGTGGGGCACTGGTAGATTCACACTTAAGAAATGCCACTACTACCCAGGCCCATGTCAATTTGCCCTACTGGGTTGTGGACCGTTATCAACCTAAATTTTCAAGAGAAGCCAGGAATTTATATTTTTATATGAAAACTTCAAAATAAAATGGAAAAAAAAACCTTAATATATATTTTAGGACAATCTGTGCCCAAAAAGACAAAACTTGAATTTGGCTACAGATCATCATTTGTAATCAGCACTTTAAAAAAATTCAAGTTTTCCCCTATAAATCTAAAATTGAACCATATTATAGCACTAGGGAGATAGTAGTAAAATATAAATATTTCCGTGAATCGCTCTTAAAATGTAATAGAATTTCTAACACTTAAATTAACATATTTATAAACTAGTAGAAATGTTATTGATCAAGCTTATGAGGGGTTTCTTCAAAATTGAAATCTGTAGCAAAAGTTATTTAGAACCAGCAATAATCAAAACGAGAAAGGTCACGTACTATTCCTAATCAATACGGTATGCTCCACACTCCTTATTAGTTCTTAACCCTCAATGTAAATGTTAATGAAATCTAATTAGCCTTGGGTGAACACCTGTCAATATCTATTGAGGCAAAGAGAAAACTGTAACAAATACCTTAATTGTGTCTTCGTGCATCTTGGCTTTTAAAAACTTTTCAGGACAACAAATTTCCCATTTAGAAGGGTATGAATAAGTCAAGAGCCTGACGTCTTTGGTTGGGAATTGAGTCAAATTTAATAAAGGGGCTCTTTAAACAAAGGTGGGGGTGGTTTAGGCTATAAGAGAGAATACAGAGCGCTTAGCCTTAGTTCATTACCTCCTCTAGGCCAGTGGAGGCAAAAGAAGGACCAGGTTATAGAATTTGGAGCGAGAGTTCTCTGGTCACCTGATGAGGGATAATGGTAGAGACATAACCAACCAGCTACGGCTTACAAGCCAGGGAACAGGGAGAAAAACATCCCTTTCTTCCTTCTCCCTCTGGTCCTTCCCATTGCTGAACTCACTGGAAGCCTTACCACAAGGCAGCTGGTAAGGACCGTCCTAAAGGTCAGCCTCCGGGGGCACAGATCCGAGTAAAGAAGGTGAAGATTGGCCATTCGGGGGCAAAGAGGGGATACTCAGCTGGGCGGTCTTCCTCTCTTGTTGGGTGAAGGGTTCTCTCTAACCTTTGAAAATTGTAAATTCTTCTAAAGCTGAAAACATAGTAATGTAGAACATGAATTGGAGGGTTTTCTATAAAGCAATTGAAGTGAATGAGCTGTGAGTGAATGCGTGCGCAGAGAGCATCGAATGTGTCTGTTAATGACTATTATTATATCTTGTTCTATTATGTATCCGGTGAGCTGAGAAGTCAAGTGAGGATGACAGACACAGTGGAAACGGAAATACCATACTCCTTCCAGCATCCTCTGTGGGGGAGTGTTGAGCAGACAATTGCTATTCTAAATAATCTGGCACGTTTATGCTTTGAAGGAAGGATTTCCATGGAGAATAGGATAAGAAGTTGTGTGGTTATTTATTGGAGCATTCCCCACTGATGAACTCAACTGACTAATTTTGAAGTTCAATTGATTGCTTTAATCAGACCATGTTGTTGCAGGTGTTACTATAATCGAGGGAAATAGAGCTCTTCACCATTAATTCTAGTTGTAGGCTAGCCTGATAAGGAAAATAAAGTTGGATGACTTGATGGATATTGCACAATTCTGGAAAAACCTTAATTAGTGTTTTGGGGAAAGCAAGCATTTGGCCGCTTTTGGCTTTATCTGAACTTTAGTCAAAAACCGTGATTTCACTTACACATAACTGCTTGGCATATTTGGCTAAAATTCCCAAAATTGGTTTCAGTAATTAAGTTGCAATTAAAATGGTGGAAAAGGTATAATTTTTCAGCTATTTCCAGGTAATATTAATAGGAATAATATTTTGGTCTTTTTTCATATGTGCATTAATGCATCCCAGCACATAAATTTATCTAAATGCTTTTTTAGTTCAAGAGCTTTTTATTTATTTTAATACATACATTTGAGAATATTCTTTAAGGAAAATAAACACAAATATCAAGAATTTAGCATGAGTATAAATTTATAATAATAGGTTTTAAAAAGGGCTAAGATAAATTGGATATTCTTATTAAAAGATGGATTAAGAACATAAGCTTTAGAGGCACAATATCTAGCTTGATCCCTGATCTGCCACTTATGAGTTCTGTGAACTTGTCTCACTTTCCTTATCAGTAAAATAAAGCTGATAATACTGTCTCTCTCCTGAGATTGCTTTTAAGAGCTAAGAATTAATAATTACAAAGTACTTAGAACAGTGCCTGGAATATAGGGAACATTCAGTAAATCTTAGACACTATTACATGTTCACTAAGAAGGGACAATAACAAAATTATGAAAACCTTTGTGAAAACTAGGAATTATAAACTTATTTGAAAAGTATTATAGTGATATGAGTAAAAATATGAGAAAGTGTCGCTAAGATGCAGTTTTTTTCACTAGTAGTTGGTAGAACTACTCAACTCCATTATGTAGAGGTTTGTAAAAATCATTAGTAAGCTGAATGTTTATTGGTAAACCTTTCCTGGTGTGCTTAATTTGTGAGATTCAAATTTGATGACTATAGGAAATCCTGAGGTTGGAAAAAAGAGAAAGAAAGAATAATGTAATTCCTTTCTTTAACACTCTAAAAAATAAATTACTTGTCCCAATATTTTAACTTAACAAGATAATTTATATTAATAGATTAAAGAGTAAATAAATTAAATATTAAAGAGTAAATGAGTTTAAATATATATTGGATTATAATGTCCTTTGCCAGAGTTAAGGAAAAGGGATTTCATGGAAATTACTGTCTACCTTTCAAACAACTTGTTGCAAGAACAATATTTATTCTATCTAAAAAACATTAAAAGTTTATATAAGAAAAATTAATAAAAGATTAAAAAGTATCTTTTAAATACTCAGATTCATTGTTAGTCTTTGTACTCCAAGAAAAATTACAAATAGTTAAGCTATCGTATAATTTTGGGAGCAAATATGAAAGAGAGATATTCTTAGAGGTGTGTCCCATGAAATTGCATAAAAGTGACCACAAACAGGCTAGTTTTCAGAGTTCTACTTTTCATTAAAAAAATTCAAGAATTTGTTAAATCAATAAAACAGAGTAAAAACATACTTAACACATTTTCTAGGAATAAACCATTACAGCGATTATAAGAAAATAATGATGTGTCTTCTGCTATGAAAACACAATCAAGTTAAAGGAATGTTTATATTTACTATCTGTATAATAGTTTCTTTAAAGTCTCCCCTTAGATTTTCATAAAGAAACAATTCAAAACATGAAATTTTACACTATTGGCTGTTCTAGCTCTTGAGAGATGAATGAGCATGTACCTCTCTTCCCAAGTTCACGTTTAATGGCATCACCCTGAAAGTTGAAAATAAGCAATGAGGAGAGTATTTATATAACATAAACTGGCTAAAATTATCAATCTGCATTTTGAGAGCTTGTTGTTATACATTTTATCAACATACCACTACATATTCCTTACATTTGAAGATTCTAGTTAAATTCCACTGTTTCCATCAATTTTTTTCTAGTTTTTCTTTAATAATTAATGCACCATGGTGATTACTATCAAACAATATAGAAGTTTTTACTGGTTCATGAGAAAGCTGTTGACATAATCACAGAAAATCCTTTGGGAAAAATAATTTCAGGAATTTTGGAAGGATATATAGTATTACAAGCAGGTTGATCTTTAATACTAATTTTTTTTTTATGTTCAGTTAGCCAGTGTATAGTACATCATCAGTTTTTGATATAGTGTTTAATGATTCATTAGTTATGGATAACACCCAGTGCTCATCACAGCATGTGCCCTCCTTACTACCCATCACCCTGTCACCCCTTCCCTTCCCCTCTAAAAACCTTGGTTTGTTTCCCAGGTCCATAGTCTCTCATGGCTCCTCTTCCTCTCTGATTTCTACTCTTTTGGATTTCCCTCCCTTCCCCTATAGTCTTCTGTGGTATTGCTTATGTTCCACATATGAATGAAACCATATGAAAATTCTTTCTCTGGTTGACTTACTTCACTTAGCCTAATCCCCTCCAGTTCTAGATAGTTTCTAAAGTAAAGTAAGTTTGTTTGTTTTATAGAATTCTGCTACCGCACTCCAGGATTTGGCAATATGTTACCAAACTCAAAAATTTAGAACCTGGAGCTAGTCAGAACTCTATTTGAAGTGTGGTTTGCATTGACCAACTGAGTGACTTTCAGCAATTTTTTTTTGTCCTTTCTGATATTTTGATTTTTACAATGGATGTGCAGTAACAATATACAGCTTATGAGGCACTGCGGCAATGATGTCCCTAGGGTTTGCCACAGTGGCTCTTCAAAATCCTCACTCATCTGTGAATTGATTTGACAACGGCTATGTAATAGGATATATAGAGTCGTACTGGGCTGGGTCAACCTTTACGATACCAACTGCAGATGCCCCAAATTCCAACTGTTCATCTAGATAGTAAAATTACTTTACAACTGCTAACCTATAAATTGAGTGTAAAATGTGCATTTATATGTGATGTATCCACTATCATTCAGATGAATACATTTAGAGGGATGTTTTGATGATTAGATGGGCAGAATCAGTAACTCTGTGACTTGATTAGGGAGCAGGTAGGGAATAGAGCAAAACATAATTAGATTGGAAAGGATAGACTATCAGAAAAAAATTCTATGAGTGAAATTTGTCATCTGTGCCTTGAGCCCATCATGTCTACCTATTTGAAAAGAAACAGATGATATTTTTTTCTTAAAAGAGTTAATTCCAAAGAGTTTTACAAAAGATATACAAAAGATAAGAATCACATAGTTAATAGCAAGAAAACTCTTAAGAATTGGGAGAAATAGATCTTTTATACATTTGGGCGATAGCTTTGTGCAGGCCATTTCACCAATCTGGACCTTTGTTTGCCTCCTTCATAATCTCAAAAGTACATATCCATTCTAAAATTCCAAAGGAATATTTTATGAGGATAATCTGTGACGTTACTGTTAATTCATTGCATTTGCATAGCTCTTAGCATATTTCAAATGCTTTTCACATACATTAGTCAAGGGAAACTGCCCACAAGCCAAAGAGCTCATCAAAGTAATGAAGAAGGAGGAAGATGAGCCAAAGTATCACCCAATGAATCACGGGGAATGGGAAACAAATCTTTGACTCCGCAAAGGAGACCCAGTAATCCGAGGCAGCTAAATCAAGGGCTATTCCATTACAACTGGTCTCCAGTGAATTTTTAGTCCTTTGATCAGCTTTTGAGTCATAACAACATTGTAACTACCAGTCTAATTTAAACTTCCTAAGCCTTGTGAAATGTGTAAGTGTGAAATGTTAAATTTTTATCAGCAGTGTGTAAAGGGATTGCAGTTTTTCTTAATAGGTATAAGCTTGGTGTGTCTTTTGTGGTTAATGACTCTAACAATTTCCTGTAGTTTACTATGTGAAAAATAAACCACTCTACTCTCATATCTCCTTTCTTTTATCCATTATCTTCACAGAAGTATGGGAAAATTGTCATTATATATTTTTCTTCTCTTTAAGTATTTTTTTTATTTACATAAGTAATATATGAACTCATGCTACTTGTACTAAAAATTTAAAACATCACAGTGAGGGTCAATTCTTTAAAAAATGTCTTGATTTCTCACAAAAGTTGAAGAATTTCAATGTATGACCTATGAGCCTGGCCTTAGTCTGGATAACACTTTTGGAAAGACATAATCAACAAATGATGTGTGAATATTTACTCGGGGTCACCTGGAGCAGATGAAGTTTCATGAAAAACAAGCTATTCAAAATAAGTCTCCTGTCATTTTAAAATTATATTAGTAGGCTGGAAGATCTAGAAATTTCTTTAGAAAACTCCCCCCAGCTCCCAGCCCCCTCAAATATCTCATGTTATCCTTCAGGAAAAAAATGAAGACAGTGGGCTGATAAAGTGAACATTTAATGATACATGAGTATAACCTGAAAGGAAAGAGGGGTGAACTGATAATAACTGAAAGGATTGTTTGCTTCAGAGCTCTTTGCTTGGCCCTTCCCTGTTTGTTAATGGCTGGTGTGATGTCACTGGGGCTGCCGCCATCTCAAACACATCAGGTTGAACTGGTGATATGGAAGTATAGTTCCCAGGAGTAGGGGAACGCCAGTCCTTATTTATGACATTCCTATTCCAAAATGGGATTCTGATATTTCACTCTGATGCCAAACTCTAGGATGTTTTATTCCACAATATATTTAGACATATATATATATGTCTATAGCCATAGACAGTTGGTTATAAATGAAAACCATGCTATTTGTGGGAAATAAAGACATTTAGATTGGAGAATTAGAGATTAAATAGACAAAAACTATCTTATATAAAGAACTTCCATATTGCAGAGTTAAACTATAAAATGTATCTTTCTTGATGGAATAAATTAAAACTGAGTGCAGGATATAAATAGCTTACTTTTTGTTTAATATAAGAAAAAATTCTTTATAATGTTCATAACTAGAATATCTCCCTTGGTCAGGAATGATTTTCTGAGATTCAGCTCTGTTTAGAGGATAACTTTTCAGGGTAATAGGTCATAGGAATTGCACGAGTTAATTGAATAATATCCAGGAATTTTGAAACCCTGAGGTTCCCTCCTTCCCCCATCTACCTATGGAGGATATACATTAAGTTTTATGAAAGGTTGATGAAGTTATTGACATTTAATTATCTATTTTAATATTAACACATAAACATAAGTGAGAAAATTAGAAAAAAAGGAGAAAAAATAGCCCAGTAACACCAATACCTTTTCTTTTATTTTACTATAATATAAAAAAAGCACTTCTTTAATCTTTTATATTTTATCCATGTTCCCTCTAAGGACACAGTCTTCTTAGGCATCATTTAAAAACTGTGTTATATAAAAAAAGAAACATTGTCAACTTTTCATCTCTTTGCTGGGAAATCAATTTTTTTCCCCAGTCCTACAATTTAACACTTGGTTATATCCTGTTAAAATCCCCTTTCACATTAGAAAACGTAGTGTGGCTTTTTAACTTACATCTGGGCAATCCTCCTACCATGCCCACTCTTTCTTTAAAGGCAAATTTTGAAGAAGTCATAAAAATCTGTCAGGTTTTTTTCTAATCTTTGTCTAATGACATACCATCCTTGAAAGAATTTTTCTTATCTCTTTCAGTCACCAGAGCTTATCTAAAAGATTGTGATTATCCAAATCCTATAGTACTCACTTTAAAAAATGCAACCCAGATCATGGTTTCCTGGGCATTTTTAAGCTATTAGAGTGCTATTTGTCTTTCTTCTATATCTTGTTCTTGACCATAAAGGCCTAGAAAAACATATAGGGTGATTAGATTCTCCCCTTTTTCTAGCAGACCACATACAGAAGTCAATGGAGTCTGGTAAACCTACCTGGAGGCATGGAGATCTGGTTCCTAGTTTTAGTAAGGATGCTGGAATAAATCCACTGTTTATAGTGAATATAGAGACTATCATAGCTTAGCAGAAAGAGAAAATGTGATCTGGTCTCAAGTCATGTGGTTTAGCAATGAATAGGCCTCAGAGAATCCATACTGATGGGAAATACCATAAAGGCCTCTCTAGTTCAGTAACAGTAACACTAGCATCAACAAGGATTGATACAGTCCATTGTAGTTTATCAAAAGCTCTAAATTACTAAGCTCTAAATTACTCAATAAGTAATGTTAGTCTCAAAACCACTCTGATGTAGTGCATAATATATAAACAATTTCTCGACTAACCCCTAAGCTGGGGACCAGAGACTATCAGTGTTCTGCCTCAAGTCACACAGCTGCAAACCTGGGGCAGAAAACCGCAAGACTTGAGACCAGATCACATTTTCTCTTTATCTTTGATGCCACCTGAGCCCCCACCAGTTGATACTGAGTTTTCCAGCAACTGGACTCCCAGCCCATGCTTGAATTCTTCCGGTTCTTTTTAGTAACCCATCACCTTACCTCTGGTTAATGCTTTAGGGTACCGATTACACTAAGAGCAAACAAACTATCTGTGATCTTTTACCTTTGCTTGGTTTCAATGGGACTGCTTCTAATACTCTGTCATTAAAAAATTTTGTCTATTCATTTACGAAAAGTTTTTTTTTTAATCGTGATAGTTTTTCTTTAATTTACTAGAAATTCCTTAAAATAATGCATTTTTATGTCTTCTGAAATGATCATATTATTTTTTCTTAACTTGAAACCATCCTTGTATTTTTGGTGATAAATACTTTTTGCATCATTTTTCATATATAATTTTTTTTAAATTTAATCATTTTAATTATCACCCTGATATTTTCATTTCAAGTTTATGCTAGTTTAATTAGATAAATTGAGAAGTTTTCCATCTTTTTCTTACCCTAGAACAATTTAATTCACATAAAATCATCTGTTTCTTGAAAATTGGAAGTAAGTCACTTGTAGAGATAGTGATGGTTGGGTTAGGCAGCATTTTTGTCAGTAAACATTGATGTTTTTCTCAATTTCTTTACTTTTTGTATTTCTTGCAACAGTTTTGTGATTTATATCTTTGTGTCTAAACACAAACTTTATGATGCTAATATTTATAGGGTTCTAAGGATGCTTTCTTAGCATTTTTTTGTTCCCTCACCTCTCTTCTTCCATTTGCTTTTGGTGCGTCTAATATGCCACACTCTCCCTCTTGATTTAACTGTTGATTCTTCGATTTCCTTCCTTTTCTGTAGATTCATTATGTTTTCTGCCACCTTCACATTCCTTCATTGTTTCCTTCAGTCCTCTTTATTGTTGTTTTTGTTAACTTTTCAGTTAAACTTTAAGATGGTTTATTTATGATTTTCTATAAAATGTGGACATTCAAGACTATGACTGTTTTTCCTAAGTACAACTTTGATAGATTCCCAGATTCCCTTTGATAGATATGTGGTATTCTTGCTGTATTTACATTATAATATACATAATTATACCTTCCATATTCTTCTTGAATACTATGCTTATTTAGGAGAGTGAATTTTATCCTGGGGTGGTTCTTTTTTGTTGTTTTTTTGTTTGTTTGTTTTCATGATCAAATGAAATGCATCCCTAGAATGTATCCTGTAAGGTTTTGTCTTTGTTGAAGTTTTTGAGGTGGCACTAACTTTAAGAAATTCTTTAAGTTAACAAAATAAAAACTGACTTTCCTGTCTTCCAAGTACTGACTTTATTCTGCATTCTGTGGTCACCCAGAATGAGTATGTTCTCCCTTTAAATACTAGGATGCATCATCATTTCTTCATTGTGTCTCATTTCTCCCAAAATATTTGTTTGTTTCTGATATCCTTTCTCTTATAAATAATACTTAGAATACAACAACTCTCTTCCCTTTCCGAGCTACAATGTCAGAAAGATTTATTTTCCTTGAAATAAGAGATGATTCATATGGACACTTTAAATATGGCAACAATGTGGAATAGTCTTTATAAATGGTTGTAATCTTATTTAGACTCAGATAATCATGACAAGAGAGATGGAGACAGAAACTGACTCGTATAGCATTCCCTCTCCCTTGTTGGCTCTTTTTCTTTTCTTTCTTTCTTTTTCCTTGAATTAAAAATCGTCTCTTGTGATCAATTAGTGATTTTGTATGCCAAAAATAGCTTCTGATTCCATGACAGTTAACCTATGTGCCCTAATAAAGTTACCATTTGTTGAATTCTGAACTATACAGATGGTGCGTTGTAATATTCCTTGTCATCCCTCCCCACCCAAAGATACACTCATTCCTCTGCAAGATCTCTATAACAGGATTTCCTCTCATTCTGGAAAATGGCAAGAAAACTGAGGCAGTATGCAAGGCACTTGTGAAATTAAGTCTGGAATTATGCTCACTGGGTCTGAGTCTTATTTCTCCCATTCATGGCCTAGGTGACCTTTGCAAGTTTTATAAATAAAGCTTCTCATTCATAAACTGATAAAAGTAGTGGCATCTCTTTCCAGGGTCTTTGGTATGAGTGTGAGTAAGTGAAAAAATTCACCAAAGGGCTCAGCATATCATAGGCACTTCATAATTATTAACAAATGTTTTTGTGGTTCTGTCATTTCGGGTTCACAGTCAATGATTATTTACACAGCACTTAAATGGATTTGTTAACCTTTCTGATCCCTTGTGATGAGTCTTGACTTATTTTAAACCAGTTATCGAGAGATAAATTTTGATGCGTTTATCGTTTAAAAAAGAAATTAATTCAACATTTTTGAAGCTAGCATTTCTCCAGGTACTTAGAAAAAAAAACATATATATATATATACATATATATATATATATATGTATATATATATACACATATATATATATACCATGACTTTCCATCTTACAAAAATCGCTCATTGGGAGAATGATTCTGCACAAAGTTATTCACACCTAGTTAGCAAACACTCAAAATGAATTGACACTTTTTTTGTGTTTTCTGTTACTACCGTGTCTGTGGCTGCTAGGCCTCCAATATTCCACCTCCTCCCCTGATCATAGTGATGACTGCAAAATAAAAATAAAGAGAAAGCTGATGTGTCTGTTCTTCTAACAAAGAGAACATGACAATGTGCTAAGCCCTGAAGACTTCTTAATTAGCCCCAAGGTAAGCAAATTATGTAGTCTGGATGAGTAAATATTGTCAAACAGAAAGTAGATTTATAATTACAACATAGTAATACTCTGGCTGATAAAACACCTTTTTTTCTCAAGTACTTGTAAATTTATCATATAATTTTAACCTCATAAGGACTTTGCCTAATAGGAAGAGACCACCCACATTTTACACACTGATGCTAATGGCTAGTGAGTGATAACAGAACAACTGGGCATCCTCCCATGGACAGGGATAGACAGACCCAGGCTTTAAATCCAAATTTTCTTGAGGAAAAAAACAAAAGAAACAAACAGTGAATAAAACCACTGATTACTATAGGGGAGACTGATTCATTTTATCCAGCTGTTAAATACCTATGGAGTAAAGACAACCTATGATAATATGTTCTGGGTTGGAAAAAGAAGTTTTCGATTTCTGGCTTTACATATTACTCATTGCCTTATCACATTTCTGCTGAACTTTCATCTATAAAGTGTAAATAAATATTTCATCAACTTGTGAGATAGGATTGCAATGGTCTAATAGAAAATCACTTCCAGAGCCTCCAAACTATTATAACCATTTGGAGTTACCCTCTGTTTTCAGCTGCAGTCATAATAGGTAAATATGGTTGTGTCTTATATAGTATTTTTTGGCAAGCAACCAAAAGCTGAGATGACCTTCAGTCTTTTTAAATTCAATGTTTCCTACCACTAGAAATGTGGAAGAGGTAGAAGAGATAATTTGTATTAATCATCTATTTAATTAATTGTAAATTACTGTGCACCCGTTGGTTATAACAGCTGAGTTAAATATAAGCATTATTATTATTATTATTATTATTATTATTATTTTGCTTAATGAACCAACATTTAGAATTCTTGAAATTGACATGCATTAATTGATGTTTATCTTTCTGGGCAGATGTCACATTATATGCTAGTAGTATAACAGGAACCTTAAATTCTTCCTTAAGTAGCCAAAATTATACACCTGACTGATCCCAATTTAAGATGTTGAAAGTGATATTTTATAAGAACTTGGGATATTTTCTGTAGCTTTCCCATTTATCAAATGGCACTTAAATTATTAGAGATATTTTATTATGGTATCACTCATCAGAGTTATTTAATAATGTTTGTTATTAGCTTGAATACAGATATAGATCTCTTTGTGCAATAAATTTGAACACAACAAGTTATGACTAGATTAATTCTTTTCAAAATGTCAGATGGTTTAACTATCCAATATTAGATAGATGGGTAACTATCATGTTACTTGACATATTTATACTATAAATCTTTCTGCAAAATGAAGACACATATTTATCTTTCTTTTTTTTTTTTTTTTAAGATTTTATCCATTCATTTGACAGACAGAGATCACAAGTAGGCAGAGAGGCAGGCAGAGAGAGAGAGAGAGGAGGAAGCAGGCTCCCTGTAGAGCAGAGAGCCCGATGTGGGGCTCGATCCCAGGACACTGGGATCATGACCTGAACCGAAGGCAGAGGCTTTAAGCCACTGAGCCACCCAGTGCCCCTTTATCTTTCTTTTGAACACAGATTTTTACGTGTAGTGTTTGCTTTAAGGACGATGTAGCTCTATATTCTCAATTACACCCCAGTCAAAACGTTGCATTGGAACCCAGTATTTGGGCTGAGCCCTCTGGATTTTCTAAATGGATCTCTTCCTGTGTTCATCCTCTTTACCTTCTTATTCATAAAGACACTTACCATTTTCCCATGAACCCAGAAATACTGTTTTTATAGCCCACCCAATCACAGTAATAAAATAATAATAGTTCTCATCTCACGGGTATTATTATAGCTGACACACAAATCCCATAAATTATTAATTTTAATCATTACACAAGTACTGCATGCAAACCTCACTCCATAACCATGGAGTTTACAAAAATGAAGCTTTCTTTTGTATATCTGATCTAATTACTCTTTTGAAATGAGCTTTATCTTACTGACAATGGAAACAATCTCTACTCACCCTGGGGTGGAAATAAGGCAAGATTTACATACTGCCAAGGCCAAGGTTGGGAAGCTGGGATAGTCATTTTGGTGTGGTCATCTCTGTGTTCCAGCATTCAAACTGCCATTTTTCTAGCTGGTTGTCTGACTGTGATCAGTAAAGGCAGCTACTGCATCATCCTTCTTTAATAACCTAATGTCCTCTTCAGTTCTACTGACTATCCAGCCTTGACCAATGTACTGAGGACATTGTAGACAGGTAGACAAGGATGGAACTTAACTTCTCTTGCCCTCCAGTTTTCTGCTCTTCCCAACCCAATGGAGAATCACTATCCAGTAGTGAGTGTGAGAAAGAGACTCATTATCTTTGGTTTATTTGATTTTTTTTTTCTCCCTCTGTCCAGAGTCCCTTGAGTTTCTAGACTATTAAAACTCCAAAGCCTTTTCTTTGCTTTTACTTGAAACATCCCTTCCTTGAGTTAATGAATGTTTAACTCTCTAGCTAGCCAAACTCAGAAAGGATCAAAAGGTCATGAGGGCAGTGGGAGAAATCAATTAATATTTCAGAGTACTGTTCTTCTTCACTTTCATTATGACTCTCTGGACTTGTAGGAGTGTTTCACATTAACTGTGGTGAGGAATTTTGATTGGGATGTTTAGTCTAGTGTTGGTGCGTTAGAATTTTACACGGGATGTTCTCTGAGAAAACATTTCAAGAGTATAGTTTATATAGAATTCTCTCTTATTTTTTACCACTTAAGCAGGCACTTAACAGCATACTCAAAAACTGAAAATATCACTGTATATTCCAAAGCAACATTTAAAACTTAAATGTGATGACATTTGTAATAATTAAATCAAACTTTGCTTAGTACCACTAAGGATATTCAACTATACTTTGAACAGGGAATTTGCATGGTTTGGTCTATAGGCAGATGGTAATCTCCTTTTAAAGGCAGGAGGTGTGTAGTAGGAAAGGGGTAATGTCCAGAGAACAGAGGACCAGAGCTGAGCAGTTAGTAAAATAGATGCCCATCTACTGGAAATATTTGCATACCAGAGGGCCTTAGAGGAAATGAGGCTTTGGGTCCATTGAGTCCACAGGAAAAGTCGATGTTTGGCAAAGTTGTCGCAAATGTTGTAGATATTTGGGGTACCTGAAGGAGTCCCATATATCGAGGACTGTCTTCATTCTATCCTCACCTGTCTGCTTTTCCTCTCTCCCTCCCCACCCCCTTTTTTTCTCTTTCAATTCTAGTCTTCTTGTCTCTAACTTTTTTACAGCTCTACTATTTCTTTTCCTACTGATGGTAGCATTAAACTGTATATAGCTTTGGGTCACCGCAAAAGCAGTTCATATTTTTCCATTCAGTCTCCTATGGGAATCTGGTTAAAGGGACAGCAGGCATTATAAAGTGCATGATCCTCGGTTTCTTATGAGAGAATAAGGTGTCTTAGGGTTGAGATTAATATTATCAAAGGTAATATTAATTAATATTAATATCAAAGGTAATATTAATATTATCAAAGGTAACCATGGAGGCCAGAACAGTGTATACTTATGAATACTGATAAGGACATATAAAGGAATATTTAAAGGTAATCTTATAGTAACAGTCAGTAAGGGAAATGGACATTTTTATCAAAGCCCAGAGAGTCAGCCTGAAATACACTGTCCCCCAGTAATAACATCACAGAAAACACATTGCCTGCGTCGCCTATACAGCCAAGTTCAGCTCCAACAAATAATGCCAAAAATGATCATTAGAGATGCTATTATCCAAATCAGAGTGTGCCTGTTTTACAAGCAGCAGCAGCAATTTTTGTTTTGTTTTTTTGCTTTCTCAACTTTAGAATTTACATTATTTTTATTAAAATGAGTCTTGCATTAAAAATATATCGAATAACAACATTTATCTCTTACTCAGTTAATGATGCCCTTGTCCCCCAGCTAAATGCCCTTGGTCCTTTGCCTCACTTAATTGCTAAAAGTAGAAAAAAAAACCCATACAAATAGCTTTTTCACTGCATAAAATTATCCTATGTATGCATAATATTCAAAGATCTTTGCCAGAAACAATGTAGATGTACTGTTATCAATCATGTAAGGCAGTTGTTAAAACTCCAAATCCTTAAATGATTATTCCACTTTAGGCTGACTTAAATCTTCCACAACTTCTTAGCCTACCAGTTCTTTTAATCATCATTGGTAAAGTTGATTTTTAACCATTTCTCATTGCAGTTTCATATGAAATCTCCCAACAAAGATCGGTCTCCATATTAAACAAGAGAAAATAATTCTGCTGGAGTTTCTAGGATTTCCAAATCTACCTAAATCACCCACCGTGCCTGCACTACCACCATTGTGATTGCAAAGTGTGGCAAGGATGAAAACAATTACTACAGTGCAAGTGAATCCCAAAATGGCTCTCATTATACCACATTGTATTCAGCCACATAGTATAGAATTTTTGGAATGAGAAAAAATTACTTATCCCTGGAAAGAGTTTCACTTTTTTTTTTTTTCCCTTCTACCATTTGAGTTATAATTCAATTGAGTATTAGGAGGGGAAAATGTATATGAGCCACATTTTGTCTTTTTCAACTAATTCATAAAGAAATAAACTAAAATTCCTCCAAATGTGGGCATTTAGGTAGCCATAAATAATTCTCAAATATTAGTGCTAGTTGAGGAAAGAGATGCATTAGATCCTGAAACTTGCCTTAATTTAATACAATGGAACTTAATAAACATTTATTTGTCATCTTATTTGTCCAGTAAATCATTCAGCTAAGACTATTTCTAGATACATCTGCAGTAGAAATAATCATTAGACAGAGTGTATCAGTGTATCATACCTCCTCCATGAACCCAGAGCAGCATCGGAAATGCCTGATATGGAGTCTGTACCATACTTAATGGAAATTGTTCTTCTCTATTCTCAATTGCTATCATTAGATTGTGAATAACTTGAAGGCAGAGACTGTGTTCTGTGTCTTCTTCATCTTTATGTACCTATACAAACTCAGATGTACAGCAAATATATTTCTTTATTTCTCTCTAATCAAATTAACTTTAAAACCCTTCTATTAGGTTGAGGTGATGTTTAATCTGTGCCATTAATGGGCTTCCTCCCCTCTCATAGGGTTACTCAACAGCTCCAAGGAACTTGCTAAGACAGAATGTTTGGAGCGAGTCCATTTATTTGCTCCAACCTGATCACTGTTGGTTATTGTCCTAGCTTGCCGAGACTCTTAAAGGTGTGCCCCCCCTCCCCGCCTTGATTTTGTGCTAAATTTGCATACTGGAATATTTTCTGAAGTTGGGAAGCTTGACCTTTAGAATCCAGCATACCTAGATTTTCAGCAGCCATTCACTTCTCAGATTCTGCCATCTTCCCAGAATGGAGGAGTGACTTTCTGATAGTGAATCTTAAATCCACCCCCTAGATTGACTCACATCACCCTCCAAGAACTTCCTTTTCTTCCTCAATCCTGTCAGAATGTCTAGCACAATTCATTCAGTTTTAGGTTTTAAAGCAAAAGACAAGAAAAGAGGTAGTCCTTAGGAAATGTAGACTTTCAGTCAATAATCATGCCCCCTCTTTACCCCCACTGAAGCAGGGACCACAAAGTTCTGGCTGCCTTGGAGCAGAAGAGAGAATAAAATGCAAGAGAAGCAAGCACACACTGATATCTCAGTATATTTCTTAACCATATTAACATCTCTAGTACAAAGAAAATTCTTCTACTTAATAGATACTCGATAAAGAATGTTGAGTGGCTAAGTAAATGAATGGGGCTCTTTCTGATGTAAAAACAGGGGCTCTTCTGTTTTCATTTCTATCTTAATGTTCTTTCTGGCAGTCAGGATTAATATTATGGATGGCAAGAAGCACTCTTTTTTGAGCTGGGAATATTATTATCTTAATTATGTCAAAACTTACCTATGCTTGAACCTATTGCTATCGGTCCCTACCCTATCTTGGTAATAGCCCAAGACTATGTTATAATAGCTGCCATCAAATTAACGTACGCATTTTCTTTCTAGATAAAGTTCAGTGGATACCACACTCTAACTCAATGGAAAGGTATTCCTGATGGGATTTTTAGTCACCATAGGAGTGGAAAGGATACTTTATAGCAAAGCACAGTGTTACTGTTCCATTTCATTGAGGCTTACCAATAGCAACTCTACTGAAACTCATAAAGTAGAAGACATAGATCAGCACACTAGAAATCAGGGGACCTGGATTTTATCTACCACCTGTTCCACCTGTTTGAGCAGTGTTCTCACACCAACAAATGAGGCTCCATGACCCGTGTATTGGGTCTTGGGTCTCTCTTTAAATCCTTTTCTGACATACTATCTTTTAGAATCTTGATGAAACTATTTCCTACTAGACATACTGTGAACTTGTTTTACACTGTGTGTATATTATACACTGTGGCATATTATATTAGGGTTTCCCAAATTTTATGTATATTTGGTTCATCCTAAAATATTATTTGAGAGTTGAAAGTTGTTAAAAGTGCAAATCTTACAGTATTAGAGATGAGGTTCCATTTTGTTCGTATTGTAAAAGTGATAACTGATTTGCTGTATATCCATAGACCCCAATCATTTAGCTTATTCAGATTTTGAATACATAATAAAGTTTAAGGTAAGAAAAAAGATTTAAGGTTTACAGAAAAAGTATTTAAAAGAAACAGTTTCAGGGTAAAATAAGATAAAAATGCATGTAATGTTGGGATTTGCCAAAATTATATATTCTAGATCTCGAACTAAAATTACTTTTAAAGAATTTGACTTTTTCAGTAGATTAAGTTATTGTGAAAAGATAAAAAAGGACTCCTAAATGGTCTTAGATTCCTCAGACTATGTGTTTTATTTATATCAAAAATTGTAAATCAGTATATAGGGGTGTATGCATGTATGTGTGTGAATGCAGGTTTAATTTTAATTTTATGTTAAGCCATTTTCTTTTTTTTTTTTTTTTTTCTTTTTGAGAGAGAGAGAGAGAGAGTGATCATGTACACATGAGTGGGGGAGGGGCAGGAGGGAAGGAAAGAATCTCAAGCAGACTCCCACTGAGCACTGAGCCTGACACTGGGCCTCATCTCAGGAGCCTGAGATTATGACCTGAGCTGAAATCAAGAGTCAGACGCTTAACCTACTGAGCCACCCAGGTGTCCCTGTTAAGCTATTTTTCAATAAAGAACAATTCAGTGTTCTTTGTGGAATTGCTTTGGGGATAAAAAAAAATGTGATATTCTAATAACTATGCAAGCTGATGGCAGATAGTGTTATTTTGTGAAATGCATATATCCTGTTTTGAAGGTCAGCCACAAACTTTCCTAGTATTTGGATTCCAAAAGTATGTGTCTATATACATACATTCACTTTCATCTTCTTGGAATCTTCTTTTTAATGCTGCAAAGACTTAGAACCACCCTCCCCAAATTAGGGGGAATAAAAAGCCTGTAGAACCAAAGAGAGAGAAAGAAATAGAAAGACTAATTTCTTCTGATTTTCTCTGTATAAATTCCTTTTCAGGATAAATAGAAAGAAAAGAAAGCATATTAGAGAAGCTGTTTTACTCGGGAGAAAGGTAATTTCCTGGCCAATAGTTAGACCAAGTGTGTATTTTTTCCATTTGATTTCCCTGTTATCACTTCTTTGGACATGATTCAAGCACTTATTGATCTAACCTTTCTCTCATGATGTATGGGGTTATTTGTGTTTTGAGAAACCTATTTTGCATGTATGGCATGAATTCATTTTGAAGAATAGTTGAATGTATAGGTGCATTGTCTTTAATGTGAAAATACTTCTAGGAGTTAAGAATCTGTAGTCCTATTTTTATATTAGTGGGAATAGGGAAATCTCAAGCTCCACATATAATACTTTACATTCATATGGAAAATAGATCAGAAAAAGCATGCTCAAAGTCACCCTTTAGGAATAAAGATCTGAACTTTTAAGTTCCCTGGGCTACTGAAGGAGCTTCAGGGTACAGAGTGCACAGAACATATAGGATTCTTTTCTGAGCAGAATTTTTAGCACTGAAGCTGAATGCTGGGGAAAGAGGTTAATAATAAGGAAGGAACCTTACCGTTCCTGTCAAACTTGAGGAAGAAATGGTGACTCTTCCAGAAAACTCCCTCTGGCTCGAAGTCTGACTTTTCTCAGCAGCCCACATAAAGTCTTAAAACATCTAATGGCATACCCAGTTCCTCACATAAGGCCTCTTAATGAGTTGAGAACTCTCTCCTTTAATATGTGTTACATCCAGTTATAAAAGAGTCTCCAGTAAATTCCGTAACAAGTAACTGAAGACTCCCACACTGACTTTACCCAAAAGAGAATATAAGGCCTTATAGGAATAAAACAAAATTATGGGTGCAGAAACCTTCATGTAGCCTGATGAAGGAGCTCAACTGGCAAAACACAACCCCAGTTAAACCCGATTTTTACCCAGTCTCCCCTTGAATTCCTGAAGCCAAACTTGACTGGAGAAAAACACAGGACCTCGCAGGCTTTCAGTGGGCTTTAATGGTGCTTGCGATCTGCCCACATTCCCCTATTCCATTTGCTCTCCCACATGCCTCTAAAACTATTTCACAATGTAGCCTTTCTCCTTATTCATTCACTACCTCTTTGTAATAATGTTGTTTTCCATTTTACTGACAAAACAGAAGTCATCAGAAGAGAACATCCATATAGTCTATAATCAGACCAGTGTTTTGCTCCATTGTTTGCTTTCCTTCTCTATGAGCAGACCTAACATTCACCCCTCTCTCCATGCACTGTTTCGTCCCTTCTTGAGTACCTAAAGAATTGCTTCGGCAATTGTCCTCTCTCTTTTCTGCATCATCGATTTTTTTCTATTTATTTTATTAATAATAATGAGCATCCCTATACGTAATTTTCTTTACATTGGCCAATCATTTCCATGATGTTCATTCCTAGAGTTCTTGCCAAAATTGTATACACATTTTAGAAAAATACATCAAAATACATCATTAGCCTGAACTTTTCCCTCTAAATCTTTTGTGTGTGTGGGGGGGGGGAGTGGTTCATGGTTTAGACATTCTTTACTTAAAACATTTAATATTTCACTGTTACAAATAATACTTAAGTGAACACCCATGTTCGTAAATCATTGTCTCCAGCTCTGCTCATTTCCATGGGCTGTATTCCTACATGCTGCATTACTTAGTGAAAGAGAATACACCTATCTCTAGTCCTAAAAGGACTCTTTATATGTCTTAAAAATCATCTTATAAGAAAATAGTATCAATTTATCTTTCTTTCAGAATTATATAATAGTGTCTGTTTCATTTCAACCTTATAAACACTTTGTACAAAAGAAAAACATATTTTTAAGAAGATACTAAAGATTCCAAAAATCTTTACCCAAATTGGTCAGGAAATGTATCTACATAACGTCAGGTAGAGTTGTGCTATAATGCTTGTTTTGAAATACTCGTTTCAAGGTAATCGATATATTAAGGAAAAATTTGAGTATGAAGAGTTTGCATTTTCCTATATGTGATTTCATCTGCAAGAGATGATAGGTGAAGAGAGAAAACTGTGCCCTGCTGAAGACATCCAATCCAGGAATGCAAAACTTAGTAATACTAGCTGCTTTAGTTCGCCATGTGTTCTGAGCCACACCTATCCATATCTGATACTACAACTTCCTATCTGATTTCAGATAACACTCCTTCTATCACTTTATTATAGCATGGTAATTTTTTTTAAAGATTTTATTTATTTATTTGACAGACAGAGATCACAAATAGACAGAGAGGCAGGCAGAGAGAGAGAGAGGAGGAAGCAGGCTCCCTGCGGAGTAGAGAGCCCAATGTGGGGCTCAATCCCAGGACCCTGGGATCATGACCTGAGCCGAAGGCAGAGGCTTTAACCCACTGAGCCACCCAGGTGCCCCAGCATAGTAATCTTTTGATAAGCACATATGTCTCATTATAGCAAAACCGAATATATATATAAATTCAACTTACATCAGAGGTTACATCTACACTAGTGTTATTTGTGCTTGTTAATAGCCTATAAGTAGTATTATATTTTGGAAACTTTCTGAATCACTGGTGAAGACACTGGGTGAATTTTTTATTCAGTATGGGTCCCTAGCCTCCTCTCTGCTCCTTAATTGTGCGTGGAGAAGGAAAACTTGAGACAGCAGAAATTGAAATGGAAAAAGAAGTGTTCAGAGCATTTGGTGTAAGCAATATTAGAACTGAATATCTCTGTTTGAAAAATATGCTTTAGAGTCTGGGAGATGAGTTCTCTCAAGCATTGCTTCCCATCTTGGGTACAATTGAGTCCTTCAGCTCCTTGGAAAGATAAAGATTAGTCCAAACTTGAATGCATTTTCAAGGTAGCAGGGGCATGAGTATTTTTCAGTCAGGATCCATATCAATCCTTCAAGACTCAGCAAATGAATTATTTTTACTAGTTTTAAACAAAGCTGACATTCTATTTAGGCAGAGTCAATGATTGGGGGAGAGGTATCAGAAAAGATCCTTTGCTCAAAGAAGCATTGCCAACTCAATCAATGATGCCTAAATAGTTCCTTCTACAGTTAGAGATTCACTTCAAGTGCAGCCATTCCCAGATTTGATTTCTTTGCATTCCTATTTAGATTCAGGTGCAAATGGCATCAACCCCACCTAAAAAAATTTGGAAAATAAGGGAACTGACATTGAATTGAAGAAAAACCCAAGAGGGAGTCCATTGGAAATAAGCATGAATACAGAGAAACAACATGTATCACCCGCTTAACCAGCAGACCTTGATCTGTCCTTTAATATAGCACTACATCTGCATGAAGTTGCCAGAAAAACCTGAAACCTGAGAAGACTTTGTTTTTGTTTGTTTGTTTTATGGTCATGAACAGTATTTACACAGGCTTGTTCTGTTATTACCTTTCATCATTGCCCCTCTTCTCTTATTTTTTTTTTTTAATTTATTTGACAGACAGAGATCACAAGTAGGCAGAGAGGCAGGCAGAGAGAGAGGAAGCAAAGCAGGCTCCCCGCTGAGCAGAGAGCCCGATGTGGGGCTCAATCCCAGGATCCTGGGATAATGACCCGAGCCGAAAGCAGAGGCTTTAACCCACTGAGCCACCTAGGCGCCCCTGCCCCTCTTCTCTTAAGGGTCTTTATCACATGCCTTGAGTTGAAGATAGGAAGGTGTTACTTAAAAGGCTAAGCTCCTAAAATTTGGCAACACAGAGCAACTAAACCATGATGGTATAGAAAGTACAAAGAAGGAACACCTGGGTGGTTCAGTTTATTAAACATCTGACCACTGATTTCAGTTCAGGTCATGATCTCAGAGACATGAGATCAAGCCCCATGTCAGGCTCAGCACTCAGCACAGAGTCAGCTTGAGAGATTCTCTCTCTCCCTCTTCTTCTGCTCCTCCCCCAGCTCACACTCTAAATAAATAAATAAATAGATAGATAGATTGATAGGAAGTGCAAAGGATAGGTAGCAACAAATGTAACCTCTGATAAAATAAAAGACTACATGGTGCTATTTGAACACATGACCTTGAAGTCAAGAAGACTGGGGCCTCATCCCACCTCTCTGCGTATGGGTTCACAATATGGAGGAATTCACTTAACCATCATGAGCCTCACTTTCTTCTTCTGTAAATTAGAACTCATGAGAACACTTGGAAGGATTTTTTTTAAAGATTAAATAAAAGAAGTTATGTGAAAATATTCTATAAGGTTCAGCACTTGGAAAGGGTGAGAAGAGGAATCTACCTAAGAATAAGAAGAAACAAAGGAAGGGGCACCTGGGTGGCTCAGTGATTTAAGCTCAGGTCATGATCTCAGGATCCTGGAATTGAGCCCTGTATCGGGCTCTCTGCTCAGCAGGGAGCCTGCTTCCCCCTCTTTCTCTCTGCGTAACTCTCTGCCTACTTATAATCTCTGTCAAATAAATAAAATAAAGAAGAAACAAAGGGAAAAAAACATTGTCAGAGTCCCACGTCTGGAAACAGATCTATCTCCACAGATGGCCAGGTGGTACAATCCCAATGTAATAACAAATAAATTTAAGCCCATTATCAACATTTAGTGCTATTATTTTTTGGTTCATGCATGCGCTCATTTATGTGTCAACAAGTATTTAAGTGACTATTTATAAGGCACTAAGCTACTTTGCTAGAGATAAAACAAAGTAATAGAAAGACCTTGTTCTCCATATTCTCATTTGTAAGGCTAGAAGTTGGGACAGGAGATCTGTTCTCTTTAATTTTTGATATTTTAGGATTCTGATTATTACTGGTTTTAATTATATAATAAAATTCCTATTGTCTTATCTTGATTGGCAATAACAAAATACCATGGAGTGGGTGATTTAAATAACGTATTTATTTCTTATAGTTTTAGAGGCTGAGAATTTCAAGATCAAGGTGTCAATAGATTTGGTTCTTAGTTCTGGCTTATCGATGGTCACCATCTTTCAATGTATTCAGATGACATTTTTTGTTTGTGTGGGGGGGGTGGAGGGAGATCTGCCTGTCTTCCTCTTCTTATAAAGTTCCTAAACCCATCATGACAGCCCCATCCTCAAGACCTAATCTAAATCGAATTACCTTCAAAGTTCCTATCTTTAAATATCATCACTTTGGAGGTTAGGGCTTCTACATATGAATTTGGGAGGGGGACAAAAATATTCAGCCCATAACACCTATGTACTAGGGCAGAAGCTTTATAGGATTTTCTCTTACCCTCAAAATAATCTCCATTACATAGCTATTAGTATGCTCATTTTACAGATAGAAGTTGAGACTCAAGAGAGGTGAATTAATTGACCCAAAATCCCATAGCCATTGAGTGGCAGGGACAGAATTCTGACTGACAGTTGCCTGTGTGATTATTCAACTTGGGCTCTTTCAACCATCCAAAACTGTGCCTTTCAATACTATTAAAGTAAGATTCACAAAGCATCATTTGGAGGAGATGTTGACAGAGGTCAGCCAATTGGTTGAGGTGAGACTATCCTTTGAATCTGTAGAAACACATTTTTTAAAAATCTAAACGTATCGAGAAGGACACTTTGTGTTAGAAAATATGAAATTTCTGAAGATACAGTTGTTTCTCACCCAATCAGCTGTCACTTAGGGGAAGAAAAAATATCTTCAAGAAATGTTGAAGTCACTAAAATAGAGAGCTTTGTAAGTGATCCATTCCATCTGCATGGTCCCATTAGTCTTAGAGGCTTTTGGATAGATTTATTATAGAATGTCTATGTCTGTAGCTTCCAGAAATGTGGGATTTTTTTTTCGTCCAAAGTCCATTGATTAAACTTTACATTTATACTTTCACTGGTATACCATATTTTAACATTCAGGTTTCTGGATGATACCAAGACTGTGCAGTTCTAAGGAATTAACTTATAAATTTTGTTCTCAGACATGCGCTCTCCACTTACTATTTTTCCATGCAAATGGGAATATTTAATCAAATTCTGCCATTTTTTATAGTTTCAAAAAGTGGGAATTACAAAGCTCCATGTTTGAATTTTCTGTGTTACTTAGTCTTGGTCATCAATCAAGAATATTGGCCAGATGAAGATCTATACTGTGCTTTCCTAGCCATTATATTCTTAGAAGGAATGGAGACAATATTTGGTTCATATTTGTTATTTTTGCTTGTTGAGGGGTAGGCTTATACCAAGTCCATATTGTGTTAGAGATTGGAAACAGCTTTCTAATCCTACTTATGCCCATGCCACAGTATGGGCTCTCCCTGCTGTGTTCCCTTAGGTCTCACCTCCACATTTTCCTGTCTTAACCATGGATTTTCAATAGTGCTGTCTTCTCTTATTTGGTGGGAGCTGAGAGAATGTGATCCTCATCATGAGAGACATAAAAATTGTCAAGCCTCTGGATCCCTTTTTTTTATGGTCTAGTGTACCAATTGCTCTTCTGTTACAGCAATGATCACAGCATGTGGATTTTAAAATTATGTTCCTCCTCTTCCCCATTGGACTATCCATTACATGAGGGCATATCTTTGGTCCTTGCATCATCAGTTCCTAACACAATTCCTAACATGTAGGTCCTCCAGGAACATTTTCTAAAGTAAGTTAAATTGGATTGTCAAAGTGATGGCAATAACAGTAGAGACAGCAAAAAGACAGCAGATATTACTGAGATGGAATGGCAAAGCTTGACAGTGATTAAATGCAGGGTAACAAAGAAAGAAAAAAATATCAAGGGTAAAAAAATATAGATAAGTTGAATGACAGAGGTAAAACATGGCAATAGATTTAATAAGATAAAATAGCTACAATTTATTTAACAGTTACTATGTTCTAGACCCTCTGCTAAGTGGCTTTCCATGTATTATCTCACTAAATATCAATAAAAAGCCAGTTTTGCTAATGAGGAATTTAATCAAAATGCTAAGTAAGTGATAAGGCCAGAATTTGAATGAAGCCCTAGTTCTCTGTATTCCATGAAACCAGTTTCCCAAAGTGTGATCTAAGAACTCAGCAAATCAAAAATCATATAGTAGTTAAAAAGTATTCCTGAATCCTGCAAACATGCCACTATTAATGTCAAGAAGCCAAGGAATGTGCATGTTTAAAAGCACACCAAGCAACTCTTAAGCCAGCTGAAGTTTGATAAATATTGTCTTTAATTCAATTTAGTAAACCTTTATGAACCTGCTATAATATTGTAGATCTTGGCCTAGACTCTGCAGATATAGAAAGAAACAACATAATTGTTTCTTTAGTTTAGTAGCTCCCAGAGGAGCTACTAGACTAGAAAGAAAGAAAGAAAGAAAGAAAGAAAGAAAGAAAGGAAAAGAAAGAAAGAGGAAAAAAGGAAAGGAAAAGAAAGAAAGAGGAAAAAAGGAAAGGAAAGGAAAGGGAGAGAGAAAGAAAGAGAGAAAGGAAGGGGGTAGAGGGGGAGGGAGGAAGAGGAGGAGAAGGAGGAGGAGACATGAAAACACCTTTTAATAAATGCTTGGGTGGCTATGGGAGCACCTAATAGGAGAACTAGTAATGCTGGTCAGTGGTACGTTTGAACTGACAGAAAAACAGAGTTGGAAACAGCAGCCAGTTAGTTGTAAACGCAGGACTCATGAGATAAACCAGAATTAAATATGGTGCTCATCCATTTCGTGATGAAGGTGGAAAGGTTCAGGAAGTGAGAATGCCCAGGAAAAGATTTAAAAAGAAGGAAGACCAGGAAAATGTCTTTGGAGATTATTCTCATCTGACATTTTCTTCTTTAAAGCATAGTTCCTTGAGTAAGCTAGTCAGTTATTGGCATAGCCAATGAAATTGCCCTTTTGAATGGCCTAGAAACTTCAGAACAGTTTGTGAGTTTTCCTTGACAAAGGAGAATTTTGAAAGTGATTTGCCTAACTTACGTTTGAAGCTGACTGAAGAAGAGTATGCTCTACCACTGAAGGCTAGAGTTGCGTTTCAGATAGTTTGTTCCCAAATCTTGTGCATTAATAGTTTCATGATTCTAATTTAACTCTATATTAGATGCTTTTGTCCTATCAAATTCTAGTAAACAGTCATTGTGTGGATAACTAAGATTCTACCCCTGCTACTCCTCGGTATCACCCCCAGCTACTCACTATTTAATGATGTCATTTAATGCCTCCATCTCTATGCAGCAACTGTGTCTGGGATTGCCTAGCTGAGGGCAGGACAAGCTTGAACTGAAACAACAAATTCTGATTCTGAACAAATAGGCCATAGTACTGACAGCTTCAAAGACATTTTGTAAAGAGCTCAGTATTATTGTTCTTGCCTATTCATTTTAAGACATATTGAAGAATTAATAAAAAGGAATTGCTTTTGAAAACAAAAAAATAAACTATATGTAGATGTAACAACACATCAGATTATTGGGAATCCTTTCAGAGACAACAGGAAGTAAAATCGCTGGGAAACAAGCATTTTAAAAACACGACAGAGGAGAATTTTGGAATTGATATCATCTGCCTTCCATGTTTGCTTCTTGTATAAGGCAAAGCAAAATAGTCTTTATCTAGTTGGGGGAAAAAAGGGGAAATGAGCATTTGTCCTGGCTAGAAATCATGAAGTAATTGTATAGGCCATTGAAATACTTTGATAACTTACTTGATACATATTTTTAAAAATTATTTTAATCCCACTGTGGTTAACATACAGTGTTACATTAGTTTCAGGTGTGCAGTATAGCGATGCAACAATTCTGTGTTATTCAGTGCTCATCAAGATAATTGTTCTCTTAATTCTCTTTACCTGTTTCACCCATCCCCCACCCGCCTCTCCTCTGGTAACCATCAGTTTGTTCTCTATAGTTAAGATTCTGTTTTTTGGTTTGTCTTTTGTTTTTCTTTGTTTTATTTTTTAAATTCCACATATAAGTGAAATCATGTGGCCTTTGTTTTTCTCTGACTGACTTATTTCACTTCACACATACACATACACACACACACACACACACACACACACATCACATCTTTATCCATTCATCTATCGATGGACACTTGAGCTGTTTCCATGATTTGGCTAGTATAAATAATATCATAATAACATTGTTATTTATTATAAAGCATTTCCATTGTTACTTATTATAAAACATTTCCTCAAGCCTTTCTTTCCAACCATTTCCCAATGAGCTTTTGTATGTAACAAGATTTCACTATGAAATACAAAGACAGAAAGGTAAGAACACAGCACTTCTTGGCCTTACATTTTGGCTCTTGTGTTTAGTGAGTAGAGGGGAGGCAATGAAGAAGTGCTTCCTTGATATCTGAAGAGTATTATTTACAGAAGATATTTAGGGTAACAAATTGTTACCCTGGCTCTGATAGCGAGATCCCAGGTGATAAAGTCAGTCAAATATTTCTTAACATACACATACACATATGTGCACACATATATATATGTGTTTGTTTATGATATGCAGGGTAACTTGCATAAAGTGTTAAGACCCAGGGCAGGTTTCAAAGATTACAAGTCTTAGCAGTCAACAAAAATTCCTAGATCCCTTTTGATATAAAGTTCTGTTCAATATATAGTAGATTTTACTGTTTTTATTCTAATGCATGCCTTTATCATTTGCCCTTAATACATTATATTTTAATATTTGATACCAGTTCTTCCCAACTGAGATGAATTTTATGAAATCTGAGTTTTAAATTCTATCTTAGCATTGTGAATTTCATACAGACTTTATAAGCATTCCTTCTTGGTTTTTAAATGTCAGGCAAAATGCTCAAAAAGGATGTTTGCATTTACCTTTCAAGAAGCCATTCAGTTTATACAGGTTGTCTGTGTGGTAAGATTTTATGAATCTTAAAACAAACACATGTGTACGCGTGTGTGCAACACACACACACATTTTTTCCATGGTTCCTGATACCCACACTTATAAAGCAGTGAAATTACCATGGGGTTTTGTCTTATCTGTAGGGAGGTAGCTAATGTCTCTGGAGGCCAAAGTGCAGGAATGAAAAAGGCAGATAGAATCTCAAAATTAGAATATAGTCAAGGGTGGAAGAACTCCTTTACCAAGTAATCTTAAAAGTAAGCCATTCCTAAGTGTTAGTATGAAAGGAATACTGTCTTTTTGCAGCAAGGCATTGAACTAATTACCCTTGACCTGCCTTTGAGTCACTTTCTGTGATTTTTATGAGATGCTTAGGTCGGTATTTATTGTTTGAAGCAATGCATTAATGCTAGCCAAATATTATTTTAGTGGCAGAATAAAAAGCAAGCTGACAACTTTATTTCCCCCGTTCTTTCTTTGCTAAATCAACTCTGGATAAACTGTTCATGCTGAACAGCATTGGACTAATCATATATACTCCTAGACTCACAAAATTTTGAAGTAGGGAGAAAAGCTTGGGGATAATTTAATTTCTTTGTTTTAGCAGCAGAGAATGTTCTCATGCAGCTTTCAGTTAACACAGAATCTCAGTATTCATAGTTGGTCAACAAGGTGTTCTTTTCCTTGAAGGGATTACAGGTTTGGAGAGTAACAT
Organism: Enhydra lutris kenyoni; assembly: GCF_002288905.1. Taxonomy (NCBI): domain Eukaryota; kingdom Metazoa; phylum Chordata; class Mammalia; order Carnivora; family Mustelidae; genus Enhydra; species Enhydra lutris. The sequence goes on from NW_019154092.1 coordinate 44,977,576, forward strand.
CACAACCATCCCCTCCCCAGTAACAACTGAAGGAATTCCGAAGAATTTGAAAATAGGGATTCCATTTAATCTTCTAAGTTTTCAGACTAAGAAACAGAAGTCAAGAAAAATTCTGTTAATTGCTCCTTGTCCTTATCGTCCTACAATAGAACCAGAGTCAGGAATCAGAGTTCTAACTGTTCTTGCTATCATACAGTGGTTTTCGCAAGTCATCCTGTAAATAGTCTCCCTTCAGCAAATTTGAGGTAGAAAACCTTACATTGCTCTTTCCTCCATAAAATTTCCCTTGAGAGTTGGTGTATTCTTGTTGCCGGCAACAAGTTCCTCTAAAGTTTTTCTAAGCCCCAGTGGAGAAGTAGGATTAAAAAAAAAAAAAAAAAAAAAAAGGAGGATAAATGTGTTTATCATATTATCATATGTACCATTTATGCAAGCTCTTAGAATTTCCAGTGAGTTCTACTATTTAAAACTATGGTGGTAAGTCCTTCCAGAAAGAAGATAGATTTTCAGTTATTTTTTTAATCATTAGAATATTTTAGCAAGGAAAGCAGATATATCCATATATCTATGACTACTGTAATGTCTTAGAATATTTGCTTCCAGAGTCTTTTAAAAAAAATGTTTTGGCAAAAAAATTACTGTATAAATTTTGTGAAAATAATCCATCTAAATTAAAAATCTTCCCATGTCTCAGTATCCCATACCTCCTTCGATATACATGAGTAGTTGAATGGTTAGGTAGAAATGCATTTATGACAGTGTCATGCAGCTGTAGGGACTGTTTTTTGTCTTTGTAAATTCATGTTTTATTTAAGGGTAGAGCAGATTAAATTCCTGCCATGAGGGCAAGAATGCCTCCACAGCAGGATTAGCATTCGCACTCATCACTCATTCCCCACGTTTCAATTTTGGTAGTTACAAAGTTGGGTGTCTCCTGTTTAGGATATAACAATTGAATTCTCTTTAGTAATCTTATTTTCATTGTGCTTACTTTATTTCTCTATAGAGATATTGTCAATATATCTTCAGTATATCATCAATATAGAGAGATATTGTCAATATATCTTCTGTATAGAGATATTGTCTATATATCATCACCTTCTTCAGGATGTCTAACTTTTTATTTTGATGGTACTTTAATTGCCTGGATTTTGTTGTCAGACTTTCTTAAGAAAGTGCTATTTTTTTTTTTAAAGAAAGAAAGCAACAAAGAAACAAAAAGCAAGCTATATTTTCTGAGTATTTTCATAATTGAGAAAGTAGCTTTGCATAGAAAGGCTTATGTATAATATTCCTTAGTAATATTGCTTTATTGTCTTCCAACATTGGATATTACTATTTGGGTATCTGATTCCCTCTTACCTCATGCAGATTGTTTTGATTTTGATTTTTCTTTCCAGATGTTCAGATAATTCTTTATCTTCCAGATTTAGTAGCCCAAATGAGGTATGTGTCACTAATGGGAGTTATGTGTTCAATTTCCTAGGAACATGGTATAGTCTTTGATTCTGAAATTTGTGATTTATTTTTCAGGGAAAATTTCCTATTATTTTAATCTTTGAATATATCTATTCTTTTCCATTTGTGGGCTTGATGAATCAGAATTTCAGTTATCTTAATACTGGATCATTTCTGCCTGTCCTCTTTTCTATACAAACTTTGTGTTATTTTAGTTGTTGGCTTTTATCATCTATGTTCACTGTGATTATGTTGGTAATATGGTATTTAGTGTTTTTTTTTCTTTTTTTATGTTACTTGAACTTTCTAATTTACATATTGTCTCTCTAATGATCTTGTTTTAGTCCTTGATTTATTTCTTAGATCCGCTATCTCTCCTTCTGTTTCATTCTGTTATTTTATTATTTAGTCTTTGACCTCTAGTTATATTGAATTTATTTTCATATTAAAAAAATCCATTGTGTAAAGCAACTTGAACAAATTCTGTTCCTTCTGTTCCTTCTGGACTGAGTGCTTTAGTTTCCTCTCTCCCTTCATTCAACTACCTTTCTCTTTGTCCCTGTCTCCGTGTCTTTCTTTCTCTCATTATTCTTGACTGTAGTATATTTCCATATTTCTCAAATATGTCTTTAATCTTGCTCAGGTGTGGGTGGATCTGTCTAGACACTTTTTGCTCTAATACAATAAAAGTTACTTGTAGACTTATTTACCACCCTGCCTTAGATCCTTTGGGCTCCAGTTTAAAGGCTGGAGATTTCAGGTTTTGTGCCCTTTTTAAGAACCAGCAGGAATGGTTGGGGAATGAGTACAGTAGAAGCAACTTACTGTGTCCACTGGTGCTGCTCCCATTCCCTTCTAGAGTGCAGACACTGATCATCAGGTTTCTGGTCAAGTCTCTAGTCCACTGTTAGCCCAGAAGCTCTCACCTTAGTCACCCCCATCTCCTGTATGTCTCTTCAGCAGCCCAACAGCTTCTCCTCTCTCAGAGAAGGAGAAACATAAGGCTGTATCCATAGGTTTTGCATTGATTCAGATTTGGAAGGATTACTGAGAATTCTTAGGCTTTCCCCCAAACTTCAGGGCCATTTCTGGGGTTTAATGACAGAAAAGGAATTCAATCCTAATCTGCCTTTCTGTTCTACTCCAAAAATGTCTGTTTCAATTTTTTTTTTTCCCATTGACTGCTTTCTTTTCTTAATTTGTTGTTGATTTTTATGTCCTTATGTGTATGTACTGGGACTGAAGTTTATTTCGTTAGGTATTGAGGGAGAGAAATTACTTGTGTCTTAGAATCTATCATTTTCATAGTAAAGTGTGCTGAAAGATTACCTGACTGAATATCTACTACTATTAAGAAACTTGAAAAATAATTTTTCTACTGCAATTTATTGTAAATCTTCAAAGGACATTTGAAAACACACAGAAATAGTTCTCACTCATGGCAGAAACATTTTTTCCTAGACTTTTACAACATTCACATCTTTTGCTCAAAAATACCAAGAAGACATACTAGAAAACATTTAACTGAGGGAAAAATAATAACTCTCAAATTCCTGTCAGTATGCAATGATAGAAATCGGATAACTTATTTTATAGATGCATTATTTTTATCATCATACAACATGCATGGCTTACTATTTTTATCTTTTTTTTAACCTGCTTTCATTTCCTTCATAGCTAAAATTGAAAATTGGCAAAGAAAGATGTTAATAAACTATATATGTGTGGATGTATCATTTTATGTGTTTATGTATATACATGGCATTTTAAACATGAGCATTATATGTGATTATATAATTTACTTAGAAGTTTATGGGAACACAAATATATATGTGATATAGAAGTACATATTTTAAAATATTTGTTTATATTTACATATACATACATACATACATACATATTTGTGTGTGTGTGTGTGTGTGTGTGTGTGTGTGTGTGTGTACACAAACCTAATTGTTGGATAGTTGCCAAAATCTACCTAAGGCCTGACTGATAGCACAAAAACCATTCCAAAGGTATGACAATAGCATCAGGAAGCGTATAGAATTAGGACCTTGAGGTAATCCTATCACTGGTTTGAGCCTCACAGCATCATTCCACACATTTGGTCCTAGGCTCCACAACTGATGAGAGAAAGGAAAACTTAGTCTGGATTTACAGAGAAGCAAACCCTGATTACAGAAAGAGCTGGAACTGAGGAAGGGTGAGGGATTATTTGTCTGGATAAAGAAAATTGTGAGGAGAGATCAGAACAGTTTCCAAGCATATATTAAAGGCTCTAAAGTAAAGTTGAAGATCAGACGTTCTTCATAGACCAGAATTTTTAGAAGGAGGACAAGTTTTTTGGCATACTGTGTCCATAATAAGAAGCACTGATAGTGTAGAAAATGAAATTGAAAGGTCTAAACTTTCATTTCTCTAAGGTCATTGAAATACTGTCTTTGCCAACTGCATCAGAGTAGCTTAAAGTTGATGCTTCTAATATTCTATTGCTGTAATTGTTACTGACTTTGAAGAAAAGTATACTCTTAGGTCTTAAATGCTGTTTACCATCTAGCTTTTTCATAGCTGTGACTCAGTTGCAGCCAGGAAAGGATTGTCCTATGAAGACACCCAGGCCCAAATAACGTTCATTAGCACTTATCCTGTGCTTGGCTTTGAGGACACAAATTTGGAAAGGCCATCCTGTCCTTAAGAAGCTAGTAGCTTAGTGGATTCCTAACAAGATCGATGTTACAATGAAAGCAATTGCTGTTGTTTCACCTGCTTTTTCTTGTCAATTAATTTTTAGTGATGATATATTTACTTCTGTGTGAGGAAAAAATATATATATATGTATATATATAAAATTAAATACACCACTTAGGCTCACACATATGTCAGGAAAAAAAGGTAGTGTACATTCTAGCAGTTATTAGAAGAACCCCAAACCTAATTATCACCCCATTTCCTGCCCCCCTTTCTCTCTCTCTCTGTGGAAAAGATCACTGATGGACTAGATTAAAACACTTTGAATGGAACATGCTAAGAATAAAATCCATAGCTTAAAAAAAAACAAAACACCTTTTTTTTTCCACAGAAGAGTGGGAGCCCCAGTCAATATTAATAGTTAAAACTCAAGTGAGCTTTTACTTCCAATGCAGAATACATTCTAGTCACTTAAGACTAGAACCCAACCTATTTTTTTTAGGAGAGTACAGACAGGTATGTGTGAGAGACAACCCAAATAGAAAATGAAATGCAAATCTCAACACCGTCCCTGTGCGGGAGGACAGATGTGTAGGTAGGAAGAGCAAACTAGAGAGAAATACTCAGCAGATTTCAAGTTACTTGTCACATAAGACCTAGAGAAAAGTGTTGGATTGGGCAGAGATAACATCACATAGCTCCTTGTTAAAAAGGGAGAAGGAGGATTATGCAGTTAGAGATCAAGTTAGCTGAAAGAAAGTTACTTTGGCAACAAAAGTTAGTGCAAGAAGAATTGAAACTATGAAGTAAGAGAGCAATTTCTCATCTATAAATCGAGCTGTCCATTAGAAACACTGTTCTATAAAACTAGGATTTTGCTGAGGTGTGTTGAGCATGAAAGCCTGAATTAATAAAGATGATTTCCCCCACTAGGATATGTTATCTCTACACCTACATTCAATGCCCAGTGGCTTCCTTTGTAGATCTGAATGTGATTCCATATGAAACTACGGCTCCTTAAGGTGAAATTTTCTGTTGATACAACTGTGATAGTGCCCTTGAAAGAACCATTTGTTTAGGGCACAGATGTAATCCAGTTTAGCAGCCAATATGCTTTAGACATTTAGTGTGGTCTCTCTCTTTAGATACACGTTTTCAAGAGAAGCCTGATGGGGTTATGCCCATTATTTTAACAACAAATTCACTAACCTCGAAGGGCCTGGGAACTTGGAGAGAATTGTCATGCTCTATGGAATCTAGCTGACTTTCCACTGTACTCAGAGGAGAAATGTAGCCATCATGCTAATTTTTACTTTCCTCCTGAAAAAAGCTCACCAGCCTGTTTTTTTCCCTCAATTCTTGTCAGTCATTCACCAAAGTGATTTGTGCTGCCTAGTTTGAATCTAAACCACCTGCATGGCTTTAAAAATGCACTCACTACCATTTCAGAATTGTGGTAAATCTTTAGAATCTTCTCAAAATCAAGGTAATACAGAGTATTAGTTAATTGTTAATTATATGTCTTAGAGCAGTATTTTACAGTTAACTCATCTTTATTACATACCTAAATAACTGGAGAAGAATAGCTAAGTAACTTAGTTAAAATAAAAATACTAGAAGCCAAGCCTAAAGAAGATTGAAGAGTGATATGAGACACTCCTAAAAATACTTGTGAGGCATCTGTTAAATGAAATAAGACTCAAAATACTATTTAGATTGTCGTTGGTGACTTTGAGGTTGAAATTACAGAAGAAATTTCACTCTACAAAATTCAAATGATTAGTCGTAGCATAGAAAGTCTTGTGAGAAAACCAAATAAATTTATGGAAAACTTTTACTCAAATTTAAGATTTAGTTATAAAATTCTAATGATTTCAGAATAGGGAGGTTTCTCATCTATTAGTCATTTCTAAGTATGATAAACACTTTCAAGAACAAACTATATTTTTCCATGATTCTGTTGGTTATTAGTCATTTTTGGTCATTATGCCTTATTCCCTCAGCCCTCATATTAAAATAATTCTTTATATATGTACTAGAAGTACTGTAGAAGATCCTGAGAAACTAACATCTGAGGGAAATGTAAGTAATTTATTTCTGGTCATGAATTTTGATTCTATCCAAAGAGAGTATAACTAAAATCAATATCTTTCCTAAAATTGTTGTAACATTATATGTGTATGTTAAGCAATTCTCTGAAATCGATTAATTCCATGTAAATGGCATAATTTGATAAACTTGAAAATTCATGGTACTTCATTTCTATTAGTCATTAGAAGTTGCTACGCATCAAATAGTTTGAAGTAAGTGAAATTATTTTCTTACATGAGAGTGGAAGGGAGGGGGTATTGTGTACTATTCAAAGGAAATTAAAAGAAAAAGTATATGCTTCAGATCCCATCTGTGAGAATCATAACATGGTTGGTAAATAATGATATATGTGAAAGATATCTTAAAATAAGAAATGGTATAAAAACTGGGCAGAGAGAGAGAGCACTATAAGAAGCAGGAAAATCCATTGTCAGATTCACAAAAAGACAAAATGTCATGGTAAAAGGAGTATTTGAGTTTCCTCTTAGAGAATAAATAGAAATTATATCATCTGAGGAATGTAATTCCAGGCAAGGATCCATGATCAAAAAAATGCTGACAAAACATACTTACAGCCATCGATAAATCATATTCCTTCTTTCATCCCAGTTGCAATTTGTGTTGAGAATATAGGACTACAGAGCTGTGAAAGATAATGTGATTATACCTAGATCCTAAATTCCAGGCAGCAGATTCTAGTCTGTTCAGCACAGAAAAAGACAAAGGGATCAAATAAGAAGAGAAAAACTGGGTAAACTTCATTTGTTCACTCTCTCCCAAAATAGTGTCAACATCAAAATTATATTAACCAATGGGTCGAATTAATGTTAGTATGGTAGAGCCTCTTCCCACAACACGTTATAAACTACCGCTAAGGTAACCATATCAAGTGCCATAAAAATCAGTAAAAGTAGTACCACTGGGATTTCTAAAAGGAGAGAGAATTTTACAAGAAGACAAATTAAGGTGACCTTTTGGAGAAGTGGATTCGTGACGGATCGCTAGGGTGTCTACACTCTAAGACAAAATGGAAAACAGCTCAGGAAGAGAAAAGAGAATGAACAAAGACAGTATCAGAAAAGGATGGAGTACAGTTGTTAAGTTGAGCCCTCAGATGTATGTAAGGTATGTGCAGATGGATGCTTCAGGAAAACAGGTAGCAGTTGGTAATGCACTATTTAAAACAAGATTGAAAAGCTTTTACCTGATTTCTAATCCAACCCAGACTTATAAATTTAGGCCTCTTGAAGCCTCTCTCTTAAATTCTATATTTATCTCAATTCCATTTGCTCAAACAGGGAAGAACTTTAGGACTTTTGGAAAGGTGTCCAATATAAGAGATACTGTACTCCTTTCTCCATGTAGCCAAGCTACACCATGCTTCAGTCCTTATTATTTTTCTCATCATTCATTGACATTTTATTTTCCGGGACAGTGAATAGCATGTTGTTAGTTACGTGGTTTCCATGACATTGTCCAAACTCCTCTTCCTCATCTTATATTAATATTGCCACAGTAAACATAAAAATGTGCATTTTATTGAGTTCATATAAGCATCATCAGCAAGAAAGTCTTTACAGAGCATGTGCTGAGTATGAAGCACTGTGGGAGCCATTGAAATATGAAGAGAAATCATTAGCCCTTATCCATAGCACAAAAATTACTCATGACTGTAACACTGCCCCACTTAAGCAGTATATTTTCAGAAAACATGAGATGTAGACCCATTTCTGATGTGTGGTATTGTCTCATGCTTCAACTTTCCCATTTAAGTGAGAGAAGCTATTTTTTCTTCTTTACTTACTGGCATAGGGTAAAAGCTGGAAACCTGATAGAGAAATGAAGGTATGAACACAGCCAGGGAGGACGAGGTTTCCAATGTAATGCTGAGAGCCTAAGGAATAAGAAAATCTTATTTTGGAAGTGGAAAAAATTATTGAAGCATCCTTGCTACTCACTGTTTTATAATTATAATTGCATATTTAAGCCAAATTATCCCCTTAACTAATCAGAAGTCACTATTATTTTATTTTATTCTTTTATTTTATTTTATTTTATTTTATTTTATTTTATTTTAGTAACCTCTGCACCCAGTGTCTCGGGCTTAGACTCAGAACCCCAAGATCAAGAGTTGCACACTGTACGAACTGAGCCAGCCAGGAGCCCCAGAAATCACTATATGTTACTGAATGTTTTGAGAATTCACTATATTCATCTTTGGTTTATTTAGATCCATTGAGAGGTAATAAACAGGAAGAAGATTTCTCAAGTTGAGGAATTAGAATGAGTCTACCCCAAACTATTAGAAAATAGCCATCATTTAACTTTAGTTGTATTTAAGAAATTTTTCTGTGTAAAACACATTATTTTGAACATTGAGAATACAAAAGGATAATTCAAATTGGAGAATCACACACACCCATATATATTTACATATTTATGTATATATTTATATGTATATTTCTATACACATACACAATAATTAGTTTGTTGTGGACAGTATACTCACATACAGTTTCTATTTATTATTTTTCTTTAACATACAGTGATGTGCAGTACATTTAAACATGACCTGTCTGGGGCGCCTAGGTGGCTCAGTCATTAAGCCTTTGCCTTTGGCTCAGGTCATGATCCCAGGTCCTGGGATGGAGCCCTGTGGGAAGCCTGCTTTTCCCTCTCCCACTCCCCCTGCTTGTGTTCCCTCTCTCGCAGTCTATCTCTTTCTGTCAAAAATAAATAAATAATCTTAAAAAAATAAAAATGGAATAAAATAAACATGACCTGCCATTCATTGTCTTCAGTTTTTATCTCCAGATTATATAGATGGGGAAAGTCACTAAAGCTATTTGCAGGGAGTGGACTGTCTGGGACTTAAGCCCAGGCAATCTGGCTCCATCGTGAAGGCTCCTGGAATTTCACTTTTCTTAGCTCTTCTTCAGTATAGATTTGGTATTCTTTTCTCTTCCTTTCAACTTCTAACTGTTCTTAGTTCAGTTCTACTCTTCCCCCCCATCCCTGCTCTCTAAATAGTTAGATACTATGTACACACACACACACCCCTCAGATATATATCAATAAATAGGCCTCTCTCTCTCACACGTGTGTGTATGTATATATATGTGTGTGTATGTGTATATGTATATATACATATACATATACATATATATACATATATATATATATGCATCTGTGTGTGTGTATGTATATATTTTTTCCCAGGCCCATAATAAACTGAATACGGCAATAAAGTGAGTCAAAGGAGTGCCTGGGTGGCTGCTTCATTAAGCATCTGCCTTTGGCTCAGGTCATGATCCCAGATCCTGGGACTGAGCCCTGCATTGGGCTCCCTGCTCAGCGGGAAGCCTGCTTCTCCCTCTCCCACTCACCCTGTTAGTGTTCCCTCTCTTTCTGGGTCTCTTTTGGTCAAATAATGAATAAAATCTTTAAAAAATAAAAATACATAAAGTGAGTCAAATGAAACTTTTGGTTTCCCATTGTGTATAAAATTATGTTTCCATTATACTGTAGTTTATTAAATGTACACGAGCATTAAGTCTAAAAAATGTATCACATACCTTAATTTTAAAATATTTTATTGCTAAAAAGTGCTAAGCATCACCTGAGCTTTCAGTGAGTTGTAATCTTTTTGTTGGTGGAGGGTCTTGCTTCAGTGCTGATGGCCGTTGACTGCTCAGGGTGATGGTTGCTGAAGGCTAGGGTGGTAATTTCTCAAATAAGACATCATTGAAGTTTGCCGCAACAACTGATTCTTCCTTTCATGAATGATTTCTCTGTAGCATGTGATGATATTTGATAGCATTTAGCCCGGAATAAAACTTCTTTTAAAATTGGAGTGAATCCTCTGAAACCCTGAGGCTACTTTATCAACTAGTTTTATGTAATATTCCAAATCTTTTATTGTCATTTCAACAAACTTCACAGCATCTGTACCAAGAGTAGAGTCCATCTCAAGAAACCACTTTTTTCGCACATCCATAAGAAGCAACTTCTGTTCAAATGTTATCATGAAATTACAGCAGTTCAGTCCCATCCTCGGGCTCCACTTCTAATTTTAGTTCTTTTGTTATTTCTACCACATCTGCAGTTATTTCCTCCACTGAGGTTCTGAGCTCTCTCCAAGTCATCCATGAGGATTGAAATTAACTTCTTCCACACTCCTGTTAGTGTTCGTTTTTTGACTTTTCCCCATGAATCACAAATGTTCTTAATGGCATCTAGACTGATGAATCCTTTCCAAAATATTTTCTTTTTTTTTTAAGATTTTACTTATTTATTGAACAGACAGAGATAACAAGTAGGCAGAGAGGCAAGCAGAGAGAGAGGAGGAAGCAGGCTCCCTACTGAGCAGAGAGCCCAATGCGAGGCCCGATCCCAGGACCCTGGGATCATGACCTGAGCCGAAGGCGGAGGCCTTAACCCACTGAGCCACCCAGGCGCCCCTCCAAAAGATTTTCAATTGACTTTGCCCAGATCCTTTGGAGCAGGCACTATCTATGGTAGTTATAGCCTTATAAAAGGTATTTCTTAAATCATAAGACTTGAAAGTCAAAATTACTCATTGGTCCATGGGCTGCAGAATGGATATTATATTAGCAGGCAGGAAAACAACACGAATCTCTCTGTACATCACCATCAGAGCTCTTGGGTGAGCAGGTACATTGTCAAAGAGCAGTAATATATTTTTTTAATTTTTAAATTATTTTAATTTAACCACCTCTCCACACATGACAACATAAATATGGTTATACATACATGTCTCCCCACCCCCCTTTTTTTTAATTAACATATAATGTATTATTAGCCCCAGGGGTACAGGTCTGTGAATCACCAGGTTTGCACATTTCACAGCACTCACCATAGCACATACCCTCCCCAATGTCCATAAGAGCAGTAATATTTTGAAAAGAATCATTTTCCCAACAGTTGGCTTAAAATATTCAGTAAGCCATATTTTAAACAGGTGTGCTATCATCCAGACTGTTGTTCCCTTTATAGACCACAGGCAGCAGAATGAGCATAACTTAAGGGTCCTAGGAGTTTTGGAGTGGCTCATGAGCCCTAGCTTCAACTACAAGTTGCATCAGCCCCTAACAAGACAGGCATTGAAGCTCTGAAGCCAGGCACTGACTTCTCCTCTATAGCTATGAAAGTCCTAGGTGACATCTTCTTCTAATACAAGGCAATTTTGTCTGTGTTGAAAACCTGTTGTTTAATGTAGAGACCTTCACTGATGATCTTAGCTAGGTGTTCTGGAGAACTTGCTGTAGCTTCTGTATCACCACTTGCTGCTTCATCTTGCACTTTTATGTTGTGGAAATGGCTTCTTTCCTTAACCACATGAACCAACCTCTGCTAGCTTCAGAGTTTTCTTCTGCAGCTTCATTACCTCTCAGCCTTTATAGAATAGAAGAGATTTAGGGCCTTGCTCTGAATTAGGCTTTGATTTAAGGAAATGTTGTGGCTGTTTCTATCTTCTACCCAGACCACTAAAACTTTCTCCATGTCAGTGATGAGACATTATCCATTTCTTATCCTTTGTGTGTTTACTAGAGGAGCATTTTTAATTTCCTTCAAGAACACTTCATTTGCATTCACAACTTGGCTGTTTGGCACGAGACTTTAAGGCTATGTCGGCTTTCAGCCCGCCTTCCTCAACTAAGCTTAATCACTTCTAGCTATTGATTTAAAGAGAGAGACATGAGTGACTCTTCCTTTTACATGAACCCTTAAAGGTCATTATAGGGTTATTAAATGGACTACTTTCAATATTATTGTGTCTCGAGGAATAGGGAGACCTGAAGAGAAGGAGAGACAGAGGAGTGGTCTATAGAACAGTCAGAACCCATACAACATCTACCTATTACTTTTGCCATCATATATTTGTGTGGTTGTGGTGCCCCAGAACAATTACAAATTAAATCAGAGATCACTGATCATGGATCACCACAATAAATACAATAATGAAAAAGTTCAAAATATTGCAAGAATTACCAAAATTGACACAGAGACATGAAGTTAGCAAATGCTGTTGGAAAAATGGTTCCAAGGGGTGCCTGGATGGCTCAGTCAATTAAGTCCAACTCTTGATTTTGGCTTGGGTCATGATCTTGGGGTCCTGGGATCAAGCCCCACTTCGGGATCCATGCTCAGTGGGGAGCAGCTTCTACCCTAGAGAAGGTCTTAAAGGGAGAAGAGGAATAGACAACATGGTGTTATATTTTTAATAGCTCTAATTACTTATCTCCATTATCTTTGAGGCTTCAGGAATGTTAATGAGTTATTCTTCCACCTGACTTTTCAAGTTGCAAAAGAGGCAATTATTATAAAATAGTTCAGAATGTAGGCAGAGGAGTCAGACTGTCTGGCTCCACAATCTACAGGTTGTATGATTTGGAGAACGTTACTTCAACTCCTTGTACATAAGCCTCTTTGTAAAATGGGAACCACAGAATCTCAGAGAGGTGTGGTGAATACAATAAATATAAAGTATGGGACAGTTGGGTGGCTCAGTCACTGAGGCATCTGCCTTTGACTCAGGTCAGAATCCCAGGGATCCAGTCCGGCATTGGGATTCCTGCTCGGTGGGGAGTCTGCTTCTCCCTCTACCTGCCACTTACCCGACTTGTGCTCTCTTCTCTCTCCAGACAAATAAAATCTTTAAATAAATAAATAAATAAATAGTACTTAAACTAATCAATTATACAAGGTCAGCTCCCAATAAATATTGGGTGTTTTCTAGTAAACAAATACTTGATCAAAATCTATAATAAAATCAGGAACAGAATCAAACAGTTAAGGTATTTACTCCGAGGCATTCAAGAACTATTTCTGTTGCCTTTTAGTTAGTCGCCTTTTAGTTAGTTATTAGTTTGGTTAGTTGCCATTTAATTAGTTTAGTTAGCTGTCATTGAATTTGGTTAAGGAATAAAAGACAGTCTCTTACTAATATTATCAATTATAAATAATTTCAACTCTATATACAATTGGGACATGTTTTCTTTAGAAAAGCTCTCTGACATTTTTTTTTAATGTGTTTGGTCTGTGAATATTAATGTATCCCAGCTGAATCATATAAATAAATTTGCCCATGTGAAAGATCAAATAATTTTATAGTTCTTTTTTACTGGAGGTCTTAAATATTTAGTTAAAAATCAGGAAAATAAGATAGGGAGGAGGAAGTGAGAGAATGAGGAAAAGGGAGAGTAAGAAAGAGAGAGATTAAGATTTCTATGATCTTCAGTAGAAAAAAATAGGAATTTTCCACTGGCTCTGCCATTTTTCTAGAACATTCATCAATGTTTACAAGTTGACTTTGAAGTCAGGGATGGTCAGAGACTACCCCTGATATATCATATTACATAATACCATATTAACCCAAATGAGCAAAAATTAGCACTGCTTACTCACTGAACAAAGCAACAGCAGTGACCAAAAAAAATGCAATCTGACTTTAAAAATGGCTATTAAAAATGCATGTCCATGTCCTACCTGGAAACAAGTTCAAGGCAGCTACTTCACTGTGAATTTAACCTGGGTCTAAGGCAGCATGAATATTCAAATCTGACATCACTTTAAGATTCCCAGTGAAAGAGAATGAAAACAATTTCTTTTTTAAATTTCCCTCTCCTAGGCAGGGTTTTGAAGGACCAAGCCTGAGAGATTCATTAGCAAAGGTGTGTTATATTTTAATTGTAATTTTCTCTCAATTACAAATTTCCATCATAAAGTAACTAGTATTATGGCAATTAAGACATTAAATTAAATTAGTATATCACCTATCATGCTGAGAAAATAATAAAGCAGTATAGTAATGCACCACAATAGATAATTGCTAAGACAATAGGAATGCATCTACAGTAAAGATGATAGTCATTTTTCATGCCTATCATCATAGCCAGTTTCAACAGGGACTGAGTCCATCACATTAACTAAATCCCAATGAAATTCAAGAATTACAGAGACACTAGGCTTTCTTGTGTTACACTCTGGGTTGTCTCAGAATTATCATCTTCACTTTATTTACTGTATTAGCATAGCTTCCATAGTTTTATGCACTGTTCAGTATCCTTTATGTAAGTCAATTGGATACAAACACTGGGTATTAAGAATGTTTACTAGATGTTATATTTTTTTTACAAAACTGTTCTCTTTTCTTTCCTGAGGCAAAACAGCACTAACTACAACTATTTAACTGTGTTTGGGAGGAGGGAGAGGTGTTCTATCGTCGTTCCTGTATAATAAACTAATGGTTTCAGGGAATTATTGAATTACAAATATTCTTTCTCCCTGCACAGTGTTTCTAACTGGGCAAAGACCTTAGCATGCAGTTTCACTTTCCCACCCCCTCACTTTTGCTTTCTGTCTTTGCAGTTCCACCATGGTTTTTAAATCACCCTTCCAACTTGTATGCCTATGAAAGCATGGATATTGAGTTTGAATGTTCAGTCTCTGGAAAGCCTGTGCCCACTGTGAATTGGATGAAGAATGGAGATGTGGTCCTTCCTAGTGATTATTTTCAGATAGTGGTAATTATCTTTTTTTTTTTTTTGTATTAGCTTTATAGTCCCACTCATTGTTTACTCTATTTTCGGTTGCTTTTCTTTCCTGGCAAGAAGGTTCCTGTTGGGAATTTTTATGGTGTGTTAAGAAAATTGTTCCAGTAAAGCAAATGATTTTCTAGACTGAACAATTTTTGAGCTGACAAAGAGTGATCAAACAGCCCGGCCCCCTTGTTTTACAGACAAGGTTTTTTTGAACAAACATAATGAAAAAAACAGAAGACCTAAGAGACTATCTTTCCAAGTATCCTCATTGTTAGTTCTTGGGAGAATAGAGTTTAGAGTCTAGTTTTAGACTATAGGAAGCCAACAATCTCTTACTTCTTTGACTTTTACCCATTATAACAAAGTTTCAGCAAGATGTGCCACTATGATTATGGTAGTTTTACTTTTGTAATATGAACAAGTTTTCTCTGCTACCCTTACAGATAGGACAGCTGATCCTACTTGAGCAGTAGAAAAGAATGTGGTGACAGTGACTGTGACAAGAGGTAGCTGCAGGGTTAGGAAGCCATGGAGACCCAGAGTTCACATGGCATTGCACTTTTGAACATTGGAAAAACACTAAAGCTAAGCATAATAGTTCTTGTAGTTTCTCGAAGTTCTAGTGTACTCTCTACCCTGTGGGAGATCACAGGGGTATTCACTAAGTTATTTTCCTTGTACACAGTGAGAACTCAACACCTATCATTACTATCATTCCTTTTGCTTTTACCAGCAGAACTCTGCTCATTTAAAAATACTCTGAAAACTCTCCATTAGGTCTAGGTTAGCATCAGAAGTTCCAAATTCGAGGAAACAAATATATGAGAGATATGAAAAGCACTTTCCAAATATCAAAGAACTTTGTAGCTAAAAAGGAGGATTTAGATCCACTTTTCTTATGTTTGAGACCCAGACATAAACTGTCAAAGAAGAGTATCTAAACGAGGTCTTCTGGCAGAAGGGGAGTAGACTATAGGTGCCCTGCCAGTCCAGGCATGTGCTCTCCTTAACCTTGCCCTGGCTCTCATTGGTGGATCCATCTTTCTGTGGCTTGATCAGTTGACTTTCAGGAACTTCCATAACCTCTCTATGCATGCATTTAGTCATACTTCCAGGGTTCTTAAGGACTACATCCATAAAATATATCTTTATTACTTTTATCACCACTGTATTTTCACTTTTAGTTACTTTTTTTTAATTGGTTGGGAAGAGAGTAAGAAAGGGAAAAAAATGAAACTTTTCAATGCCACGCCAATCCATTAGTTCCTTTAAGTGCAATGCTATTTCTGCTACCACTGAATTAAAAATGACCTGCCGTGGGGCAACTTGAAATGTGTTGTGTCCGCCTAGAATATATGCTACTTGCATATAAAGGAAATTGTTGAGTGCCCTTAAGGACACATGATAAAATACAACATTTATTTTTTCTACAGTTTGAATAATCTTTCTCCCAGAATGACTCATTACACCCAACCCATTTAAATGTTCTTTTCTTAAGGTGAAAAGAAAATGTACAATATGAGCCCTGTTCACATGAAATTGTGCTTAAAAATATTTCCCCAATAGCTCCAGAAATCTGAGAGCCATTGTCTGTCACACAGTAACATTTAACACAAATAGTAACTTATATGAGAATTGTTAATTAGAAGTTAGTCAGCTTTATCTCAGAATTTTACATCAGCAGAGAATTGACTACAAGACACTAAAAACAATTAAGAATTCCCCATGAGGTAATATTTATCTCCTAATGACTTCAGGGGAAGTGATTTAACATGTCTCACTTACTGAACTAATTCTTACGCTAATATTGAAGAAAAACTGAGTCCGTATAATTAAATGTTATCTCCAGATTATTTTACATCCATCCTTGAAAAAGATGGTTGCTCAATTTATATGAAACAGGAGTTAATATTGCTATGTTTAATTTATGGATTGCTGAAGATAAAGCATTTTGGCCATATAACAGGAATGACATGGTGTAAAATATCCAGCATACCATCACTCCAAATCCCAAAAGGGTACATGTCAAAGCAATTACAATTTTAAAAGGATTTTCAGATTTTTTTTCCTCAGTAAACACTTCCAGAAAATATCCAACCTAGATTTTTTTTGTCTTTTAGAAGCTGCAAAAATCAGTTTCTTTTTTTTCCCCAACAGCTGCTAAACCCAATTTTCCTTCAATAAAAAGTGAAAGAATGACATTTCTTTTGATGCTAACCTTTGATTCTTGCCTGTTTAATCAAAGAGATTTCTGTTTGCTGCTCATTTAGATATTGAGGATGATGTGTATTTTTATGAGTATAGTTTTCATTGCAGAACTAGGTTAAATGTATGCACATGGATTCAGCAGGGTATTGGGAATCTGTGGCATTTCCCAAGTGACATAGGACATATCTGTGAGACTGAGAATTCTTATGGCTTTCTTTCTTACTTCTTCTGTGAAATTTTATCAAAATTTGTGTTCATTTTGTCTTTTATGAGGGTTTTTTTTTTTTTTAAATATTGTACCTACTTTTTTCTTCTCTCTAGGGAGGAAGCAACTTACGAATCCTTGGAGTGGTAAAGTCAGATGAAGGCTTTTATCAATGTGTAGCTGAAAATGAGGCTGGAAATGTCCAGACCAGTGCACAGCTCATTGTCCCTAAGCCTGGTAAGTTGAGGGGAACTTTGCTCTGGCACTGGTTGATCTCTCTATGCTTGGTCCACTTGTGAAATCCGTATTGCTTTCCCTATCTCTCAACGTCAATTGGAAATTATTTAATTTAATTATTTAATTTTAAAAAAATTATTTAATTATTTAGTTTATCAAGGTGTACACTTGCATATTGATGTCATATTCTTTCTAGAAAACTGGGTATGTATCTCCATCCAGTGAGATAGAGTCATCATGAACAGTATGTACTTCTGGTTGTCAAGATAACAACCACTAAATTACTACCTTCTCACATTTTTTTGTGGCCTGCATTTCTTCTAGTATTTCAGGTAAACTTAGAATACAGAGAGAGATGGGGTATATGTGTGTGTGTGTTTGTGTGTGTGTGTGTAGTCTTGAATCATGGATATTGGCATAAAAATAGCAGAAACAATTACTTGAAAATAAACACATTTTTCTATTTTTTTAAAATAGGTTCTGATAATTTGTCTTTTTCCTTATAATTTATTTATTTATTTATTATTATTTTTATTATTACATTCAATTAACCAGCATGTAATCTATGAACTTTCGATTTTATTTTGTCCTGTAGTCTTTCAGAAGTTTAATATGGTGGTGGATTCAAAACTGCTATAACTTAGGGCACCTGGGTGGCTCAGTCAGTTAAGCGTCTGACTCTTGGTTTCATCTCAGGTTATGAGCTTGAGCCCCACATCAGGCTCCATGCACAGAGGGAGTCTGTTTGAGATTCTCTCCTTCTGCCCCTCCCCACCCCACAAGTAAATAAATAAATAAATCATTTAAAAAAAATCTATCATAACTCTATATTAGATGTATCATGTATTATCCCCAAAACCAAAATATCCTGCCAGAAAAAAAGGAAAGAGAAAGAAAAACAAAAAACCAAAAACAAAAACCACAAATTGGTCAGCTGCTCTGAAATGTTATAACACTAAAGAAAGTCAAGAATATTCATTTTTTAAAAATAATGATAGAAAACTTGTTTAGATAATCCTAAATACTTTAAAATGTTAGTGTCTTCTATGAAAGCTTTCATACCGCCTATTGATTATTTTAATTACAACTTTTCAAGTTGTACCAATTTCCTACCTCTTGCTATGACTCACTATTCTTATGGCACGTTCCCCCTTTTTTTTTTTTTAAGATTTTATTTATTTATTTGACAGAGAAAGAGAGATCACAAGTAGGCTGAGAGTCAGGAGGAAGCAGGCTCCCTGCTAAGCAGAGACCCCTATGCGGGGCTCTATCTCAGGACCTTGAGATCATGACCCGAGCCGAAGGCAGCGGCTTAATCCACTGAGCCACCCAGGCACCCCAGCACTTTACCTTTTAATAGAAAATAACTTTAAAGTATGAAATAGAGACTTTCCTTGGCTTTTAGCACTTAAAATATGTCTGTGAATGCCTTATATTTGTGCATCCCTAACCATTTGAAGACTCTCAGACGTTCATAGTATTCCTCATGACAATGACCAGCCTTTTTTTTTTTTTTCTTTCTTGATTGAAACAAAAACAGCAACCATAGAACAGTCCCAGATGAGTAAAGGAACTAAAAGAATTATCTAGGAATTAAAAGAGACAGTTAACACTTTTTTAAGAGTGCCAGTTTCTCCAATGGACTTTTTCTTTTCCCTGCATTTACTGTGCTTTAAGTGTTAGTGTGTATTCTATTCTGCTGGAACAGTAAGGGATAAGTAGGACAAAAAGAACTTCTAAAATCAGGGTCTCTAATGTGAGCCATGCTTTCAAAACTGTGTGCCGTCTCTTTAGTAATGACAATATGACCCCACACAAGAGAATTCTGGTTAACCTTGATTCTCAGCTATGGCCATAATGCTGAGGAAAATGCTGGATAAGCAATCCCATATTTCTAAAAGGAGGTGTGAAATTCTTTCTCCTAGGACTTGTTAGCACTGACCAAACACATCCAGTGGCAATCCCCTGCAATTGCCCATAGGAATGGAGAATTCTCTGAAGTTCTTGAATTCATAGGATTAGAGATTATCATGGTGTTTTCCCTTCCACACAAGTCAAGTTGTGGAAACATCAGGAAAATCTCTTGAACAGATTGTGTGTGTGTGTGTGTGTGTTTTACTGGGAATTGCTTGTAAAAATGGGAATTGGAAAAATTATGCAACCTGGAAATTGCCTGGACCTGTCCACAAGGATGCCAGGAAGAGAAAGGGGAAGGTCGCTGTGGGGAGAAGCTCTGTTCCCACCTTGGGGAAGAACAAAGATAGGAGTTATGCTTGAAGGTAGCAGATCTGGAGTTGTTTTGAAAGGATCATGCCTGAGAGGGCCTGCCCGCTGAAGCTGCTCCCACCAGAAGACAGACACTGCCCAGGAGGGAGCTGAGCTGAGGAGCTGGTGCGGACAGCCCACTAGGTCATACAGAAAGTCCAGTGTGGGGATTCCTGAGGGGAGGGCGAGAGTCTCTGAAGAACCTGCAGAGCTCCTCACAAAAAAGAAGCTTGTGGAGGCTTTTCACTTTTGAAAGCAAACCTGTTCACTCCTGTCTGATCCCAGAGAAGCTCTAAATAGAGAGTCTCATAGAATCTCTAAATAGAGACCTAAGAAACTGAAAACAAAAACAAAAACAAAAAAAAAACTAAAAAACAAGAGACAGTCCCACTGCTTTATCCTCACTTTTGGTCTCAGGCCTACTCTGTTAGGTGGGAAGAAACTGTAAATTGAACATCAGATTAATGTTTTGATTTAGCCTTACTCTGTGTGAGTGTGTGTGTGAGTATGTGTGTGAGTGTGTGAGTGTGTGTGTGTGTGTGTGTGTGTGTTTGTGTGTGTGTGTGTGCTGTTTTTGTTTGTTGTCCTTAGTACCTGAAGGTAAAGCTTTTTAAATACTTTAAGACCCCAGGACTAGAGAATTGGCCCAGATTGCTATCAGGATTGGGAAATAGATCTGCTAGAGTGTGTGTGAAGGTGGGCCACAGGCTGACATGCAACTGTTGTGTCTTAGTGTTCTAGCAGTTCCGCTCATTCTGTAAACCAGTTACAAGCATCCACGTCGCTTCTCCTGGCAAGCTCTCAGTTCAGAGGGTAGCCTTGTTCTTGGTGTCTTGCCTTCCACCTGGGCCCCAAGTCATTTAGGTCTAAGTGGCCATACAGAGCAAGGCTCCCCTCAGGAGGAGAGTCATTTACCTCCTCGCGAAGGAAAGCCTCGGAGCATCCGGGTAATTCATTCTTCCGGGTAGATGGTAAAGTGTTATCGGTGAATTTTGCACTCTTGGTCAGTGTTCATTGTATTTGGCAGAGAATTAGAATGAAGGTAAAAGCAAATGAAGATAAAAATCTGAAAGCGTGGGGTGCCTGGGTGGCTCAGGAAGTTAAGCCTCTGCCTTTGGCTCAGGTCATGATCTCAGGGTCCTGGGATCGAGCCCCGCGTGGGGTTCTCTGCTCAGTGGGGAGCCTGCTTCCCCCTTCTCTGCCTGCCTCTCTGCCTGCTTGTGATCTGTCTGTGAAATAAATAAATAAAATAAAATAAAATAAAGTCTGAAAGCGTGACGGGACATGATTGTGACTGTCTTACATCCCCCCTTATAAATGATGGATTGCTTTTTCCTGGCTGTTCCATCAGACCTTCAAATCATGCTTCTCCAGCTCCTTGGAGCTGCAGTGTGGGCCACATGCGCAGATGGTGGAGAGGCCCAGCTATAAATGTAAATTCGGCAGTGAGGCTGACCATAGTGGGCAGAACGTAGCCCTCTCTGTTTAAGTTTCCACAATAAATGACCACCATGTATTTGGAGGCACTTTGTGGACCCACATTGCCAGCTGCTCAGCCCTGGGCTGTCCACAGGCTTGTCGCAGAGAGTTCCTCTTGGTAGCCATAACCATCTGCTCTTCACTGAAGCACACGCAATGACCCATTCCAGCTAGTGTCCATTGTTAATGGGTATTTACACAAGCCTAATGAAGTTTCAACATAGTCTTTTATATACAGTTAGCTATTCCCACTTTAGCAATTAGTGACTTAGGAAATAAACATAATCTACTAAATTAAACTGAGTTAATGACTTGTTTTGCTCTCCAGAAAATAAGTTTGGGAAAAATATTGAGATGTGTATACTGTAACATGTAAAATATATACATGGTTTCCCCTAGGCAGAGGTCAAGAAGATCAATGGCAATTTAAAAAGTCATTTTACTATAGGAAGTCCTATAGTGTGTATCTATATAGTATATATGTAACAATATAATATATAGTATATACTAATGGTATAAATGTAACACTGTAACACCATATACACAGTTCCAGACTGCTGCCTCTCTGCCTCCCTCTTTCTCTCTTTCACACACATACACCACATGCACGCACGCACACACACACACACACACGCACAGGAGGCACACATACACACTGGTCTGCAGTGAGGGTCATTGAAAATACTTAACTGTTGGCCAGGGTAGTGGAAGGCCAGGGAACTGGAAATGAATGTGATGATGATTGGGACCTATGTTGTCTGGAATATTTTTAATTTAAAGGCAGAAATGGGTAAAGATAGAATAAAGTTGCCATGGGAAGAAATAATATATTCTTCATATTCTCCTCTCTTTTGTTTTGCATTCTTCATGCTTTAATGTGCACAAAAAAGCTAAATTTCAAAATGAATATATGCCATTATAAATATTCCCTAAGTATAGATTTGCTTAGGGAAGACACCATATTATGCCTTCCATAGAAGTAAATATGGACTATGTGTCTCATGTTAATATTGAATGCTTTCTAATCTGGTTTTATTTTATTTGTTTTTCTCCTCCAATATTGGTAAAAAAAACACACACACACAATAGAATTTCCTACTGTAAAAGGGGAAGTATATTGGCTAGGCATTTAGGAAAATGTGAATTGTTATCAACTCCCTGTCCTCTTTTGGAAAAGGTTACTGGTCAAAAACAACTTTGAATTGCTAACAATTTTATATACACACACACACACACACACATACATACACACACACACACACACACGTGTGTGTGTGTGTGTATGTATGTATGTGTGTGTGTGTGTGTGTATATATATATATATCCTAAAATTAGCAAAAGTATTTAAAAGTAAGTCTGTTCATGAACACTAAGGCATAAAATCAGAAGTTTGTTGGCTTTTTTTATTGGGGGGGAGTTGGCTTTTTTTTTTCTTTCTTTTTTGATCTGTTTTTATGACTTGTTCCCTTTCCATGTGAGACGAATACCTTGAAATCCAAATGGACCAAAATAATATTTGGATGCTCACCCATGTAATTGTATATTAACCGCAACAAATTATAGTGTTTCTTACTCAACATTGACTCTTACATAGTAAATTCAGTGGTATTGTGTGAAACAATGAAAAATTGTACAATTAGCCTTAGCACTTAAAATCTGTTGGAATTTGTCAGTTTAATAGCACATCAGCGACTAGATAAGAGAGAATGTAACTAAAGCAAACAGGAAGTACTTCTCAATTTCCTCTTAGTCATGGGTGGTCAGTTAAGTTGAATTTTTATCTCTCACATAAAAAGGGTTACTATGACTTAAATGCTCAATTGTAGTTAGTGTGGGATTATTCCTGAAATTCTGTACATAATTTAGAAGATCCAGTTCTGTGTTCTAGACTAACATGTTTGTGGATCCAAACTAAAAAGTAAGTCATTGGACAGTTTTCCTCATACAGACTGAGATGCTCATTAAAACTACAAACATTCTCTTTCATTGTCCATCATTGAGTCTAAATGAATAAAAGTCAACTTAATGTTTTTGACACATATTACCAGTGTGGTGATATTATACTCATAAGTTTTCCATGAACATTTTCTCTTGTAAACCTTGGAAATTAACTGTAGCTAATAGGATACAAGAACCAGAATTTTCAAGGTCGTTTATAATGTCAGCATATATGGCTATGAATGTGTTCAGTCTACTGAAATGTTATTTTTGCTTGCCACGGTGAAGATAAAAGAAGAGGATGGTAGTCTATGCTCTTTTATTTTCTACCTCAAAGTAGAGTGTTGACTTAGAGTGTTGATACTCAAACTACTACTTTTCCTGAAGGATTCAGAGTTTACTGTAAATCAGTCGTTTGATCTTTTATCATATAACATTCATACGCTAGGTGAGATGCATCTAAATCTCATCTCTACATCCTTCGCTAATTTACCTATAGAGATTTAAAAACATAATGGAAGGGGCACCTGGGTGGCTTAGTCAGTTAAGCATCTGACTCATGATTTTGGCTCAGGTCATGATCTCAGGGTCATGAGACTGAGCCCTGCATTGGGCTCTGTGCTCAGTGGGGAGTCTGCTTGAGATTTTCTCCCTCTGCACCTCCCTCACATTTATGCTTGCTCTCTCTCTGTCTGTCTGAAATTAATAAAGAACTCATTAAAAAAAACCCACAATGGACTATAAAATTTATGTATATACATAACATATGTATATATGTGTACATATACATATGTATATATGCATATATATACATAAGTACATGCGTATAACATACATACATATGTATATTATATGTATATGCATATTTATATGTATATTATCTGTATATACGTATGTGGATATGTACAGACAGAATCACGGATGGTGTTGCCTAACCTTTCCAGGTCTACATTTCCTCAGCTGTAAAATGTAGTGGGTAATTGTCTTGAAGATTTATTGCAATAAATGTATGTAAAAGAGATTTATAGTCTCTAAAGTGCTACCAAATGTTAGCTATTATAAAGTCTTCTGTTGGTTTGTTTTCTCAAGAAAAATAGCAGGCATTTATTGGGATGAGTACAATGATAGCTTTCTTCTGGTATATTTTCCCAACCTCCAAGAAAAGAATTAATAAGCAGATATTTCAACAACAGTGCCCATTCAAAGTTTAAGTTTTTAGCCCAATGGACAAGGTTAAGGGAAAAGGTCTGTTTGAAAATGACTGCCGGTGGAAAGGTTTGCTGCAAGATTTGTAGTATCAGTTTAATGACTTGCTCATTCCAGTTTTATGTTGGCAGAGGTTTCTCAGCAAATAAAGGCTTGTCATTCATCTTGTCCTTGGTTCAGCATGTGCTTCAAGTAGGAAGTAAGCTCAGTACTAATCAGGTGGATATGGCTGTATGGCAGACTTTGAAATTAGAAATGAATTCTTCAGTAATGTGAAGTATCCTGAGACAAGTGATAACTCTAAATCCATACAATATGGAAGAATTGATAGATTCATAAATATTGATCATATCATATTTTGGTGGTAAAGACACCAAAGAATGTTATTCTAGATTTTTTTTTTAACCCTATAGTGAGGAAGTTAAAAAAAGAATCTTAATTTTTACAGGGAACCCAAATGATGCTTGCTTGTTGTGTTTCTGTGTTTTACATATAAATCACTCTTTGATAACAGGTGTCTGTGTACACATAGACCATACACATGCAATTACATATATTCCTTCTGATATATTATTATTAGAAAATTTTAAGTTATCAATGAAATAATTACAAAGTATATATAATTAATTAATATTGTATGGGTCTAATTTTTAATTATGAAGGTGATAATATCAACATTGATAGAACTATAATGAAATGGCACTCATATGCATAATTTGAAGACATGAATTACAATTACAATACAGTCACAACAGAGATCTCAGATGATCCCAGTAGAAGCTTTGAAACTGGGTTAGCATGAAGAGTCATCTATCTATCCCCAGAAATGGGTGTGGCCTTGAGTGAGGTCTTCTCTTTAGCTAAAGGCAATCACTGCAGGTGGATTAGTAGGGAACCTTCAGCCACTATCACTCCCTCCAGCTGGAGGAGTGAGTGCTATAGTCCTGAAAGGGAGCCCTGGATGGTGTACCACTCCATCCACTATGGTCCTACCCTTGTCCCATTCAAATCTATTTGCTTCTTGTAATATATTTTGGAAATAACTATTCCAGAATCTAAGTTGGTCTTATTCCCTGGGGAAAAGAGGAAGGTTAGAGGTGTGAATTAAATCCTCTTCCAGTGCAACTGCAACTGGTCTCACGGCTGAAACAGGTACTCATTCTTTCTATCCTCCTACTTATGTATTCTTCTCACCCCCCAGCTAGCACCTCTGCCAGTCTATCTAGCTCATCAAGTGGGATGACTCAAACTCCTGTCCCTTCACAGGTCATAGAAAACATATTAGTCCACTTACCATCAAAATTGGGGAAGAGTACCAAGAGACACCTCCAGCAGATGACCTGAGTGCCAATAGTAGTCTTCCCTGTTTTCCCTCCTCCTCTTCCTGATGATCTGGGCAATTATTCTTGCCTTGCCTACTGGTGTTTTGTCACAAGAAGCCTGAAAGGACCAGGCAGCTGTGGTCACTCAAGTTCAGTGACATCTCCTCTGAGATCTAGGAATTTTAAATCCACAGAGCCTAGAGTTGCAGGAGTAAGGAAGACACATACTCCAGCTGGGTCAGTGGGCGTGATGGTAAGCAGGATCACCTATTTCAGTCTCTTGTTTCCATGTACTCTACCTATTGAGGATATGGTTTTTGGTTTAGAGTATACACTGCACCCTAGGGAAAGGCACTCCATCTTAGGATATCATCTCTAGCTTGTTTTCTCAGTTGCTCCTCCAAAAGGCTGTACTTTCGCTCTATCAAGTCAACAGCTTCACAGTGGTTGGTATATGATAGCATCAGGAGATCCTATGGTCATGTATTCATTCCCACACCTCTTTTGCAGTTAAATGAGTTACTTAATCTTTCGCAGTGTTATGCAGGATCTCGTGATGGTGGCTCACATACTTTGTGAGCCCTCAGAGCTGCAGGCTGAAGTCTGAGAGCAGAAAAGGAAGAACATGTGTATATCCCTGCACCTTTCAGAACAGAAGGGGTTCAATATAAATAATACATCACCAATAGGCTAGTTGGTCTCATCAAGGAATGGTGTTTATTTGAGTGTTCAGCGTTTGTCTTGTTTATTAGCGGATCAAACACATGACAGTAGCAGTCGTTGCTGGTAAGCAGCAGCCGCCTTGTTGGGTTTGAGCCCATGCTACTGGGCAATGTGTAGATTCCCCCATAAACACCATAGTTTCTTTGTTCATGTACTTTTTTGCCACCCCTGGAACATGGCTGATGCCAAGCGTCACCTACTTGATTGTTTAGTGCCTCTTTACAGGAGGATACAATCTGATGTGATTCAAAGATCTCGACACTTGGTATTCACTCTCACATATCCACCTACATCCTTCTTTCCAAACCTCCCTGTCCCTGGTCTTCCAGCCACTCTCCCTCCAGACCTCTAGTCAATCAAGCAAACCATTTGACTTTATTCATAGTCCATATATATATTCTTACTTTGGGCCATTTTTCTTTTCATATAAGATAGATGACCTGGTATACTCAACACTCTGCCTTCCAGGGAAAGTTCTCTTACTGTCCTCCTTTAGGGCTATACCCAAGTGAAGCTGTGGTATTGCAACTGTCTATTTTGAGTGCACCCACATACAAAGCTGACAAAGCTTGGTCTTTTTCTTTCTCAGTCACTTAGCCATAAGAGTAAGTTGAGGGGGAAGGTACTTATACAACAGTGATTGAAAATGTGGTTGTGCAGTTCACCTGCTGTTATGCCCTCTGGTCATGCTTGTGCCTGATGCCCAATATAACACTTTAATCTTACTTAAGTTGATGATGGTGCCACCTGGCCTTTTGACTCGAGTCATTTCCAATAACCTAGTTCATGATGATCAGTTATACCACTTGGTCAGTTGATTAACCCATGGTTGGGCATCCTTATTCCAACAGGGTCCAGTATTCTGCCAGAACCCATTTTATAAATGGTGTATAATTCTCTGCTGCAGATGGCATGACTTTGCAATAGAACCCTAAGGGTGATTCCTTTATGAGGGCCTGCCATTATCTCTGCACAGATTTTTTTCAATCTACCACTAATACTTCTAATATTTAAGAGTAAACTTGGTTGTATCTTACAAGTGGTCGAACCACTGGCTTCATAGCCTGGACTGGATACAATATCTGTTTCTACTCCAGATGCCCTACTCACAGGTGACAGTGTTTCATATTATCTGATAAGTAAGTCAGAGCAGAATGTGCTGCCTGCAGAACCCAAATGTCTGAGAGACATTGTGCTTTTTTTTCGTGTTTAGAGATATGAAGTCCAGTAATTTGTCCCTATTTATAGGTCTTGTCTTTTCCTGTTCCAAGCCATGTGCCCCTAAAAACTTCACTGGTATCATGGGCTACTGTACCTTCATAGGATTTGCCTGCCACCGCTGAGGCATGTGTTTTACAAAATTCCTCCATATATTTGCCATTTCTCACTCAGCTTGTCTGATCATCATGATGTCATTAACACAACTGACAAATGAAATGTGCTACAAAATATCTGGATGGTGCAGATTCACTTGGACTATTTTACGACTGAACATGGGACAGTCACCATAGCCCTGAAACGTGACTGAAAAGGAATAATGACTTTTTATTCCTAGTGAATGAGAAATGTTCCGATAGTCTTTTCTTACAGGGATAAGAAAGAACACCTCACTATGGCTAACTATATTATACTGGAGGTTATGTCAATCTGCTCACCCAAAGGTACAACATTTGGCACAGCAGATGGAATGGGAACTACCACATAGTAAAATTTGTAGTTATCCACTGTCATTCTCTAGGTTTGCTCTGATTTTTGTAGGGATCAGGCTGCGAAATTAACTTAAAATATGATAGGAATTACCATTTTTTAGGATTCTAAGGGTAACTTCAACCATTCCCCCAGGGTATGACATGCTATGGTGCTAAGTGGAATATAAAGTATAAAAAATGGGATATTAATATGTAGTAGAATAAATATATATAATATGTATATAGTGGAATAAAATATAAAAAGTCAAATATAATTATTTTTATACAATATGGGCCTCAACTTTTATAATAAGTTTAAATCTAAATCTATCTCTATATTTATAATTCAAAAGACCACTATATTATTTTTTTAAAGATTTTATTTATTTATTTGTCAAAGAGATAAAGAGTGTGCAAGCACAAGCAAGGGGAGTGACAGGCAGAGGGAGAAAGAGACTCCCTACTGAGCAAGGAGCCTGATGTGGGACTCGATCCCAGGACCCTGAGATCATGACCTGCACTGAAGGCAGACACTTAACTGACTGAGCCACCCAGCTGTCCCACTACTATATCATTTTTATTTTAGAAATCGAAGTACATGGGTCCTAAGAAAGCATCAAACAACAAGCGACATATACTGAAGTATGACAAGGGTTTTAGAAGAGTAAGTATGATTTTGCCTTTGACTTTAGCCTTCAAATAAACTACTTGGAGTATTCTCTGCCTCTTGGACACTTAAGAGGTACTAGGAGATAAGGTTTTTGTATTTGATTATTTTAAGTCTAACGAGAAACTTAGAAATACAGGAAAACACCATTTTAATTATGGAAGGATATGCTAATAAGCTCTAATCAGCCCTGCTTCGAGTAAGATTTATATAAATACAGAAGAAAAGAAAAACACCGACGAGAATAGCATTTTCCAAAACCTTCCTGTGTCAGGTACCATGTGTTAAGCACTTCATATGCATCTTTCTATTTTCTGTGATAATTTGGTGCAGAATATATTACTGTTCACACTTCACAGACTAGAAGATTATGCTTCAAAGAGGTCGGGTACCATGCTAATATCCAACAGCTATAAAGTGGCAGGGCTGGATTTGAAAAACACTATTCAATCTTTATTAGTGGGCACCATGTTGAGTCAGGGCTTTACAATACCATATTAATTGATTCTTCTCAAGAATCCTATGGAGGAGATACAGTTCTTTCCCCCTTACTTGTTGGGTGAGGAAAGTGCTGCTCAAGGAAGTTAGCTAACTGACCAAGGCCACTCAGCCAGCATCGTCTGACCTTCACACGTGCTATTTCAGTTACTCTGCCATAATGTGGATGTCCTCCCACATTCAGTCTACCACATGGAGCCTGTCAAGGAAATGGATGATGTTTAATATTTATTTGGGTCTCATCAGACTAGTTTGGGAGTTACTAGTAAAGGAGAGGAGATTGAAATTAATTAAAATGCCTAAGATTCTGCCAAACAAATGATATCTGCCTGAATTCCCAGAGTATTGGAAATCATTGCTAAATGTGGGCCAGTTGTAGAATGTGTCCTGAGTCTTAAGGGTGAATACCACAGAACTCCTGTTACCTGGGAATCTGTAATTTAACCAAAAATAAAAAAGAAAATTGACACAACTAATCCTAATTATCAAATATAATTAAGACAGAATGATTTAATGATATATTAATTATTTAACATTTACCAAATACCCAGAATATGAATAAAGACTCACAAAACTGTAATGAAAATTAAGAGGTGATAGATGTCCTTTAAAGACAGTTCTCTGTATTAATATTCCTGAAATTCTAATATCGTCAGTGCTTCATCTACTCTGTTTTTTATTCAAACCCTATTTGAGGAGGACAGTGGTGCCACTTGGCATGCAGACTGTCAAGGCTTCTGTTGTTTAGAAAAATTCTTTCACTTATTGTTTTGTTTTGTTCCCTATTTAAACAGAGAAGTTCCAGTTTCTAAAATAGGTTAAAAAAAAAAAAGGAGGGGAACAGTTTTCTTTCTTATAAATAACTACACATAAGTCTTTAATTTATGATGTAGATCCATTTAAGAAAAATAATTAGTTAACAAGCCTAAATGGCTAGTGTATGTGATTTATAGCTGTCCTTGTTATTTTGTATTGACAAATACTCACCAAGAATCCTTAGATGACTTTAACTTTCCCTGACGATATTGACAACACATATTTCTTTTATTTAGATTATGTCTGAGTTTGATATATTGTAGAACATAACAAAATTCACTTGAAATAAAAAATAACCCATCCCCCAAGTAAAATATGCATTGTAAGCCAAGAAAAGTCCAAGAAAAAAAGCCGTTTTCCCATATTTCCTGATATTTTTCAGTCCTAGTTCCTATTTATTTTTTTTTCCTAGTTCCTATTTAAATGATGAGTTACCTGGTAATCAGGTAAAATGTTCTTTAGTTCTGAAAGATGTCAACTGAGTTTATGTATATGAACATGTACAAAAGCAAAATACACTATTTTGAATGGAGAAGAATGATTCTTTCTCTAAATGATTTTCTCTTAACAGCATGGCAGTTATTTGGAAGAAGAAAGAAGTAAAAATACTATGTAGCTTATTTTCTATCCTATTCTTGCCTTGTGTTCTTGATTTCATAAATAGAAAGAGGCAAGAGATAACAGAATTGGTGGCCCATACATAAGCCTTTGGATCTCATGAATGCCATGTCTGATTTCTGACAAATGGATCACCCGTTTTCTTTTCAAATATGAGCCTTACTTCTTATTATTTAATATGAGCCTTTGAGCCCAAATTCTTATCAGATATTTTAGGTCTTTACCACACTTGCCTAGAAAGGATAACATGACCCTTGGGGAAATTCAACTGAGTGAAGTGGTAAATACCTTTTGCTTTTTATATCAGGAACAATAACAACAACAATAAAACCTCATTCCAAGTATGTAATTTCTTGCACATAAACCATTATCCTAGAAGTTATTCCTATTTTCTGAATACAGATGCTAAGTAAAATCGCTCAAGCTTCTAGTCTAATAGAGAAGTTTGGAGCAGAACAAATCATCACCATGAGTCCCAGGAGTATGTAAATACAAGGTGGAGGGGGTAGTACAATGGGGGCTTACGAAGTTCTTTCTATGGGAATCAGAGGAACTCATTGCTGCAGATATGACATCTGAGCTGAGATGGACTTTGAAACAGAAATGTGACTTTGCCAAGCTGTCAAGAAGGGCAGAGAAATGGCTGATAGAAGAAATGTTACTTCCAAAGCCTAGGGAAACAGCACAGAAGCAGAAATGTATGTTCAGAGAAGTGTGTGTGGCTCAGTAAAACTAGAGAGAGAGATGCAGAGGCTGGATCACAGAGTATCTTTCTGAATATGTAAAGAAAATTTGGCTTTTTGTCTAGGCTACATGGGACATTGATGTCTAGAATGTAAAGGATGCTATTGGTGTTTTTAAAAGATAACTTGGGAAGTAATGTTGATGATTGCTATACTGGCAGTAGCAGGAGGAGGGGCTGGAAATACCAAAACCAATTGGGAAAGTGTATCAGCAAGAGGTGAAACAAGACAGAATAAGGCCACCCGCCACAGTAGTACAGAAAGAGTGAGCAGATGTATTAGAAGATCTTCACAACATGGAGATTTGTCTATTAATATACAGAGAATGTATATTGATGATTCAATAGGTTCTTGATTTAACTAAATAAGTGGCAATGCCATTGTTTCCAAAGGTAGAACACCACATAGTGACTTGAGTGTATTTTGACAGAAAGAGCCTGGATTTTTAGTTCATTAAGGTTTCCTGTCTTGATCATCTCTGTATTTCAAGCACCTGGTAAAGGGCAGACTCTCAATTACTCATAACTAGTTAATTGATAATGCAGAGTAGTATAAATTATGATAGAGTAGAAAATGAGGCAAAAGAGGTAAATATTTAAAAGATCTCAGGGCATATAACTGAAATAGGCAAAATGAACAGTCTGACTGAAAAGTAGTATTCTGTCATGTATATTAAAAAGACTGGAGCAGAAGGGAAAAAAAAAATAAACACAAGTATTTTGTAATATCCCCAGAGGGAAATAGTTATGGTCTGAATTGAGTGGCAACTCTACTCCTGGAGAGAAAGATAAATTCAAAGAATCATATGGAAGAGGAAGTGATTAGCAGTTTGCATTTGAATTGAGAAGGAGTGTTTGATGCTGACTGGAAATCCTGTGAGTTATTGGCATCCCTGATGGTAATGAAAAGCTTAAGCGAGAGTTGACAGGGCCTTATTATGTATCCTTAGTTCCTTGATAGGATATAAGTGAATCATTCTCCCCCTGATGAGTCCATTCCTCCTTATTGAATGTATTTTACCCAGCATTGAAGATGGGACTCATCATGCTGCCATCTTGAAAGAATGAGTTAAAGGGTTATGCATGAACATAAGATAATCACTGAGTACTGTCACTGCCAGGGCTGGAACATATTGATTTGATTTAGCCCTTAACTATCGGAAGAGTAAAAGTGATCACTTCTTTTTATTCTCTCTCTTCTTTGTCTCTCCTGTCTGTGGCAGATACAGATTAGAACCAAGAAATAAAAGAACTAACTTTGGCTTCCTGCCATCTGAAATTAAAATCCATTTAATTCACCCTGACTATCCTTGTTATAGTGTTAAATATAGACTAAATAGTTTAATATAGATTTATGTAATGACTTCACAAATTGATTTTGCAGTGTATATTTGCTCTAGGAAACAAATACCTGTTTACCATGCCTTGAATGTCATACCTATACGTGGACTCACTTTGATATGAGGGATTTGGTTAACAAATAAGAAATTTAATGTATGATCATTTTACCATCCTAGTATTTTTAAAATGCAGTCGAAAACAAGCAAAACAGTGATTTAGGAACTACAGTTATCTCCTAGTGGAAGTAATCTCTTTTGGGTGGTGATGCTAATGTTTCATCTTCTGTGAAGCCTCTTTTCCCTTCTTCTTTTCCCTTGTTCAAAAAAGTCATCTCCACCTTATTTAAATATTAATTATTTAACCTGGACTCTGTGTGATAAATTTGTAAAATAAAATCCTTGCAAGTTTGAACTTGAATCGGGTGAGGTGCCTCTCTTAGCCAGGCCCCCGCCTTCCCTACCTCGGGTGGCCGAATTTGATGTAATTGTAATTGGTGACGGGACATGTCAGCCAATCATTCTCGGAATGGCTACTAAGATTTGTAATTATAATGTCCTTTATTCCTATTTAAATTCAACAGTGTCTTCACATTACTATTCCTTCTCTTGAAACATGGGAATTTGGGTGTGGGGGTTGGGGATGGTTAAGAGTCAGGGTTTTGCTTTCTTGAAATCTACACTTTTTCACAGTCTGTCCCATCTCTCTAAGGCACCATAGGCAGGGGAGGCCTGCTATCAAGAATGGTAATTTGCAATCTAAGAGTGCTTAATCTAAAATCTGTCCTTGTCAAAGGAGAACACATTGGTCCCCATGCAGCAGTAATGGGAATTTTATTTCAGCGTAAGATTCAATGTAGGCTTTCAATTGTATTCTTTAAACTACCCCATCCTTATCAATTTATGCAATGTACAGGCCTTGTGGGTCTATAACCTCATTCTATTTTTAAAATAGAAAACACTAAATGTAGTAAATAGTTTAATTCACATCTGAAAATGTGTAAACTAACCTTGTAAACTGGCTGTAAACAGAACAAAAAAGTCTTACATAGTTATGATGGAATCTAGCTTTATTATTAATCATTTCTCCTGGTGATTAAAATTTAACTCTTCAAAGAGAACTTTTTCCCCAACAGACCTGTCTGTCTTTCACTGTTACCATTTTATAATCTAAAATTAAGTTACTTAATTTTCACTTTCATATATGTTAGAGTTTTGCCTACCAAAGCTCTTAACAAAAATCATAGTTGCAGAATATAGTACTCTAAAGTAAAAATTACATCAGGTAGCCAAGAATTAAAATAAATATGTAAATATATAAAGTCTGTATAACTAAGCAACACGTTAAATAAAATTATATCAATGACATTTTAAATTAGTAATCATGGAGCACCTGGGTGGCTCAGTTGGTTGAGGGTCTGCCTTTAGCTCAGGTCGTGATCCTCAGGTCCTGGAATCAAGTCCCAAGTCAGGCTCCCTGCTCAGTGGGGAATCGGCTTCTCTGCCCTTCCCCTGACTGGTGCTTTCTCTCTCTGTCTCAAATTTATTTATTTTTTTTTTCTGTCTCAAATTTAAAACAAAACAAAACAAAACAAAAAAATGGTAATCATGGATATTTTGCTTTGACTCCTTCAACCCTTGTTTTTTAGAAACATTTAAAGTTGTCTCACCCTCATAGTTTCCATGTGCTGTATGTAAAATTGTTTGTTTTGCTTTAGCAAACTCATACTGTAATTTCATTGACCCTGGTTTTCTGGCCTAGGATTAGTTAACTAGCAATATCTGGCTTATGAGTCCTGCCTTATTGGGATTTCTGTTTGCTCATTCTTTATTTATCATATTTATACCTGCTTCTGTGGGTCCCTAAATTCTGCACCTCACTGGTTTCTACATCTTCCTATCCCTGTAACTCTGGACCATTCCTTCCTTCATAATACTTTTTACTAGGGAGCAATTAATCGTGAAATCCTTTTCTCCTTGACCTTTTATTCCACTAACTTTCCCAAGACATCATGAACCAACAACATACAACAAAACAAAATAAACCAGAAAACAAAACAAAACAAAACCAAAAAGCCGCCCTCATTATCACATGATCATCATCTCCCCTTCCTCCTTCTCCTCCTCATCATCATCTTCACACCATTTATTTTCCCCTTCTGGGTTTTAACACAACGTTCTCTCCCCAAACCCCCATCCTCTGTTTTTAAATTTTCCCAAATGGGAATGACAGTTGGTGGGCTTGAGATGGCATAGTGATGACAGTGGATGAGATATACATGTTGTATTCCATACGTTCTTACTGTAGTAGATGTCATGTATCCAGGTTGTCTTGGCAATGACTTCATTTCTGATATGTGAAATCCTCCATGCCCGAGGAAGCACAGCACAATAGTTTAGATGGTTAGCAACATGGATGAGCGCTGATGATATTAAAGGTATATACTGCATGTTGGGCCAGTTTCTCCTAAAGTTTGTGATGCTGTCAAGAATACGAGGAATAAGGGCTCCTGGGCAGCTCAGTGGGTTAAAGCCTCTGCCTTCGGCTCAGGTCATGATCCCAGGGTCCTGGGATCGAGCCCCGCATTGGGCTCTCTGCTTAGCAGGGAGCCTGCTTCCTCCTCTCTCTGCCTACTTGTGATCTCTGTCAAATAAATAAATAAAAATCTTAAAAAAAAAAAAGAATACAAGGAATAAATAAGACCTTTATTTTGTTGTTGACTACTTGTTAGATTCATCCAAGGAACATTCTGTGATCTGGAAAATATTACTGACTCAAATGTATTATTGATAACTAGCAAGATTCCTTGCATAGTAGTTGTTAGAATGACTATATTTTAACTTCCTTTGCTATTCACTGTAAATTTAAAGACATAAAGATACCAAGAGTTTGTGATAATATGCTACTATTTAGAGAGAATTGTGTGGAAAATATAGGGTTTTTTAATTCACCTATGCATAGAGACTTGATGAACATTTTGGAGTACTTGTGTTAACAGTCCAGTTCCCCTACTGTGTTTCCAGATATTTGAGACTTTGGGGGAAAAAATGAATGGCTGCCGTGGATGGCAGCAGAAATCAGTGTTTACAGCCTTTTTCTGTGTACAGTCATCTGAATATCAAAGGGTAGACATGGATATTGTGGAATTTTACTACACCAGTTAGTCAAGCTAAAACAAAATTTCCCAGGATTTCCTCCCTAAATGGTTCTAGGTTAGTGTAGGTCCAAAGAGAAATCTTGTATAAGATTTAGCAGGTAAACACAGAGCCAGAGCTATACTTCTTTATGTTATGAAAGCTGTTGCAGGGCACATGTTTGCTCCCCTGTTGGCACGAGACAGCAGCCCTACCTTCCATTTCATGTCTGACCTCCAGCTTCAGCTTCTCGAACTCTTGGGCTAAGTGCATGTTTACATATGAGGTGGAGACAGTGAAAGGTTGAAGCAGATTCCAGTCTGTCCTATGGGTTCCATCTAAGCTTACCAGATTCTGTCTTGTCCTTGCATTCTCTGGTTCACATCCATCTTCCCTTCTCAACTTCCTACTGTGATCATTTCAACCTCAAGGACCAGACTCAGAAATAACAGCCTTACATACACTATGTAACCAGACCTTAGAACTGTGTATTATTTCACCATATAATAGCCACTTCCTCTCACCCTTTGGCTGTAATGCTCTTATCAAAACGTGATGACTACAGTAGAAAAATGGTAGAAGCAATAAAAGTCGCTAAGAAATTTAGGAAACAGGTGAACACCTAGTAAAGAGAGGGACACTTGGATGGCTTTGCTAAGACATACCCTAACAATATTTATGCTTTTTTCTGTAAATTAAAAGCTGTTTTAAAATTCTCCATATCTACTAGAGTTCTCAGCCTTAAAATTTAAGCCTGAATATATAAGGGTCCCAGAAAGAAAGGAAGAACATACTTAATTCAAGGAGGGTTTAGTGAAGAAACTGTTAACAAAGGTGTAAGCAGAATGTATGAAAACACAGGAGATAGTGCAGTACTGAGGGGCTGTTAACAGTGGAGCTGTTTTCACTGTTGGGTCAGAGGGGGAACTTGATGAAGCAACTACCAGAGATAGAAGAACAGAGATCCTTACAAAGAGGGTTATTTCGAAAGGCGTTGTGACTTGCACTGGAGGAAAGTAGTTAGCCTCAGACAAACCAGTTTGGATATAGGCAGGAATAAATACCCCGATTCACGCTCATCCCTCATTCAGATTACTTTCAGTGCTCCCCATTGGGTGTTTTCAAAGAAAGCCAGAGGTCAATGAAAGCCGTTGAGGGGTCAAGCTCTCAGAGCTGGATGGAGAGGAGTGCAGAGTACACCCGTGTGCAAACAAAACACATCCATCACAGGGTCTTAATCAACCAACCAACAAGCTTATTCTTCTTAGTCAAAAAGATTTGAAATTAAGGAAGAGTTGACAGGGAGTCACAGACCTTCAGAGTAAATTCTCAGTGTCATACACAGAACATTGCCGGCCCCATGAGGTCCACATCCTAATCTTTAGATTCTTCGGAGTATCATGTTATGTTGCAAAAGGAAATTAAAGTCGCAGATGGAATGAAGGTTGGTAATCAGCTGGCCTTAAAATACAGAGATTATCCTGGATTATCCAAGTGGACTCAATAGAATCTTGAGTCTTAAAAGTGGAAGAAGTAGGCAGAAGAACAGCTCAGAACAATGTGATAGGAAAAGGACACAGCCTGGAATTCTTGGGTTTGAAGAAGGAGAAAGGACCTGTAAGTCAAGGAGTGTGAGCAGGTAGCCTCTATATACTGGGAAAGAAAAGGAAACCAATTCTTTAGGGCGTCCTAAAGAAAGGAGCATAGCTTCACCAACACTTTGACTTCAGCACAGTGGGAGCCATTCAAACTTTCTAACCCCCAGAACTACAAAATAACAAGTATGTATTTTTCTAAGCTACTAAGTTTGTGGTAATTTTCTACAGCAACAGAACATAAATACACTCAGATGCAAGTTTCTTGAATTAATTTTACCCATACATTCTGATCACTTTGGATAATTCTTACAGAAGTCGAACAACATTGAGCAGACAATAATTTTATGTTAATGCTAGGACTATTGCTGCTAAGAAACTCTGCCTCCATCTTTTACAAGAAGAGTAAGTGTTCCTTACAGAATTACAGAAATGGGGGGTGGCCTTTGTGATTCTTACTCTAAATAGGAAGATCATTCCTGCCAAGCAGTTTAAAACCTCCCTTATCATCCCAGTACTCAGAATCATCTCCAGAACAGGAGAACATAGTCCTCACTGGTAGGAAACAGAAGTCAGGAAAGCCCTAGGGTGCCAAGCTCAGGGTGGGTGGATGAGACCTCTCGTGTTCAACAGCTTTTCTTGTAATTAATAAGTAAAGGCCAACGATTATTTCAAAGATCTGAAGCAAGAACTGAGTACCAGGGAGGCCATATAGAAGAAGAAAAATGTATATAGGGAAACCATTCAAATCATACTGAGGCACAGATTTATTTATTTATTTATTTATTTTTAGCCAAAGTAATTAAGAATCTTTATAATTTCCTTAGTAAAGAATTGTATCAAAACCCAGTCTGGTCCTTGTTTCTTCTCTAAGAAAGTAGATTCAAGGGGCGCCTGGGTGGCTCAGTGGGTTAAAGCCTCTGCCTCCGGCTCAGGTCATGATCCCAGGGTCCTGGGATCGAGCCCTGCATCAGGCTCTCTGCTCGGCGGGGAGCCTGCTTCCCTCTCTCTCTCTGCCTGCCTCTCTGATTACTTATGCTCTCTCTCTCTCTGTCAAATAAATAAATAAAATCTTTTAAAAAAAAGTAGATTCAACAGGGTCAAGTTGTCATTATGATTTGTAACTTAAGTAAGCCCCCAAGTCACCTAGTCATCTTCTTAAATTTCTTTCCTGAAGACCCAAGTGGTATTGTTACAAGGATTTACCTGGATTGTTTAAACTCTATCTAATCAGTTTATTCAAATTCTGGTGTCAGGAGTCCTGGGATCGAGCCCGCATCAGACTGCCTGCTCAGTGGGGCGCCTGCTTCTCCCTCTCCCACTACCCCCGCTTGTGTTCCCTCTCTCTCTGTCAAATAAATAAATAAAATTTAAAAAAAAAAAAAAAGAAGGTTAGAAGAATCACCACAGCCCTTTTAAAACCACCCTGCTGATGCTGGTTCTTAAGCTTAGATGGTACAGAGTTATTCATTCTCAGATATTTGCCAAAATGGTTGTTCATCTGTATGGACTTAATAATGTCGAAACAACAAATAGAATCAGTCATTCAAGCAGGATAAAATGAGCACACATCCTGTACTCAAGATCCTTATCTATGCCATGTTAGTTTCTGGTGGCCTGTTTTCTTACCTCATTGCTATCTAAACTTCTTAACCCTGATGCCATTATCATTTCCAGCAGTGATTTCCTATTAGTTTGCACTGTATTTAAACTGGTTTTCTTAAGAAGCAAGTTATTGATTATATAGCTCTCATTTTGAATATTAGAACGGATTGGCCAGCAAAGAACATGAACTCAACACTTGAAAAGTGTGCGATGCTTGATAGTACGAATATTCTCTAAAAGGAACTCCATCCAGTTGTGTATACCTAATTATAAATGCAGCCAGGCTTTCCTCATAGTGATATGACTAGCCTAGTCATTCGTTTCATAAAGCAATGTAATGCTTATATTCATATTTTTTAATAATCATTTTCCCTTTCATGACTCTGCTGTTCTTCTGTATCTTATTTTCCCTGGAAAAGAGGAGAAGAAAAGGTATGAGATGTGATAGGATACAAAAACATGAAAAATAACATTCTTGGTACCTACTCCCTTTCCAGTAAACTCAGGCCTTTTTATAGCAAAGGTTTCACATAGCTTTCATGGTCCAGGGGCACTTTTGCCTCTGTAGGTCTCTTTCTCCATTAAAAATAAAATAATAAGAATTTTTCTTTATAACTGTATTAGTATAAAGACTAATATAATCCAGGCTGGATTGTATGTCTATTTTCCCCCCTGCTGATTAAAAAAATAAACAAATAAAGCATCTTCCTTGGTCCTGGACCCTTGCATTGTACCTACCATATCCAACGGATAAGTCAGCCCTGTTACAGTCTCACAATGGTTACACTTTTATCAAATTTGGCTTACCTTTTGAAGTGCTCTACAGTCTTTTGATATATGAGTTAATCAATTATTTCATTATCCCAATTTTTATATTGCTTAATCATTTTTATTTTAAAATCATTTTTGGGGCACCTGGGTGGCTCAGTGGGTTAAAGCCTCTGCCTTCGGCTCAGGTCATGGTCCCAGGGTCCTGGGATCGAGCCTCGCGTTGGGCTCTCTGCTCGGCGGGGAGCCTGCTTCCTCCTCTCTCTCTCTCTGCCTGCCTCTCTGCCTACTTGTGATCTCTGTCTGTCAAATAAATAAATAAAATCTAAAAAAAAAAAATCATTTTTATTTCATAGGTACATTCTGTAAGGTTGTGCCAATTAATTTTTTAATCAATGGAATCATTCTTTTTCATTAACCTGTGTTATTACCACAAAGGAATTGAATTTTTATTTCATATCAATTCCCAATTCAAATACCATCTACCTCTTGAACTTTGAGAATTTTAACTTCTAGTTTCTTACCACTCCCCTCGGACTAGTGACACACAGGTTCATACTAGTGTTCATGTTCTGTCACATATACTTCTGAAAGGTGTTGAAATTTAGAAAGTCTTTTACTAACAAAAGTGATTATCCATAACTTATCTGTGATGTCACTTGTAATGCTAATATGTCGGGGTTTTTTTTCCTTAAAGCAAGAAATATAAGGAAGTATTTTTAATATCCTTAATATTGCTCTTTAGAGGCAAATAGTTATCTGCATTATTTAAGGAGCAAATAAATCTCTAAATACCAATTCACAAGGTTAGTGCATCTCTTGCTGTCTGATAATTGAAACTATCCTTCAGCATGCTAGACCTTGGCTTGATACTCTATGCTATGCAAAAAAGTGTTCCCAAATTGGTGTTTTGAGGAGTGTTCTAAGGAATGTGCTGTGTTTCTTAATGCTAAGAATAACGTATCCAGTTCAACCAACTTATGAAGGTCAATAATTTTTCTCAGTTGATTGAGAATGTCTTAGAGTTCAGGAAGATTTGGAGGTAAACTCTGGTGGCGTGCTCCACAGTTAATTTACAGCCTTGCTCTGTGGACTGCATGTCCTGGGGTCATCTTGTTCCCAGCACCTGTGGCAGCTGCATCCCAATGGAATGTAAGGAGTTAGTGCAGAATTCCAACACCATTTTCATGTCCTCAAGCAGTAATTCATTCCACGGGTGTCTATCTCACCAAGAGTTGATCCCCAACTACCTACAGCATGTGAATATAAGAGAGATGGGCTATTTTAGTGGCTACATGCTAAGTTAGAAACTGTAAATCCAAGACTTCCAATAAATTTGATGTTCAGTGTACTTAGAACTCATATAGCCATTATAAATCCAAACTGCTTAAGCTAGCTTTTCATCTCTAAAGTACTGGAGATGTGATAATATCCAAGAGAATAACATAAAGAAAT
The DNA here is from genome assembly GCF_002288905.1 of Enhydra lutris kenyoni. NCBI lineage: Eukaryota > Metazoa > Chordata > Mammalia > Carnivora > Mustelidae > Enhydra > Enhydra lutris. Next base: position 45,018,884 of record NW_019154092.1, read on the forward strand.
ACACACACACACACACACACACACACACACATACATATATATGTATGTATTTAGTTTGTCCCTTTGATAAAACAAAAACCAAACCAAAACAAAAACCTCTTTCCTCTTTAATTGATAGTCTTTAAAATTCAGGGAATTCTAAATACTATTGGTTAACAAAACTCGACTGAACTGAAATTTTCATGGATTTCTCGTTTTAGACTTTGAAGTCATTAAGAACTCTGTGAATGATTTGTATTATAAGAATTCTGAAAATTGTAGGAGATTTAGTACAATGGTAGATTGCTATAGGATAACCTTTTTGTTATTCATAGACGTACTATACTGGTGATCAAAGTGATTTCTTAGACTTCAAAATTTAGAGAAGGCGTTAGTGCTAATCTTAATTAGAACACATTTAAAAGGGTTTTAAAATTATTTATCATTAGAATACCTAGTGTTTCTGTTTTTGTTTTTAAGTTTAGTGCATGCAGGAAGCTATTTTTAACAAGCAACCCAGGTGACTCTTGAAATCAAGCAAGTTTTGGAACCAATGCCTTGAGCACATGAACTATATAAATATTGTATTCTGTCCTCTTAATTTCTGCTTTACTTCTGATCTCCCCCCAAGAGATATATGTAATGCATAATAAATTATTAGCAGAATTAGTCATTAGTCCATGATTAGAAAATGGACATTATTAACCAAGCTCACCCTCATATATTTATTATATCATTGAACAATGTTTTCTTATAACTCATAAATCTGGCATAATGTCAATGTTTTTACTTTATTATGGCAATCTATTTTAGGAATAGAAATTTCCTAGATAGATACTTTGTGGCATAAGGAAGAAGGTGAGTGTATAACTATCCTGTGAATCTGTTGGAATTCATGACACTCAAGAACCAACATGTATGAAACTCCTTTCGATGTGGCATTAACTGACATTACTTGGAGGGATATATTTCAAATGTTTATTTTATTTATAATTATCAGTCTACCTGTCTATCTCTTCTTGAGGTAAAGAGGACTTATATTTCTCCCATATATCCATGCCAGTACCCGTCACAGAATCTGATATATTATAGATCCCGGAACACTAGTTGACGAAATCAATTACTACTCACTGTGTATAGACACATGTGCATACATAATCTAGTGTTTTTAATAATAGCAACTGAATCACATGATTAGATTCAAAGGTGCATTCTTTCTCTAATAGGAATAGCTCTGTTACTGTTAAATGTGCATACTGTAACATTGCATATTACAGTTATATTACTATTGCTATTATTATGACCATTCACGTTAAAGCATGCTTACATAAGGGTTTTTATCATTTGATAACAAAACATTTTGAAGAGCCTATTACAATTGCCTCACACATTTTATCACTCTAAGTAAAAGCTAGATGCACAGCATTTGCCAACAAATATCAAAAGATTGTCAGCCCTGGAAAATAATCATCAGAAGACAGGCTGAGGGTCTTCTCAGCTCAATACATTTGAGCCCATGACATATTTTGAACTCTGACCTCAGAGAAGGAAGCGTGGGGCATGTTAACAGGATAGATCAGCCAAATCCCATCTGTCTGATCTTATTAGGATACCCTCAGGATTTAGGGTCTGACCTTCTGTAATTATTGACACCTATTTAATTTATCTTTTCATCCATAGCCAAGCCGAGTACAGCTGTGATGGCACATGTAAATACATCACTGTTGCCAGCATTGGCTGATTGGCATTCATGCTTGAGTGTCTTTTTTATTTTCTCCTTGGCTGCTGGGAGTAGCCTGAGCAGCGTGGAAACTAAAGAGCTTCATCTATTAGGCATGACAGATTTGTATTCAGCAGTAAACGCCTGACCTTGCTCTACTGCCTCATGCATTCCCATCATCCTCTCGCCAGATGAGAGTCTGCTGAACTCCTGCTTCCTGGCTGTTTCCTTGGCAACAATAACTGAGTCAATCTGAGAGAATAACTAATAGAATACCCTGGTAGTGGGATTAAGTGCTAACATAAAATAAATAAATTAATTTTAAAAATCACCCACAGAATTATAAATGAAGAATGTTTAAAACTGAGATGTAAAAAAAAAAAAAAAAAATACCCATCAGTGAAATTTTGATTTTTATTATTAACCCGTTTCACTTTGTGGTAATACAGATTTTCCCCAAGGTACTCTAGCCTGAGAGCAGAGTATTTAAGCTTTAAGCATCCTTTTGAGTTACACTATGAAAACAGGTTAGTTTGGTAATAAAACTCATAGTGTTTTAGATGTTGAATGAGTGGAAGATGTGTGCAGCCAGTGTCTCAACTGGAGAACTGTGCAGTGAAATGTGCACTGTTTTCCCCCTTTTTCTGAAGGTGATATGCCTTTTTTAAGGTATTAGACCTGGAAGATCATAAACTTGCAAGTTTCATTTTCCTTTAGGATTCTGTCACTTTAAGCTCCAATTCTTTCTACCTGAAAGATTCATCAGCATTCTTGCTTTGTATTATTTTTTGACAACACATCACAAGGTTGTCAAAAGTCTAAAAATCCCTGTGGAATTCTTAAATTTGCAGGGAAATTCATGGCATCAGCTGAAAACTAACCTCCTAAATTTTTCAGTGGAACTTTGATGGGCTTTTATAGAATGATTCCTGATGACTTTATGTCTTAAGAATGCACGTAACTAAGAGCTCCAGTACAGAGAGATCCACCAGAAACTGTGGGTTTTTGGATAAAATATTTTCTGTTCTGGACATCCCTAATGATTGCATCATTCTTTTTTTACTTTTGCTTGCTTAAAGAGAAATTTTAAATGATTTCTAAAAAAAGCCAATGTTTCTATTACTCTAAACTTATTTTTCTACTCATATTTAATATTTATTAAGGCTGTTTGACATATAGGTGTACTTAACTGGGTCTGATAAATAATAGAGGGTAGTAATAATGTAATAATGCTAATTTAGAGAATCTCCTACTCAAGAACTCTGTATTAAACAAAAGTTCAACATTATTTATATTATGATTATGTATCACTATTACCACAAATTACGAGAGCATAGTTAACTCCTATAATAAAAATCATAAATTCAGTTGAAAGCTTATTTATCTATTTTCTAATTAAAATATCAGACTCATGTTTAATGTTCCTGATTAGAATGGACATTATGCTTTGCAGTCTTTTATAAAGGTTAAATATAAATATATTCCAATTGTCATTGCTGGTACTCTTTTCAGGAACTCTGATTTATCACAAAATAAAGTCTGAAGGAGATGAAGACCCCTCAATGCCAGGTCAGTGTATAGACTTGACTGCTCATGCATCTTCAGAAAGACATGGGATCGGATGGTCTGTCTTCCTGTGGGTATCCTCTGTCCATCACAGAGGAAGCAACTGCCTTTGCTAGTATATCTGATAAGGGAAAGGCTTTCAGATACTGTTTTTGAGTTGTTCTAACAAAATAGAAAAAACTCTATTAGTTTCCTACTGCTGCTGTCTCATACTTCCACACACCAAGTGGCTTAAGCCAACACAAATGTAATATCTCACATGTCTGGAAATTAGAAGTCAAAATAAGTCTAAGTAGGGTAAAGTCAAGGTGTTGGAAGGGACAATCTGTCCTGAGACCTTCGGGAGAATCATTTTATTGCCTTTTTCAGCTTAAAGGGGCATTTGGCATTCCTTGGTTACTGCTCACGGCCCCTCCCTCATTTTGTCAAATTCGAGCTTCTATTGTCACTTCTACTCACTTTGACCCCTGGCCTCCTTTTATAAGGATCCTGTGATTGCACTGGGCTCACCTGGGTAACCCAGAGTAATCTCCCCATCTCAACATCCTTAATATATTCACATCTGCAAAGTCTCTTTTAACGTGTAAATTAGCATAGTCATACTTTCTCCAGATTAGAATTGGGAAGGACACCTTTATTTGGGGGAAGGGAAGCCTTGTTCAGTCTACCACAGACGCAAACAGCTTAGTCTTCTAAAAGGCATACAGAATAAGCTTTGAACAAATAATTCTCAAGTGAGTAAATGAGAATGACTACACAGAGATGTACAAGAAATAATATTATGAAAGTGCACAGGAGTTTGTAATGTTATCAAACAGAGAAGCATAGCTTTCAAGTGAGTCATGCGCAATCACAGGGTCCGCTTTCCAGTTGAGTATTGCAGGGGAGGGAAAGCAGACTTTAAATTAGCAGTTGTTTGTCTAGTTGACCTGGCATCTAATTTATTATTATTATTATTATTGTTATTTAGATCTTTAATATTTGTACTATTTTCATGGGAAATCCAAAATTAAATGGTAGAGAAGGTATAGGCTATAAAATATGGCAAAGGCATCAAAGAAATATAACGAAAGGGTAGTATTTTGATTGGAGTTTATAGCTTTATGGTGGTTTCTAGATCCCCTTTAACTACATTCCAGGATATATCAATAAGAATAGGAAAAGAGGGGAAATTAAGCCGAGACCCAAAGCAATTGTTTAAAAATCCGAGACCCAAAGCAATTGTTTAAAAATCAGCTTACAGTTTGTGATATGATAATTATTATTATGATCCTTCTCTGTGATAGCATTACCATAATTACCATGCTAAAAATATCATAACTACTCTGTAATGAAGTAAAATGTATTAATATTTAGTGTCGTGCATTTTACACAAAACACATTCTCGAAAGGTTTATAAAACAAAAAATGTAGTTAAAAACATACATCAAGAAAAAGAAAGAAAAGGGGAAAAGTAAAAAAAAGAAAAAAAAAGTTGAAGCACAAAGGAAAGGTGGCTTTTATGGTATTTGAAATGAGTTTTTAGGGAATGATACCAAAAAGTTTCAAGGAAGAAAAACCTAGTATGACAAAAATAGAGTTACAATGTACATTTATTTGTTCATTCAATAATAAATCACTTGATAGTTTCAATTTTATGTCCAAGCAGTTGATTAACTACTGCAGACAATCTGTGGTTTAAATTTACACACCTTCTATATTGTTTTCTCAATTTCTGAATACAGACATAGACATAGAGTGAGTCACTTGTTGGTCAATGAAGAAGTGAGCCCTCCACTTCCCTGTGTCCCTTTCCTTATCTGGTCCATGCAGGCCATCATTCTGCTCCCTCTACATCCTGCTGGTGCCCATCTTTTCTCTCTTCACCTTGACCAACCATAAAGACATTTACACAAAGAAAGATGAAGAGTTTCTACCAACTATATGCCTGGAATGATGTCAAAGAAATATCTACTTGCAAAGGAACACAGACCTAACTGAGGGAGATCAACCAAGATACCAATAAATTAGAGAAACCAGACTAAAACACATGCATTCAGTATTCATGCATCTTTGTAAGGCCCCAAGAATATTCAGTCTGTATTATGATCCTGAATTAGCATGCTTGGATTGCCATAACAAAATATCACAGACTGGGTAGCTTATAAACAACAGAAATTCATTTCTGACAGTGCCAGAGGCTGGAAGTCCAAGATCAGGGTGCCAGCATGGTCTGGTGAGGACGTTCTCTTGTGGGTTGCAGACTTCTTGTGTTATCTTCATATGGAGAAAGTGTTGGGGATCTCTCTGAGGACTCCTTTATAAGGGTGCAAATCCCATTCATGAGGGCCCTCTCATGACCTATCACCTCCCAAAGTCCCTACCTACTAATAACATTACATTGGTCATCCGTTTTAGGGTGACATATACATTCAGACCATAACGTTTTGATATTCACATTCCATATTTGGCCAGTTAGAGTCCTTCTAGATATTTACTGTATCCTTTTGACACGTTCCAATTTCATTGTAATCTGAATAATTTCTAAGATGCTTAATCACAGAGCCCCAGGTAATGGAATGAAAAGCACATGAAGTCACATAGAATTGAGTTTCAATTCTGGCATTGCTAGTTCCTAGCTGTGCAGTCTTAGCAAGTAAAACCTGAGTCTTGGTGTTCTAATCTAAGAAAGCAGAATGAGGATCAATAAGAAAGCCTACATAAACCAAGCAACCCAGTGCTTAATATAATAATAATAATAATAATAGCAGCAGCTAATATATATTGAACATTGCGTCCTTTAATCCTGTAAGATAGATAGCATTGAGTAACCTATTCTTGGACATAAAATTAGTAACTTGCTGAAGAAGATTTGGAATCCAGAAAAAGTGCCTTTAGAGCCAAAGCAATAAGGTAATAAATGTAAATTCAGTTATTATTAAATACTATTTTTTTAAAGATTTTATTTATTTATTTGAGAGAGAGCACATGAGCGAGGAGAAGGTCAGAGAGAGAAGCAGACTCCCCGTGGAGCTGGGAGTCCGATGCGGGACTTGATCCCGGGACTCCAGGATCATGACCTGAGCCGAAGGCAGTTGTCCAACCAACTGAGCCACCCAGGCGTCCCTATTTTTATTTTTATGAACATGGAAATAACTAAGATTTATCTTTATTAATGAAATAGCAGTGGGCCCACCTAGTTTCAGTTAGAGGATGTGGGGTTATGAGTGACACTAGCTTAGGAGCCTTCAACCACCCCTACCCCACCCCTCATGCATAAGATTATAATAGAAGTATGTCTGTGATTTAGCAGAGTATCAGGAGAGAGGTATATTCATTTACATTCTCTAAAATCTGTTCTAATTAAATAAAAATGTTTTGTAATCTCTTAGTTTCAAATACCATACGTGGCCATAGGAAAGAAGAAAGGATAGAGAAACTGTTTTAGGTACTAAAGTAGAGTCAGAGGAAAGAGACAGAAGACAAGCAAGGAGAAGAGGGAGGGAATACCATTGTCTCAGGGGTCAGATGCTTGGTGGTACCAATGTAATATCATGACAGACCTGCTGAGCACTTCATCATCTGTGTGGTAAATAATATAATTTTAATACTTAGCTTCCAAGAAGGGTTTTGCTAACAAAGGTAGGCAAAATATAGAGAGCCTATTTTATTATTTTATTTTCTTTTTTAAAAGATTTTATTTATTTATTTGACAGACAGAGATCAGAAGTAGGCAGAGAGGCAGACAGAGAGGCAGGCAGGCTCCCTGCTGAGCAGATAGCCCAATGTGGGGCTCGATCCCAGGACCCTGAGATCATGACCTGAGCTGAAGGCAGAGGCTTAACCCACTGAGCCACCCAGGTGCCCCAGAGCGAGCCTATTTTAAAAAGGGGGAGACAGTTACCATCCTTTTATCTCTGGTATTATGAAACACTGTCCACAAAAAGAATGTTCTGAGGAATTCATTTTTGACATATTAGCTGTCAGTGCTATTCAGACCCTAGTGAAGGAGGAAGTGTACCCATTTATCCCATAGCTCCTTCACCTTGATCCTGTTCTATACAGTTAACCTTTGTTTGGGTGGCCACTTTCTTGACTTCCCTGAAAACCCTATAATTTTGCTTGAAAGGTCAGATATATCAGGAAAAAATTAAACTGGGAACAATTACAATCTTGAAATTGCCTTAAAGAGGGGTCTCCTTCCAGCTAGTACCAAACCATCAGAGCCCAAGGTTGATTCCAAATGCTATGGGTGAATGACATAACTGTCCTCTCCCTGAAGGTGTGCTGGTAGGCATACACATTTGTACATGCACTTGGCAGTATGCTCATTCACGATGCCAAAGGAAACTGTGATATCACAAAGTCAAGGAGATGAGTAGAAGCTTACTCAAAAAGTTGGTTATTTTAACCCTTGGGGACTGTTCTATGCAATTGCTGCATGGGACAGAATGAGAGGTGTGACCAGTGCTAATCCACAGACTTCTTGGGACCCTTTAACAACAGTGCTAACCCCAAATCTTATTAGCCCTGAAAAAGATGGCCAAGGTGATCTTTACATTAAGAATTCTATGACTTGCTAGTCACACACCAGCATACTGGGAACAATAAGTATACAGAGGTATTTGTTCAAAATATTTGATTTCCCCTATGGCTACTTGGCTAAGAAAACATAGAGGACAGCTCACTTTTTTACTGACATGTTTGTTGTCTTTTGTTCTGTAACCATCCTCCTAGGATGGGTATAAAATGCAGAGACTTGATTCTAAGATACTTTGTTTATGCCAGAGATGCCATCAAGCTCCTAGTGATTCCCTGGGACAAGTGGCCCGCCTCCTGACACTACCACTGGGCTGTTTTCTTTAGAGTGTTGACATTGATTTCTTTCCTCTTGGCGTGTAGAAGTCCCAAGTGCCCCACTGACCCATTACCTGAGACTGTAATTACTACAGGAGCAGGGAATGAAAAGGGCATATCTCCTCTGCTTTCAGGGAATGACAGACTCAGGGATAGAAGCAGGCCCTACATTAAGGCAAATCTCTCCGGAGAGCTTAAAGAATCCCGAGCCATGATTCATGCATTTTTGCATCAATAGAGGCCAGGCTCATTATCACTGTAGGCAGCAGAAGTTCTGGAGTTGGCACATGACTCTGAAACCACTTCATCATAAAGGCAGATCCTAATGCCCATATTGGAAACCCAGACACACGAAAAAATGTAATTAGTATAACTAGCTACCATCCCTCTTCCAGAGTACCACCATTTGGTGAGTGCTTTCCTACTTCATTTGGGGAAAAAAAAAATGTTCATGATACATTGTAAAGTGAGCTGGTTGTTCACAAGCCATTTTTTAGAGACACATTGATTTTTAAAAAGCGTTTTTAAGCAATATGAGTGGTTCCACATATTTTTATTCCTCAGAGCATATGAGATCTAGAAGATTTTATAATTTTGCAAAATCCATTTCCAAACTCTACAAGCTTCTTTAGACATTATATTAATAGACCTCTGTCTAATTTTTTAAAGTGAGTGTATTTCCAGCCAAATATTCAGGCTGTATTCCTGTGAGTGAATGAGCTTTGCTCCCTCAAACAGACAGTCTGCTTAGCTGATTTTTAAAGTTAATTATGGTGCAGTGAAATTTAAAGGTCAGACCATGTCTATTTTCCTGGCTTGCTCAGTGCTGTGGGCATATGGACACCAGATAAATCCCTTCACTGCTGACCCAACTAATAACTTTCCTGTACACTTTAACCTATTTCCTGTCCAGGTTTCTAGAATATTTAGTCTGTTTTTAGGGTCTTCAGAATGGATTATTATGGTGCATGCCACCCAAGAATTCCATGAAGACCCTCTTAGAAATTTCAAATCATAATATATAAGGCAGCTTTTCTACAATATGCCCCCAAGTTATCTACATATTTCACAGATTGCCTGGCTTATTTTGTTTTGTCCTTACTACTCAAGATGAAAATCAAATTTCAAAGAGAATTTTGAAAAGCATGTAATTCTTAGGGATGGTTAGCTCAGAGATTTGCAAATTATCTTCTTATTTATTTCTTCAATCATTTTATTCACTCATTCATTCAGTGACTTCTTACTGAGTTACTGAGTAATCATCTGGGCATGTCATCATGCTAAATTCCATGAAATACAAGAACACAAGACATGGAAGCTGAAGTAAGCATGTGATTATAACCTGAACTAGAAATCCAGACCCAGCTTTTATTTTTAAGATCTGTTTTCCTTATTCTAGAGGGAGGGAGAGTAAGGGGAGGTGAGGGAGAAAGAGAGAGAATCTCAAGCAGACTCCCCACTGATCATGGAGCCCAATGGTGCTCAATCTTAGGACCCATGAGAGCATGACCTGAGCCGAAATCAAGAGCCAGGTGCTTAACTGACTGAGCCACCCAGGCTGCCCCTCAGACCCAGCTTCTACCAGTGAGACATGGAACCACAGTACACAGCCTCTGCAGTCTATGACAACAGAAGCTTGAGGGGGTTCAAAAGGATTCAGGAAAGAAGAGGGGACCATGTGGGGAAGAGAACGGGGTGTGATATAAAGCAATCCATTTTGGTTTTGTTTATGGTGTAAAACTCTTCTTTGAAATAACCCAAAATAGTCACATATAACTAAACTGTTATGCTATGATTCCATGAAAATCAGAAGCCAATAATTGTGGTAAAATTGTATTCTAACTGATCATATTAGCTATCCCCAATATCACTTGTGGTATGCTTTCTTTGAATGAGAGGTTTATCTTTCTTCCGCATTAGATAAGTTATTCTCTAATATTGTGGCAACAGTATTAAAAAGACAGTAGTTGGGGCATCTGGGTGGCTCAGTGGGTTAAGCCTCTGCCTTCTGCCCAGGTCATGATCTCAGGGTCCTGGGATCGAGCCCCACATCAGGCTCTCTGCTCAGTGGGAAGCCTGCTTCCCCCCCTCTCTCTGCCAGCTGCTCTGTCTGCTTGTGATCTCTCTCTCTCTGTCAAATAAATAAACAGGATCTTAAAAAAAAAAAAAAAAAGACAACAGTTTATGGGGCGCCTGGGTGGCTCAGTGGGTCAGAGCCTTTGCTTTTGGCTCAGGTCATGGTCTCGGGGTCCTGGGATCAAGCCCTGCTTCCGGCTCTCTGCTCAGCAGGGAGCCTGCTTCCTTCTCTATGCCTGCTTGTGATCTCTGTCTGTCAAATAAATACACAGACTCTTTGAAAAAAAAGACAGGAGTTTCTGACTAAATGCTTGTTACATAGTTCTTTTTCTCTGCCACAATTTGAACCCAAATATGCTCAAATAGGGTGAGCTAAAGCATGTATGTATTGATTTCTTTGCCTCTGTCTCAACTAGACTGATACATGAGAACTTAGAGACTTAGAGATCTAGAAATAAGGCAGGGACTAGGGTGAGGCAAGTGATGCTCTTGCTTAGGTGCAAAATTTAAGGGTGTGCCAAAGCACTTGTTAATCAAGATAACATTTTAATGCAATAATTTTCAAAAATCAAAATTAATGCAAAAATTCATGACAAGGAAAATATCAACATTTTAAATAAAGACAAAATTTGTATCACCAAATTTTCCTCCTCCTCAGCTTCTAATGTGGCTTAGCATGATACCACTCTAAAATAGTTGTAGACCCAGGTGAGACACTTGTGTTCTATAGCAGCTATGGGTCTTTAACTCCAGGTTACATCATTTCTCAGATTTTTTTAAAGACGTGCCTACTTGAATTTCTGTTGACCCTACAAAAGATATTATTCATCACTGGAATGTTTCTACTAATAGAAGTGGAATTTAAATATATTAGAAGTAAAAGTGCCCCTGTAGGTCAAATGGCTGTCCAACAGTATGGACTCAACTAGCAAGTGAATAAGCAGCAGTGTTTGGTCTAGAACCTTCTCTTCTAACCCCCAGTGTAGTGTCTCTCTAAGTCATCATACTGCCCCAGGGCGTGTGTGTTTAAGAAGTAGAAGTAGGTTATTTATCATTTAGAGCTTCTCTCTGTGAAATCTGCTAGAGATATTCTATGGAAATTCAATTTAACCTTCTAACACAAAATGAATACACCACATGGGAGTAGACAAAGAACAGATAAATTAATTCCCATCTATGATTATGTAAATGCATTCTGGTTTTCATGCATGCATTTAATGGGTTAGCAATCTTAATTTTAAATACTGTACTAAGAAATGGCATCATTTGGAAATTTGTTAATTAAATGTGTTCATGTATTAACTGGCATTTTTAGAATTCCAGATCTTGGACAAATAGGGTGTGAAGAAGCTCTAACTAAAGCTCTTTATGTATGAGGGAAATGTGTTCTATCTGATGCTATCTCTTGCCACAAAAGCCCCTTAGCAAGCAGTTCTGGTTTCCTTAATGGAGAAAGCTAAGCCCCTTCCTGGGGTACTTGGATGAAATACTGGGAGCAACAAGTTCCTCTTGTTGGTGGCTGGAAACATACAAGTCCTCATGCTACTCCAAGGGCCATTTGTTTTCTGTGATTATCTGTCTCCAGAGATCCTATTCCCAGAGTATCCAGCTCAACATCCCCAAATTTTATTTCATCTCAGTCCTTGCTTTATCTTGGGCCCGACTACAGGAAAGGATGAATATGCTTATTTATTTGAATATTATTAAATAATCAGATTTCAGACTATACAAGTAAGATCCAATTTAAAAGAAATAAGCACTCATATTCATAAGTGGACTGTTTTGAAAGGGTTGTGATTTTATTCATCCTCTAACTTCATCAGAACAATGACAAGCTATACATCTTATAAAGTAAGTTACCTAATTTCACTCACTCATTTTGGTCCCCTCCCCTCTGCACATCCCATTTTTCTAAGGTGTTTCCAGGGCCTGGGAAATAGCATGCATTTTTTGGTAGGTAATAGGTTATTTTCTTATCGGTCTCTGACAATTTGTAGTCTCACACCCTTGCTTTCTGCCATCATGCCTGCCGGAAAGAATCATTCTAGTGTGACCAACTTTTGAATGTCCTCTTTTAGTATATTCCCAAGGGCTGCCCCAGGCATTTTGTCTGCTTGCCTTCTTTCACACCTCCCTCTGACCTGAGATGAGAGAGTAATCTGAGAAGCAGAAGCACAGGAGGGCTATTTGAAACCCTAGCCTGGCTTTCCTTGATTTCTGTCATTTTTTATTTTATTTGACTGTGGCAGTTTCATGGGTATATCAGAGCTTTCAGATATGACTTAGGGGAAGCTAATAAAAATCCCTGACAGATTAGATTGTTTTCTGTTTCTTTCTATTAAACTTTAGGCAATTGGGCTTGATGAGTTAAAAATCAAAGACAGTGTCTCATTTCCCAATGCTATCTAGATTAGATTCTTAGTTAAGGACAGATGTAACTTCCTAGTGCATTTTGCCATGTGTAAAATGCAGAGTGGAATGCCCTGCTCTTAGCTTTCCATCATGTGCCTGGTTCTTACTTGCTCACGAACACAATCGGCTTGCTTAGTCCTGTCAGGGTGTATAGGGGATTTCACTGTATGCCGGAGGTCTGGACACACTCCAGGGCTGGAATGTATTTTTACTTGCCTTCAAAATCTGATCACTGTGGGTGCTGATTTGAATATAGGTATGATTTGGCTTGGCTACCTGGTAGTCAAGAAGTAACAAGAGAAGGTAATTGACTCTGGACTGACTTCTAGTTAAGGCTCTACAACTGAAGATCTAACAGAAGACCTCAGGTGCTGCTCTGAATGTAGAAGAAAAAGACTCAAATCTTGAAAGAAGATCAAAGATTATACCAAGAACAGAAGGAAACACTGAGACATGTTAAATTCTAACCACAGAGAGCCACTTTACCCACTACATGTCATATGTAGACATAGAAGAATCTTCTATCTTGCTTCTACCATCTTGTCTGTTCTTCAGTTGGCTTCATCAAAGAAAACTTTTGCTCATCATGGAATTCTAGTCTCAAATATTTAAAGCACTGTCCTAGAGAGAGCAGAGTTGGATTTGATACTCTTACCCTTACAAAATGGAAATACAGAAAAAAAGATGAGACCAGATCCCTAACCTCAAAGAGCTCATACTAAATTTGTCTTTCCTCTTTAATCAGAATTTACCTGGAGGTATTGCCAGATGACTAGTTAATCTGATAAAGAAATTACACTATTTGTTGGTGACCATGTGTTACTTCCCAAAGGTAGCATGAGAGACTTTCTGCCTCATGGTGCCATAAAGTTTTAAATGGTAGTTCATGGGCGCCTGGGTGGCTCAGTGGGTTGAGGCCTTTGCCTTCAGCTCGGGTCATGGTCTCAGGGTCCTGGGATTGAGCCCCACATGGGGCTCTCTGCTCAGCGGGGAGCCTGCTTCCTCCTTTCTCTCTCTGCCTGCCTCTCTGCCTACTTGTGATCTCTATCTGTCAAATAAATAAATAAAATCTTCAAAAAAATAAATAAATAAATGGTAGTTCATGCTCAAGTAGGTAGACTTTGAAGAAAATGGGTGAACATGAGGGTTATGATTTTCCTTTTATTTATGCTCAATATATGTTTAATCTATTGTTTTATTTCATCTTTTATTTTTAGGTGTTTTGTTTTTTTTTTACTTCTGTCTAGGGTTGTGTATATATATTCATCTTACTGTTCTCTCTTGCCTGTTTATTATTTTCCCCTTACTATCCTCAGGTAGATAATCACTAGCGTAGTAATGCATCAGAGCAAAAGAAACTAAGTATAAAACCCAAATAAATAAATCTCAGAGATTTAGAAACTTTAAATTTATAGCAATAGCTTTTTGTTTAGTTGCTTTCTTTTCTATCTTTTTTATTATGAAATAAAGACTTAAGAGAGTGATACTTATGAGCAGGGGCATACACTCAAGCAACTCAGTGAATTCTTGCTTGATTCCCTCAGATCGAGAAATAGAATACTGCAGCCAATCATAACCTTCCTCAGTGCTTACTGCTGTTTCCCACCAAAGGAAGACACTATGCTGAATTGAACTGAAACCATTTCCTTGCTTTTCATCAGAGTTGTATCTCCTAAGCAAGGATCTCTGAACATTGCAGTTATTTGTTCTTATTTTTGAGTTCTTTGTAAATGAAATCATAAAATATGCCCCAAAATACGTATTGCTTTGTGTCCAGCCTTTTCTCTGGGCATTATGTTTATAGGAGTCATCCATGCTTTTGTGTAGCTTGCTCATTTTATGACTATTTAGTTTACCATAGTATCAGTATACCTTAATTTATTTATCCATTCTACCAACGATGGATACTTGGGTTGTTTCCAGTGTGTGACTGTTATGCTGGTCAGAACTTATATGGACAATTCTCTCTTGATTCACAAGCACATGCTTTCCTGTTGGGTGTGTATCTAGTTGTAGAACTGCACATTTTCAACCTCAGTAGGTAATGTTAACCTGTTTGCCCAAGCAGTTTTAACAATTTATACTCATGCCCAGTGTTTATGAGAGTCACTATTACTCTAAGTTTTCACAAACACTTTCAGTCATTTTAAGTTTAGCCTCTCTTGTGGGTAGGTAATGGTTTTATTTCATTGTACTTTCAGTGCATGTTCCTGAGAACTAATGAGGGTGGCTACTTTTTAATGTATTTATTTATGGGTATTTTCTTGAGAGATGCATATTCAGATCCATTGTCCCTTTGTTTAGTTGTCTCTTTGTATTGACTCTATTGACCAGTTTGAGGAGACATCATGCAATTACCATATTGACCATCTTGATACTGTATAATATTCAGTATTTCAACCTTCCAGTCCTTGATGTAATAGGTCATATGTTTGTTTTTTCCAATATTGACTACTTACCTGTTCTAAAAACTTTAATATTTACTAGATCCTCCTTATAATTCCTAAATATTTTATAGTGTTCTATGTAGAAGTCATGACCATCTTGCATTAAATTCATTCTGGAGTTTCCAGCCCTCCTCCCATCTTCCCTTCCTTTCCTTCCTCCCATCTTCCTTTTCCTTCCTTCCTTCCTTCCTTCCTTCCTTCCTTCCTTCCTCCTTTCTTCCTTCTTTCTTCCTTCCTTCCTTCCCTCCTCCTTCCTTTTCTTTCTCTCTATTTGCCTTATTTATCATCTGGACATTCCAGTAGAGAACTGGTTCACAACCCAGGACAATTTTGTCCCCCAAGAGAGATCTGACAATATATAGACATTTTCGACATCACAACTCAAAGACTGCTATGGGCACCTAGTGGATAGAGGTCAATTAAGCTGCCAGATATCCATAATGCACAGGCCACCCCCCACAACAAAAATAGTCTGACCTCAAATGCCATTAATGCCCAAATCAGGTAACTCTGTAGTATAGTACAGTACAGTGTTGTAGAGAAATGACAATAGTGGACATGGTTGCCTTGTTTTTATAGCAAAGTAAAAGATTTTAATATTTAAGCAATCAGTATAAAGTATATTATAGGCTTTCAGTAAATAACTTTTATTGAATAAAAGCCATTTCCTTCTATTCCTACTTTGCTGAGAGCTTTATTGTGTGACAGGCATCATATCTTCAAAAACGTTTAAGAAAACAAATTGAGACCTAAGAAGATGCTATCTTTCTCCAGTGAAAATTCACACTGCCTCTGCCTTATGATCCCCCTCTGCAGGGATTGAGATAACTAAAAACTGAGCTCCAGTCTATACTTCTGTATACTTCTGGTTTATGCCTACTCTGGTTTATGCATATCTCTATCACTATCTATATCTATTTGCCTGTAAGTTAAAATTAGGAAGGCTTAGCAAGACTCCTCCAATAGCCCATTCACTATCCCTAGGCACAAATCCTTGTAGCCTTAGTTCCTCAAGGCTGTCCAAAGCAGCAGCATCCTCAGGGCCTTTTACTCTCTCCCCATTGAAAATAACAAGTCTCCTGGAGTAAAATGGGTCCTAAACTCTGAGATCATTTCCCTCTGTCTCTATTTTCCCAATACACAGTAATACTTCACTCTGTGTTTTAGCTCTCCCATGCCTTCAAGTAGACTAGTTTTGTTTTCCCCCCTCCTCCCTTTTTTTTCTAGAGGTTCTCAATGGGAATATTCTTTTTAATTATCTGGTTTACCATTACAAGAAGCAGAATTCTTGTTTTAATTGTACATGCATTCATTATTTCTAGATAAGACTTTAAGGAAATCAGCAATGAAAATTTTAAAGACATTTCTTCTAGAAAGTAGTGCATATTCATCTGTAAACTATTGAAAATGTTGAGATATGATGCTCATATTTCACACACACCCAAAATTGTTCTTATTTGAGTGAAAACTTTGAGCCTTTTTTTCCCTCTAATTGCTATAATCACAATTCACATATTTAAGCTGAAGAGATGTCCACCTACGCTCACCATTCCTGAACTGGAATAATTAAATGATTAAAAAGTAATTCTGAAATAAAGTGAGGTGACTTGTAGTTCCCCAGTTTTTTAACTGAATTAGCACAGCTTTATTAATTGGCATGTCAATATCATCAATAAGATGTGTAGACAGATATGCAAAGCCCACTGTTGGCATTTTCTCTCTTCTTTGTATTATGTAGATACATTAAAAGATTTCTTTATCTTAGAAGTAGATTGTAGGTTGAGTGAAATCAGATAATTAAGCAATCAGCAAGTTTTAAACTTTTGAGGACTTCCATATCTGACCAGGGAGACACAATCAGATTTTTGCCACTTTGTACCAAGTTGAAGTAAATCTAAGTGTCTCCCAATTTTAGATTTCACTTCTCTATCCTAGTTGTATACAGCAACTCAGAAAAATATCTACTCTGGTATCTCTGCTTTCCTCGCAAATGAGGATTTTACAATCTGCGTTTATTAGTCTGCCTTTTGACAGCACAAAAGCTTATTTAAATTGCTTTAAAGGAGGAAGGAAAAAATGACTCTTATGATGTTTAGACCCTCAATCTTAATTCTAAGCATTTATACTGACAGGATGAATAGATGTCCATTTTCTAAATTTTCTCTGCAAACCTGTGACCCTCTTGGAATTAATTGAATAACTTCATACATAGTCGAATCTCTAAGGATAATGAATGTGAAAAGAAATGAGAAAAATGGAAATGCAACCCAGAGCCAGTCACTTTAGACATTTAGTTGTTTTGCAATTTGTTTCAATTGCTGAAATTTTTCTTGAATGCTTCATTGTCTCACTGATCTACCGGTGAATGAGAGCAGTGTAAAGGGGATGGGGGCAGGGAGAAGAAAACACCCATTTCATCGTGGCCTGAATATTGGTCTGACTGGATACTGAGTATTGTTTCCGCTGTTGCTTTTTTCCTGCACTAAGTGACTCTAGCAATGCATTTAGAAAACACTACACCAAAAAACAAAACTAAACTAAAACAAAAACCTAAAATAAGTAAAACCTTGTGTTATAAGTAGGCCTTATAACAAAAATGTATTTGATATATTTTTGGAACATTAAAATACTGCTAATTTGGAAAAAGGAAAATAATGTTGGTTTTATACTAGTAGCTCATTTCCCCATAGCAATCAACTCCTTGATATTATTAAAAATATCAATAAAGGAAAACATTTAGTGGATGCTCATTCTGCTAAGTACTCATTCATTTTTCCCATCATTTAATCCTTGCAACACTAGGGTGAGGGAGGTTCTACTGCACAGCTGAAGAAAATGAAGCTTTAAGTAGTGAAATAATTTGCTCATTACCTGCACAATAAATGGCAACAACTGAATTTGAACCCAGATCTGGCTTTATTTTCAACCACAGTGCTAATATATCATGTATTGGGGGGGCTATCCAATGACTGAGTCTTGGGGATCTGAACAATGAAATAAGGAGACATATTTATTAGACTCGGGGGGGACATTCTTGAAAGTATGGGAAGAAAATTTATTTCATTTCAATTTATTTTGATGTGGATCCCACAGTGACAGGATTCTTCTGGTAGAACTGGGTGTTAGTCATATTCAAAGATCATTGGACAGTGAAAATAGAATAAAGCAACAGATACAGTGACTTAGCTCTGTTTGTTCTATCGTGAAACTGTTTTAGCTTTCAGCATCCAAATGTGTAACTGCTATGCATATTATTTGTCATTATTACTTATAGGGCTTGTCACTTAATTTCAAAATTGAAATTAGAATAGTGACTTACACTTCAAAAATCCCCTAAAAAATATCCTCTTTCACTTGGATTCTTACTCATGACTGATTCATAGAATCAATAATATGCAGGGCCAGTATTTTAAGAGGTTTTCTTTTAAATGAGTTTCTAGGGCTCCAATGATTCAAAAAAAATCCCATTAAAATATATTTTAAAAATTAAGCTGAACCCACCAAATAATACATCCCAGAATGCTTATTCGAAAACAATGTAGAAGAGAAGGTTAAAGAAGTTGATGTATATTTTATTCTTTTTAAAATATTTATATGGGACAAAAATTCAGTGAGTTAAATCTTTTATTCAGAGGCTGCTCAGTAAATAAACTACAGAATGTGTAAGATTGACTTTTACGTAGTTAGATATAATTTATTAATTCTAATCCAATCCCAGTGAGAGGCTTAGAATAGTTTAATGATTAACATGATAAATTATAAAATATGTTTTTTCTTCATTTACTTCCCTTTTGGAAAGCTCATAAACTTATCCCTACATAATGATTTTCTTTCCTTTTTTTTTTTTTTTTTTTTAAGATTTTATTTACTTGACAGATAGAGATCACAAATAGACAGAGAGGCAGGCAGAGAGACGGGGAAGCAGGCTCCCCACTGAGCGGAGAGCCCGATATGGGGCTTGATCCCAGGACCCTGGGATCATGACCTGAGCTGAAGGCAGAGGCTTTAACCCACTGAGCCACCCAGGTGCCCCCATAATGATTTTCATTAGCCCTGATCTATTTTTCCTTAAAAAAACAAAACAAAACAAAAAACCCAGATCTTGTTATTCTCTTTCCCTGTGTTTGCTTATTTATTTAGCAACAGCTTTATTGAGATATAATTTACATACCATAGATCCTATTCTTTTTTTAGTTACGTGGTAAGTAAAAGTTGATGGATGCATGTAATACAAAATGGATGTAATTTTATATGTATGTAATACATATAATTACATATATGTAATAATTACATGCATATGTATGTAATATAATTAGATATATTACATACATATGTAATACAAAAAGTTTGGAATGTAGATCATTTTGGAACTATCAAAGCAAAAACCTT
This sequence comes from Enhydra lutris kenyoni, assembly GCF_002288905.1. NCBI lineage: Eukaryota > Metazoa > Chordata > Mammalia > Carnivora > Mustelidae > Enhydra > Enhydra lutris. Next base: position 45,038,309 of record NW_019154092.1, read on the forward strand.
CATTTTTTACCAAAGCCTGAATCTCATTTAGAAATAATAGATACATTTCTTAACAACAAACTAATCATAAACCCCAAGTGTTAAGCTTATTTAAACTAATCTAATAACCTTCTTTTCTTTATTTCTTAAGTTTTGAAGACTGTTTTTTTAGAACAGTTTTATGTTCACAGCAAAACTGAGAGAAAGGTACAGAGATTTCCCATAAACTACCCATACCCCTACACATGCATAACTTCCCCCATTACCAACATCCCCTACCAGTATTGTAGATTTGTTAGAATTGTGAACCCACATTGACCATCATAGTCACCCAAAGTCATAGCTTACATTAGGATTCACTCCTGAAATACATTCTGTGGGTTTGGACAAATGTATAATGACATGTAGTTATCATGATAGTATCATACAGAGTAGTTTCACTGTCCTAAATATTCTCTGTGCTCTCCCTGTTCATCCCTACCTCTCAAACTCTGGCAACTCCTAATCTTTTTACTGCCTTCCTAGTTGTGCCTTTACTAGAATGCTTTGTACTTCCGATCATATAGAATACAAGCCTTTTTCACATGGGCTTCTTTTACTTAGTAATATGCATATAAGACTTCTCCAGGTTTTTTCATGGCTTGATAGCTCATTTATATTTAAGGCTGGATAATATTCCAGTGTCTGGATATATCACGGTGCATTTATCCATTCAGCTACCAAAGGACATCTTGGTTGCTTCCAAGTTTTGATTATAAATATAATGGATTATAATATATGATAGGATATGATAGAATAGAATATAACACAATATATTATATTATTATAACATACATAATATAATATGATATAACAATTATAAATGAAATGCATATAAACATCATGTGCACATTTTTGGGTAGACTTAAGTCTTTCATTTTTATGGGTTAACAGCAAGGAGTGAGATTGCTGGATCATAGAGTGACAGTACATTTAGTTTCGTAAGAAACTGCCAGTCTTGTCTAATGTGGCTGTCCCCTTCTCCATCTCCACCATCAATGAATGAAAGTTATTGTCATGTCATCTCCTCATCAGGATTTGGATTTGTTAGTGTTTTGGATTGTGGTCATTCAAATAGCTGTATAGTGATATCTCATCTTTGTCTTAATTTATATTTCCCTGATGACATATGTTGTGAAGCATCTTTTCATATGCTTATTTGCCTTCTGTGTATCTTCTTTGGATATTCCTAAGGTCTTTGGCCATTATTTGATCAGGTTGTTAATTTTCCTATTATTGAGTTTTAAGAGTCCTTTCACATATGTGTCTTTTGCAAATATTGTCATCTAGTCAGTAGCTTGTCTTCTCATCCTCTTGACATTGTCTTTTACAAAGTGGAAGTTTTAAATTTTAACCAAATCCTGCTTTTCAATTGTTTCTTTCATGGATTGTGCCTTTGGTGTTGTATCTTAAAAAGTTACTGGCGTGCCCACAGTCACCTAGGTTTTCTCCTGCATTATCCTTTAAGATTCTTACAGTTTTGCATTTTATATTTAGGTGTATAATCCATTTTGAGTTACTTTTTGTGAACTGCATTAAGCTCTGTATCTCAACTCATTGCTTTGCATGTAAATGTCCAGCAATTCTAGCATCATTTGTTGAAAAAAACTATCTTTGCTCCATTGTATTGCCTTTGCTCTTTTGGTGATAATCAGTTGGCTATATGAATGTGAGTCTATTTCTAGACTCTCCACTCTGTTCTAGTGATATATTTGATGAGTCTTTCACCCATACCACACAGTTTTGATTATTGTAGCTTTATAGTAAGTCTTAAAATCTGGTAATATAAGTCCTCTAATTTTGTCCTGCCTCAATAATGTGTTGACTTTTGTTATATATTTTTAAAGATTTATTTGTTTATTTGAAAGAGAGAGAGCATGAGGGGGTGCAGGCACAGTGGGAGAAAAACTCAAGCAGACTCCCTGCTTAGTGTGGGATCTGATATAGGGCTCAATCTCAGGACCCTGAGATCATGACCTGAGCCAAAATCAAGAGTCAGACACTTAACTGACTGAGCCACCCAGGTGCCCCAATATTGTGTTCACTTTTGAAATTCTGGGTCTATTCTGGGTCTTTTGCCTTTCTTTTGTGTTTAATTAATGGAATTTTGAGCCATGTTGCTTCTTTCTGTCACTTTATTACATAATCTTCATTAAGTCATTGCAATGCATTTTGATTACACCTTTATTATTATATTAGACTCACATTTTCTTTGTTGCTCTACATTTCTGAATTTTCTGAAGCTTTCGTTTTCTCTAAATTTCAAATTTATTTTCAAATGTATTTTTCAAATGTATTTTCTTCTTTTCAAAATTAAAGTTGTGAACATGAAGATAGATGGAAAACTACTAATTATCAAAGAAAAACAAGTAAATAGCTCTCTGCAAGGTGGTATCCTCTGACACTTCGTCATCATGACTTTTGCACTAATATAGTCACGTGTATATAAATGATGTCCTATCAAGTAGTCACATGTAGTACCAGTTGGTAGCATTGTTATTGAATCTTGACTATGTTTTCTTTCTAAATCTTACCATTTCTTAAATAACCCCCTCTTTTTAATGCCTTTAAAAGACAATGTGAAGAATGCAAATGAATGTAAAATAGTTGAGATTTCTATAAAAAATATTTAACATTCAAGGGGTCCCTGGCTGGCTCAGTTGCTGGAGCATCCAACCCTTGATCTTTGGATTGTGGGTTCAAGCCCCACATTTACAGAGATTACTTAAAAATAAAATCTTTAAAAAAAGATATTTAGCATTCAAAATAAAAATAACAGCCTGGCAACTTCATAGTGCACTCTCTCCTGAGATTCAGAACTTGTATTTATTAACCGAAAACGCATTAAAAAGTAATTCTCTGCATAAAACAAATTCAAAAGGTGTTTTTCTTGTACCTTAGTTTCAGTATTTGTTAAAATCTAAGTGTGCCATTGAGAAATGGGTTTTGATTTTTTTTTTTTTTTTAAAGGGAAGCTACAGTTTTCAAAATGTCAAGTGTGTTATGTAGTGCACACACTGAGTTACAAGGCTGCAAAGGAGCATCACTGGGAGCCAGCATGATGGGTTATTTACATGCAGATCAGCCACGCTGGGTTGAGTAGCCCCAAAAAGAATAGCTCAGGACTTCAAATCACTTTCAAAAGACCAGACCAGGGCTATAGATTTCTATGGACTCTTGTTTCTTGATTACATTTATGGTTGGATTCACAAATGTATAAAAATGAGCCAGTTCGCTTATTTGGGGCCAAATGGAATACAGATGAACAAATTTTTATACACTTGATGAAAGAAATGTGTCCAGATGCAATTATTATTTTGAACTTTGAAAGCAAGGCCCACTGCTGTCAATGCCAAAGCATGAACCGTTGCATTCTCTGCCTGGCAAGCTGAGCTCATGTTTGAAATGAACTCTTAAGATTCTCCCTTACTTCAGGCAAACATTAAAATTTTCAAGTTTTACTTCTTAAGAAAATACTTATTTATTATCTAACCAGTGACTTGGAGAAAATAGAATTTTAAAGAGAGAGGAGATTAAAATTACACTTATGGATTATTGGTGGTATCATCAAATACATAATTTGTTGTAGGGCCCAGTAGAGCAAACTGGTTTACTGGTTTTTAACAAATGGTGGTTTTCTGAAGTATGCAAAATACACTGAAATCTTTCTATCTTAAAAAAAAAAAAAAGGATTAACACAAGGAATATGCATAAAATAAAAATAAAATTAAAAGGCAACATTTCCACAATAATATCTAATATATTTCCTTCTAGTCTTAGATATCTAAAAGGTCTCCTAAGTAGTTTTGCATTTTTACCCAATATATTAAAGTTGGTGTGTGTGTGTGTGTGTGTGTGTGTGTGTGTGAGAACACATTGTGTTTAGTAAAGGGGGGTGGAGAATGGAAAGCTACAGTGGCCTAATGTAATGAAATGACTAGCAGCCATCTTTCTAAATTCTATTTCAAAATTGGGCCATTGAATCACTCTCCTAGATTTGATTCACCCATCTGATTATTACAATTTGCCCAGTAGTTGTGAAAAGTTTAAACATTGCAACGGTTGTATTTTCATAACTAAGGTAACATTTAACTTACAAAAAAGAGTTTACATAACTCTTTTGGACATAAAAACAATATGCATTTTCTTTGACAATTAGAACCATGCTAGGATTTTCATTCATTTAATGTGTATTTTTTGTTCTTTAGCATTAAAAGTAACATCGGCTTGAAATTGAAACAAATTATGATATTTGCTAAGGTGTCATTATGGGATGTCTTAATGGGAGGATTAACATTCTTCTTTGATGAAATTTTTTTTCTCACTACTACTTATTCTGTAGTGATAGTTTATACCAGATTAGTAATTTCAGGAATATAAACTATGAGTCTGTAGGAAATATAGAAAGATGGACAAGGGAAAATAAGTCGGAGATGATAAACTAATGGACCAGATGAAGTTTCATCATGGGCTGAAGGAACATATCACATAATGTTATATATATCAATATTATATATATTATATAATAATATATTATCATATCATAATATATGATATAATAATGCTGACCTGTTACTTAGTAAAAAATCCAGATGGAGCTGGATTTGCACCGAATAGAGTGATTTGAATTTAGTACAAGTGGTTTAATTTATCACTGTTTTGTAAAGTTAATTCAGCCTTAACCAAGATAAGTTCATTTTTTGATATGTTATACATTGTTCCAGCTATTTATTATTGAATTTTTAACATACTCATGAAAATGATGCCTGAGTTTCAGATCAAGAATTATTAAAAATGATTTGCAGTAAAGGAGTGTGTTTTATATCCTGTTCAATATCATATACTGCTAATTTGTTCTTAGCAAAAAATTAAGCTAAGGCTTTCCCTATCAACTTTAAGTCAGGATTTCTCACCTCTTTTTAATTTATAGTATATATTGCTAACCTTTAAAAAAAAGTCCACATTTATCTCACCTACTTCACTAATTCCTACATCTAGACCTACAGGGCAGATCCCCCATATTAAGTTAGTTTTGAAAAAATAAAATAAATTTATTTTCTCTTGTGACCAGAATAGTTTAGTTTTTCAACCAGCCCATCAAGTGAACTTTTAAATAACCAAATTCACATTGAGCTATTTGTGAGATGGAAAGTTATAATCAATGAAAATCCAGTCAGATGCATATATAAATCCTTCAAATGTCAAAACAAACTATCCGATCTAAGCTTTGGAATACAAAACACTTTAAACATTTTCAATTTAAAGTACCTATATTTCATTAAAATTTGCTTATATGAGATAATTTAATTCATTTCTAATTTGGGAGTTATTTTGGCTGGATAGTCAGAAACTGCCTTTGTAGTGTAGGAGCAGGAAAAGTTTCCCTTCTAGGTTCTTTGTCTGGTTATTTAATCAAAAATTAAATTGATATAAGACATATTAACAGGAGAAAAACAAACACTTTTCCTAAGTACAGGATACCCATAAAAATATGAGACATAATAAAGCCGATATTTATTTCCACTGTGGGGAAAAAAAATGTGACCCAGAGGGCAACCAGGTTTATAGAACCTGAGGTTCTATAGAACATCCTGAGCTGAAAACAGAGGTTAGGGGGTCTGGGGATACAGAGGAAAAGAAGATCATTCACAGAAAGATGTTTGGATAGTACCCACTTAATGTATGTAAGTTTCTTTCTTTTTTTAAAAATTTAATTTTATTTATTATTTTTATTAATATATAATGTATTATTTGCTTCAAGGGTACAGGTCTGTGAATCATCAGTTTTACACAATTCACAGCACTTATCATAGCACATACCCTCCCCAATGTCCATAACCTGCCACCTTTCCCACCCCCCCAACACTGCCCAGCAACCCTCAGTTTGTTTCCTGAGATTAAGAGTCTCTTATGGTTTGTCTCCCTCCCTCGGGGGGGTGGGGTGGGGATGAAACAAGATGGGACCAGAGATGTAGGTAAGTTTCTTAGGTAAAACATTTCTCTGTTAATAGCTGTCTTTCTGGTACAGGCCCCCTTTCTAATGTAAATTTTGGCAGTTGAGGTAGAGGGATAAGAGTTTTTCCTAAATCAAAGGATTTTTGATTGCCTTTAGCTCAAAATGCAAAGAGGTATTTTGAGGTGGCAAAATCCATTCCCTTTTGGTAATTTTGTCCCCAAAGTTTACTTGCACTGCATGAAATTGCCAGTATTGGATGGTTTTTGACCTACAAAAACAGCAATTCCATTTGGGTCAGACTAAAACTACCCACTCTAAGCTCCATTTAAGAGTAGAGGAGGAGGGCACCTAAAGAAGCTTCAGGGTTAAGGTCTGGTTTGCTGCTCATTCTCTGGCCTTTCTTCAGTCTGAGCCCACCCTATTTGTAGCCAGTCTCTTTGTTGCTAGCTACTTGGGGCTCTTGAGATGTCCAGTTTGTATCACTGTTTCAAAGTCGGTGGTTTCTTACCTGCTTGCTTATATGCCGACAGCTATCAGGGAATAAGAGAACTCTTAAGCCTAAAGGATCCTGAAGATTGAATTAGGGATATTCAGATTCAACCAGGTTTCTGTTTGTTTGTTTGTTTTCAATTCCAGTACAGTCAACATACAGTGTTGTATTAGTTGCAGGTGTACAATAAAATGATTCAGCTGTTCTGTACTTTCCTCAGTGCTTATCAAGATAAGTGTGTTCTTAATCCCCTTCACTATTTTGCCCCTCCCACCTCCTTTTTGATAACAGTTTGTTCCCTTTGGTTAAGAGTCTGTTTTTTGATCTTTTTTTTTTTCCCCTTTGTTTGTTTTGTCTCTTAAATTCCACATGTGAGTGAAATCATATAGTATTCATCTTTCTCTGACTGGCTTATTTTGCTTAGCATTATTCTCTCTAGAGCCATCTACCTTGTTGCAAATGGCAACAAATTCATTCTGTATATATACCACATCTTCTTTATCCATTTATCTGTTGATGGATATTTGGGCTGCTTCCATAATTTGGCTGTTATAAATAATGCTTTAATAAGCATAAGGGTGCATATTTTCTTGCAAATTAGTGTTTTCATAGTCTTTGGGTAAATACCCACTAAGACAATTACCAGATGATAGGGTAATTCTATTTTCAACTTTTGGAGGAACCTCCATATTTTCCACAGTAGCTATACCAACTTGCATTCCTGCCAGCAGTTCATAAGGGTTCCTTTTCCTCCACATCCTCATGAACACTTGTTGTTTCCTGTGTTTTGCTATTAGCCATTCTGACAGATGGGAAGTGATATCTCATCATGGTTTTGACTTGCATTTCCTTGATGATAAGTGATATTGAGCATCTTTTCATGTGTGTGTTGGCTATCTGTATGTTCACTTTAGAGAAATGTTTGTTCATGTCTTCTGTCCATTTCTTAATTGGATTATTTGAATTTTTGGTGTTGAGTTGTATTAATTTCTTCATATATTTTGGATACTTCAATGAGTTTTTAATTAAAATGATCACCCTACAACAGGGGTCAGCAAACTTGTTCTATAAAGGCCAAATAGAAAATATTTTGGGCTTTGTAGGCCTTATGGTCTCTGTTACAACTAGTTAACTCTAGCATTATTGGGCAAAGCCATAGAAATCAGGTAAAAGAATAGACATGCTTGCATTCCAATAAAACATTATTTGTGGATACTGAAATTTGAATTTCATATCATTGCCACCTGCCATGAAACACTGTTCTTCTTTCGAATTTTCTGCCAACCAGTTAAATATGTAGAAATCCTTCCTATCTCACAGGGTGTATAGACAGACAGCCAGATGGATTTCTTCCATAGGCCATCCTTTACCAACCCCTTCTTCACGGCAGCTCTGATGTGGGTCATCCAATATCATCAATAAACACCTCTCTTGATTGGAGGGTGACACAAATGAGCACATTCCAAATGCTTCATTTTGATACTGAACAGGGAGGGCCCTTGGGCTCTCTAAACAATAGAAATTGAGAAGAGGGCAAAAGGGAGTTCCAGGAAAGACTATACTGGGACTTAGGCTGGAGCACAAGGGAGACAGCACAAAGGGAAGCGTCCTCAGGCTAGCTGCCTGAGGAGAGGTTGGGAAGAGTTTTAAAGAGATTAATGTAGAAAAAGCGTAAGGCTGAATGTGCAAAGGTGGAAATTTTGTGGTGCTTGCCCACCTGATGACCATATGTCTTCATGTGTCACATGTTCAATTAGTATCTTAAATCTCCCTCCTTGGATGTGATTTTTAGTATGAAAATGAAGGAGAGGGGTGCCTGGGTGGCTCAGTGGGTTAAAGCGTCTGCCTTTGGCTCAGGTCATGAGAGTCCTGGGACCAAGCCCCACATTGGGCTCTCTGCTCAGCAGGGAGCCTGCTTCCCTTCCTCTCTCTCTCTGCCTGCCTCTCTGCCTACTTGTGATCTCTGTCAATGTCCACGGTCGCCGAACTGTGGAAAGAACCAAGATGCCCTTCAACGGACGAATGGATAATGAGGATGTGGTCCATATGGAGTATTATGCCTCCATCAGAAAGGATGAATACCCAACTTTTGTAGCAACATGGACTGGACTGGAAGAGATTATGCTGAATGAAATAAATCAAGCAGAGAGAGTCAATTATCATATGGTTTCACTTATTTGTGGAGCATAACAAATAACATGGAGGACATGGGGAGATGGAGAGGAGAAGGGAGTTGAGGGAAATTGGAAGGGGAGATGAACCATGAGAGACTATGGACTCTGAAAAACAACCTGAGGGTTTTGAAGAGGCGGGGGGTGGGAGGTTGGGAGAGCCAGGTGGTGGGTATTATGGAGGGCACGTATTGCATGGAGCGCTGGGTGTGGTGCAAAAACAATGAATTCTGTTACACTGAAAATAAATAAATAAATAAATAAAAATCTTTAAAAAAGAAAATGAAGGAGAAAGTCAGTGAAAGGCCAGTGCTGGGATCCATCTTGGCACAGACTGGTTCTTGCCCTGGAACTTCTTTTTTAGGTGAATATCCTAGTCCCACGTTGCTGTGGAATAGAATACTAAGGAGGCGCTTCCTTCCATAGATCTAGTCAAAAGATGGTGAATTTTGTGGTTAGAAGTGGTCCAGTCCCTGTTCTATCTCAACTTGAATTTATTATAGATGTAGTACAACTATATTATAAAGCCTATTTGAATCAAGCAAAAGAAAATAAGGCCTCTAATAATATTATCTTAGTAATGTAATTATCACTAGTGTCTGGCAATATTTTCTTCCAAATCATTTCCTATGTGTATTTTTAGATTACTGCAGTTATAATGTGTATATTTTGCATACTACTTTTGTCATATAACACTGCATCATAACTATTTTCTATAAAGTGCATAATTTTATAACTCTAATTTTAGGTGTCTTGACTAAAGAAACCTTACCTGAGTGACTATTTTCATACCATACTTGGCTTTTACCAAATTTTGGACACTTTTGTTGTTTTCAGCTTTTTTAATAAAATGATTGTCTTTGTGCATATTGTTAAATTTTTCACTGTTGAAATTAGTTCCTTTGGGAAGATTTCCAGAAGTGGGATTATTGAGTCTGAGTGAATGTTCATTATCATTGTGCAATTTACTAAAAGGTTATAGTACTTGTATAAATGGAGATGGTACATTAAATCCTTTCTTTAGGGGCGCCGGGTGGCTCAATGGGTTAAAGCCTCTGCCTTCAGCTCAGGTCATGATCCCAGGGTCCTGGGATGGAGCCCCTCATTGGGCTTTCTGCTCAGCAGGGAGCCTGCTTCCCTTCCTCTCTCTGCCTGCCTCTCTGTCTGCTTGTAATCTCTGTCTGTCGAATAAATAAATAAAATCTTTAAAAAAAATAAATTAAAAAAAATAAATCCTTTCTTTAAATGTGACAGGCAATGCATTGAGTATTGTAAATATATTATCTCATTGAATCCTCATCACAACTGAATGAAAAATGTCATTTTCCCTGCTTATAGAAAAGAAAAATCATGAGTGGTTTTGATAGAGTCCAAAGTAGGACTTAGGTCTTTTTGACACCAAAAGTATATTGAGGCATTTTATTGCCTCTTATCAACTTATAGATGTGCAATGCCCATGTGCCCACATGATACAGTGGTATTTTTAGTTTTGTTTGTTTTCCTCTCTTTTTCTATCGGATAAGATTCTTCTTACCCTTCAGGTCTTATTTTAATGTTAAAGCTTCCATGAATCCTTCTTCCAACCCCATCAGGCAGACTGTGTCATTCCTCTTGCACTTCCAAATTTTCACAGTATATTATTTTTAGCATTTTGAGGAAGGTACTACAGTGTTTTTATGCAGTACCCTTTGAGTTGTCTATCACAAAGCACTGTATGAAGTCGGAAATCAATAATTAGCCATTGAACGTAACTATAATGGGTCATGATATGCTTTAGAAGCTTTGTCCCATTGGCACAAGCCCTCTGTCTCTGCTACAAAGAGAAGTCTATTAATATCAAACACTTTGGTCTTATCTTTGCTTTATTATCTTTGCCTTCTTTTCAGGTAACTTACTCAACTTCTCACCCCTGTTTTGTCCTGACAGTCTTATCTCTGTATACCTAGCTTTCCTTGGGATGTGTGTTGGCCCAGCTGTTTTACCAGCAGGTAGTGTGTGGCTGACCAAGGCCTCCATCTTCAGTATAAGGTCTTCAAGAAGAGTAGAGTAAGACCAGAGTTACCCCTCTAGAAATTAGAACCCTCAGGAGACCACAGATAGCATAGATTTTACCCTTCACATTGTTATTTAAACATCCTGAAATACTAATTGTTTTAATTAGAATCAGATTTGGAAATGTATTGGATAAATATATTTCAATGTTTGGGTTCTGATTCTATCAATTTGCCTTGAGGAGAGTTACATATATCCATCAGCATTGCTCTTGATCTGCTCCATTGTCATTGTCTTATCATCATTTTTGTATGATCATAAGATGTGTAGTAACTTTTAAGGCAATTGAATAGGAGGGCTGCGTCATCATAGTTGGTGTTACTCAACTAAGTGTTTTTATCTCTTTACATATTTTGTATTGTTTTCTCTACTGTCTCTAACCTCTATATCCTATACATCTTGGATAGGATGAGACTGAGAAAAGGAAAGGCCAAATTATACCCATATAATATGGAAATTGAACAATCTAATGTTAAATGATAACTATTAATTCAACTTTGCTTTAGAAAAATTGGATTGAAAATTTCATCCCAGGCAACTTTACTACCTGAAATTTTTGATGAATTGAGTTTTATCAGAAATTTAAACAGTGTACAAATCATGCTATGTATCTAGCTATATTTCAACAATATGTTTTTCAAATTCTGGAAATCTCTAAACATAAACTTCAACAGGTCAATTTTATGTAAAGAATTTTAGTAGTTTCTACAAATTCTGAAATGGGAATATATCATATATGAAATCTTTGCATGTTTTGTCATATGGTCGTGTGTGTGTGTGTGTGTGTGTGTGTGTGTGTGTGTATGAAGAATTTCATTTTATAAAATGCTATCCATTTCCCTCAATTAGCCTAGAATATGATTAAAATGCACTTCAAATTTATAATATAATCTTAAAAGGGGATGTTGATTTTAATTGGTGTAGATTTTCTTTAAAAGAAACGCATCAGGCAATTTGCAATTGGATAAGACTATCTTCAGTTAAATAAAATGTTATATCTTAATTCTTTAACATAGGTGAGAATCAACTCTTACTTAGTAACCAAAAGCTATATGAACACTAATGAGAAGGTTATATAACGCAGTTTAACTCTATGCTCTGCTTACCTTTATGCTCAGCAAAAGTGAATTTACAAGGAAGTCAGAGGAAAAATTGCCCTGCTAATAAGCACAGTAATGATTATGAATAATGAATATTGGAATGCTATTATAGAATAAAGCCACAAGCCATGATGTATCTTGCTGCTAAATTATTTAAAATGCTGCCTGATAATTATAGACTTGTTTTAAGTCTACATCTGTACATGTTAAAGCTGGAATCACGGTTTCTAATCAGTACCCTTTTTTCCTTCTTGGTTGGGTGGGAGGAGAATGTTCTTGATGTAAAATACGTTTTATGGTTAGAATGTTTAAAGGGAAACTATATTTAAATTAATAGGTGTTTGGGGCATGTGTTATGCCAGGGCAAGGATTACTGAGATTTTAGAAATACATTGAAGTAAGACTATCATGATTATTCGAATTGTTACTTACCATATTCTATAGAAAGTATTAAGGGAGGAAATACATTTTATCATTAAGGAAACAAAATATGAATTGCATATTTAACACTTCATTAAATATGTAGATTGCTGTGAAATCTGGTGAGAAAGTTAAGGATAGTGTGATGCCGTAAAGCCGTCTTCCCACACACGTTTCATTATTTTCGTATATGATAAAGTTAGAAAATTAGAAAAGAACCAAAGAAGAGCCAGAGTTGGTTAGATGTGAAAAATGAGAAATTGGAAACAAAAGCACATTACTAGGGATATATCTTTCCAAAGGTAAATTAAAGGCCATTTAAGACCCTCTTAATACAAAATATATTTTCAAAAAACTACATGTGAAATAATGTGAGCTAATTTCATCAAATATTATAGCATATGCCAAATGAAATGATGTGACACCACTCATTTCTTGCATTTTTTACTTATGTGCACATTTCCTCTTACCCCCTTGTTCATATTCATGAGCCCCTGCCTCAAATACATTATGTAAACTTACAATTATATGCATATGATTGGTGATTTTGATTTGAATTAATACTTCCATCATCTCTTTTTTTTTAATGAGTATTTTACCTGTTAAGATAATATTTACATACCTATTTTTCAAATTTGGGGGGAGGTCAACCTGTCATTTTTTTAACTTTACATTTTTGCCATTTTTCAAAAGTAATGCAGTATAAATAATATCAGCTGATCACCTATTATGTTCAAATACTGTGGTTAATAATTTCATATATATTGGGGCGCCTGGGTGGCTCAGTGGGTTAAGCCGCTGCCTTCGGCTCAGGTCATGATCTCAGGGTCCTGGGATCAAGCCCCGCATCGGGTTCTCTGCTCAGCAGGGAGCCTGCTTCCTCCTCTCTCTCTGCCTGCCTCTCTGCCTGCTTGTGATCTCTCTCTGTCAAATAAATAAAAATAAAATCTTAAAAAAAATAATTCCATATATATTATCTTTTGTAATATTAATCATAAATCTTTAACTTATACAAATTTTAGATGGAAAATCTATGAACCAGAGAAGCTAAAAACTTACCTTGAGGTACAGACTTTATGTTGAATGCTTATTGGTCTATAAATCTCACTCTGACTAATTCTATTAATGAAAAGCTGTTACATTTTTATAAAATGATTTATTGGATGCTTTACAGATCCACTTGGTGCTGAACACATTGAGGCTCTATGCAAAAACTATTTTGAGAAAGAGAATAATTCAAAAATCCCCTTCTAAATTCCTCACAGCAACCTTGTGTTTTAGAATTAATAAGTGAAGTTATTCAATTGTTCCTTCTCTAATTGTTTGTATCCAATGGCTACACGAGTTTTGACTAGTTGAATGAATGATTTCATATTTTCAACTTTCAAGCTGACTTGTATGTCCAAGAGGTTATTTGTGTAACTGAAGACTTGTGGCCTGAAATGTTGTAATTGGTCACAGTTATGACAATAAGCACTGATTTTACTGTAGTAGATATAGGAATAGAAATGAAAGTATTTTTTAACTCATTTATTACTAAAGAACTTTCTTTTTTTTTTTTTTTTCATCCAGATTTGTGGTGTCTGGTAACCATGTAAACAAATACATGAGCGTCTCTTGAAAAAATGAACAGGAATTATTGCAGGTGTATATATAGTAACCACCCCCAACACACACCCCATTTCTCTCACAATTGCATTTCTTCTTGTCTGTGAAAAACTGTTGTTTTAATGGGGAACACAGTATTTCATTAAGATATAGATTTGCCCCGCCAGTTCTCCCTTATTTCTGTAAAATTCAATAGTCTAGAAAAAACTTTATCTTAGAAAACATGTAGTAAACATGATTGACCATATTAGCTTTGCTCTACCATTAGGCCATGAGACTGGACTCTTTAGCTGCCAGAATCAATTCACGATTTAATTAAATTGCCCTATGGTCTGACCTTAAAGAGGGAATGTCACAGGACTTCTCAGATATTAACATCATGGTTATTTTTGAAGCAGATAGAAGGGAAGGGATTTTTTTTTTTAATAACTAACTATTACAAGAGCCCTATCTTGACTATTTCCCATGCTTTGCAAAGGCCAGATACTTCTGAACTTTAGCCTTCCTGCGATTATTCTATTTTATCTCCCTATTAAATACACATCCTTGTCAAATGCCCCTGCTTCTCTCTTTGATATGCAGCCATTTTCTTGTGAATTCAGCTACAACAAAACATAAATTGCACGGGTAATATGGGCTAAGACCCATAAGGATACAGGACCTCTCATGCAACAGACTTTGCATTGGGACTCATAGAGCTTATATTCTAGTGTGGGAGACAGATGTCAGTCAACAAGATCTTCACATATATTATTAGAAACTGTTGTAATCACCGCATACAGTGTTATTAGAATATATCATAATATATTTTAAAAATTGGAGAATATTGGGAGAATTACATAAAGGTGATTGGACACAGACTTTCCGGAGGAACTACCTTCTTGCTGAGGTCTCAAAGAGGCATAAAAGGTACTTGGGTAAAGTGGAGGGAATGATGAATGAGGTGCTGGTGATTCAGGACTGGGGGCCAATATGGACCAAGACCTTATAGGGGAAGAAGCAGAACCTTCAAGAACTAGGGTACATTGGGCAGGGAGCAGTGGGGTCTGGTGGTGGGTATAAGGTTCTGAAGGAGATGGAAAGATGATCAGTACCATACCCAGAAGCCCGGCATGATGCTCTACGGCTTTGGAATTTTTAAATCTGAGCTCCCTAGGGGGCACCTGGGTGGCTCAGTCTGTTAAGGGTGTGACTCTTGGTTTTGGCTTACATCAAGATGTCCCTGTTGGTAATGGGATCTGTTGGTGGATCCACTGGTGCTGGGATTAAGCCCCATTGGTGGTAGCATTGAACCCCATTGGTGGTGGGATCAAGCCCCACCTGGGGCTCCATGGGGCTTGTACTCAGTGCAGAGACTGCTTCAGATTCTCCTTCTCTCTTCCCACTCATGTGCTCTCTGTCTCTCTCATAAATCAATCAATCTACAATTTTCTCACTGGGAAGTTCTATGTGCAATCAGCTCAAATAAGTTTCTTTCAATATATTCATAATTTTTTCTCTTGAGACAATTTAATGATACATAGTTATATATATATTTAAATAGGACTGACCTTTCTTATGAAGACATTTTAGAATTTTTGACAATTAGATCATGTTTACGATCTTTGGTTCTCTTGATTTTATTCTTTCTATCCTTTCCTTCCATCTTTCTGCTTTTTTAAAAATCACTTTCATGTCTAGTCAAGGTCTCCATCCCTCCCATCCATGATTACAGCACTCTAGCAGGATATGATTCTTTTCTCCAAGTGTTCCCCTTGCATCCAACCCATCTTCCTGTTTTTTTCTCCTTGGCTGGAATTAAGTCCCAAGCAGCCATTTTGCTCATCACTTTCTTTGCTTTCTGGATGATGAAATCACCAGTGAGGCACATCAAGAACATATCAGATGATCAGCTCACAGCTGAATTACACTTCCAGCAGATGCACAGGTAACTGAAGCTTCCCATAGCTGGAGTGCCTTCTGTCTGTGCCATTTTTAATTGGAGGGGGAGATGAACCATGAGAGACTGTGGACTCTGAGAAACAAACTGAGGGTTTTGGAAGAGAGGGTGGTGGGAGGATGGGTGAGCCTCGTAGTGGGTATTAAGGAGGACACATATTGCACGGAGCACTGGATGTGGTGCATAAATAATGAATCTTGGAACACTGAAAAAATAAAATATAAATACACACAACACACACACATATGTGTATATATATATATATATATATATATATATATATATACATAACAGAAAAGTTTGGCCCACAGTTTCCACCCATGCTGTTGGTTTTTATCCTCTTCCTGTGAAAACACTTCTGTTTCTCTTTCTTCTGTTCTCAACCAGTTGCTTTCTCCTCTGCTCTCCTTCCTAAAGTTGGTAGATTTTCTTTTAAATGCTGCATATTCTTTTATATATATTGAGGGCTTGGCTATGTGGTGAGGCTTAAATGAAACATTAAATGCCTAGTATTTGAAAAGATGGCGGAAAATCAAGAATAAGATGTGCAAGGACCAGAGGACATTAACCCTGTGAGGACAGCAAGGCATCTCCGTCAGTGCTCAATGGGGTGAGAATGGTAATTATTTGCCCAGGCTTTTAAGATAGTTACAGTACTCACTGTAACTAATCAATATAGTACATGATTGAAGATGATACATGATTGAAGATGATGGTGATAAGGACAAAAATGTGCTACTAAAGATACCCAATCATCTCCTTTTTTTTTTTTTTTTCACTTTTTAGGTTTAACTTTATTATTTAATGCATGTTCAGTCTTTAGAAGGCTGTGGTTAATTTTTCCAAATTAATGGAGTGATTAAAACAAGCTTAACAAGTTAAAACCATAATTTTGTACATATGTAATATTTTCTGGAAAGCATTTCCAAGTTAAAGGTGAGTAAATTTTCATAATATGTACATAGTCAAATATAAGTCCATTTCAAATACTATCAGGCTCATAGTCATCAATGGATTCTTTGGAGTTCTTCAAAATCCTCTGTTAAATTTGCAAATTTGTTTTCTGTGGCAAAGGGAAGTAACAAAAAGCTTCCTACCCATCGTCATCCCCCACCATCACACTTTTTTTTTAATGGTTTTTTTTAATATATTTTTTAAATTTTTTTATAAACATATAATGTATTTTTAGACCCAAGGGTACAGGTCTGTGAATCACCAGGTTTACACACTTCACAGCACTCACCATAGCACATACCATCCCCAATGTCCATAACCCCACCACCCTCTCCTTCCCGCCCTCCCCCCAACAACCCTCAGTTTGTTTTGTGAGATTAAGAGTCACTTATGGTTTGTCTCCCTCCCAAACCCATCTTGTTTCATTTATTCTGTTCCTACCCGCCAAACCCCCCATGTTGCATCTCCACTTCCTCATATCAGGGAGATCATATGATATTTGTCTATCTCCGATTGACTAATTTCACTAACCATAATACCCTCTAGTTCCATCCACGTCATCGCAAATGGCAAGATTTCATTTCATTTCTTTTTGATAGTTAGACTTTTTCTTTGCTGATTTGGATGCCTTTAATTTCTTTTTGTTGTCTGATTGCTGAGGCTAGGACTTCTAGTACTATGTTGAATAGCAGTGGTGATAATGGACATCCCTGCTGTGTTCCTGACCTTAGTGGGAAAGCTTTCAGTTTTTCTCCATTGAGAATATTTGCGGTGGGTTTTTCATAGATGGTTTTGATAATATTGAGGTATGTGCCCTCTATCCCTGCACTTTGAAGAGTTTTGATCAGGAAGGGATGCTGTACTTTGTCAAATGCTTTTTCAGCATCTATGGAGAGTATCATATGGTTCTTGTTCTTTCTTTTATTATTGTATTATATCACATTGATTGATTTGTGGATGTTGAACCAAACTTGCAGCCCTGGAATAAATCCCACTTGGTCGTAGTGAATAATCCTTTTAGTGTATTGTTGGATCCTATTGGCTAGTATTTTGGTGAGAATTTTTGCATCCATGTTCATCAAGAATATTGGTCTGTAGTTCTCTTTTTTGATGGGATCCTTGTCTGGTTTTGGGATCAAGGTGATGCTGGCCTCATAAAATGAGTTTGGAAGTTTTCCTTCCATTTCTATTTTTTGGAACAGTTTCAGGAGAATAGGAATTAATTCTTCTTTAAATGTTTGGTAGAATTTCCCTGGGAAGTCGTCTGGCCCTGGGCTTTTGTTTGTTTGGAGATTTTTGATGACTGTTTCAATCTCCTTACCGGTTATGGGTCTGTTGAGGTTTTCTATTTCTTCTTGGTTCAGTTGTGGTAGTTTATATGTCTTTAGGAATGCATCCATTTCTTCCAGATTGTCAAATTTGTTTGCATAGAGTTGCTCATAGTATGTTCTTATAATTGTTTGTATTTCTTTGGTGTTGGTTGTGATCTCTCTTTCATTTATGATTTTATTTATTTGGGTCCTTTCTCTTTTCTTTTTGATAAGTTTGGCCAGGAGTTTATCAATCTTATTAATTCTTTCAAAGAAGCAGCTCCTAGTTTTGTTGATTTGTTCTATTGTTTTTTTGGTTTCTATTTCATTGATTTCTGCTCTGATCTTTATGATTTCTCTTCTCCTGCTGGGTTTTGGCTTTCTTTGTTGTTCTTTCTCCAGCTCCTTTGGGTGTAGGATTAGGTTGTGTATTTGAGACCTTTCTTGTTTCTTGAGAAAGGCTTGTATCACTATATACTTTCCGCTCAGGACTGCCTTTGCTGTGTCCCACAGATTTTGAACCGTTGTGTTATCATTATCATTTGTTTCCATGAATTTTTTCAATTCTTCTTTAATTTTCTGGTTGACCCATTCATTCTTTAGAAGGATGCTGTTTAGTCTCCATGTATTTGGGTTCTTTCCAAATTTCCTCTTGTGATTGAGTTCTAGCTTCAGAGCATTGTGGTCTGAAAATATGCAGGGAATGATTCCAATCTTTTGATACTGGTTCAGACCTGATTTATGACCCAGGATGTGATCTAGTCTGGAGAATATTCCATGTGCACTAAGGAAGAATGTGTATTCCGTTCTTTGGGATGAAATGTTCTGAATATATCTGTGATGTCCATCTGGTCCAGTGTGTCATTTAAGGCCTTTATTTCCTTGTTGATCTTTTGTTTGGATGATCTGTACATTTCAGTGAGGGAAGTGTTAAAGTCCCATACTATTATTGTATTATTGTTGAAAGTTTCTTTGATTTTGTTATTAATTGGTTTATACAGTTGGCTGCTCCCATGTTAGGGGCATAGATATTTAAAATTGTTAGGCCTTCTTGTTGGACAGACCCTTTGAGTATGATATAGCATCCTTCCTCATCTCTTGTTATAGTCTTTGGCTTAAAATCTAATTGATCTGATATAAAGTTTGCCACCCCAGCTTTCTTCTGATGTCCATTAGCATGGTACATTGTTTTCCACCCCCTCACTTTAAATCTGGAGGTGTCTTCGGGTCTAAAATGAGTTTCTTGTAGGCAGCATATAGATGGGTTTTGTTTTTTTTAATCCATTCAGATACCCTGTGTCTTTTGATTGAGGCATTTAGCCCATTAACATTCAGGGTAACTATTGAGAGATATGAATTTAGTGCCTTTGTACTGCCTGTAAGGAGACTGTTACTGTATATTCTCTGTTCCTTTCTGATCTACTACTTTTAGGGTCTCTTTTTGCTTAGAGGACCCCTTTCAGTATTTCCTGTAGAGCTGGTTTGGTGTTTGCAAATTCTTTCAGTTTTTGTTTGTCCTGGAAGCTTTTAATCTCTCCTTCTATTTTCAATGATAGCCTAGCTGGATATAGTATTCTTGGCTGCATGTTTTTCTCGTTTAGTACTCTGAATATATCATGCCAGCTCTTTCTGGCCTGCCAGGTCTCTGTGGATAAGTCTGCTGCCAATCTAATATTTTTACCATTGTATGTTACAGACTTCTTTTCTCGGGCTGCTTTCAGGATTTTCTCTTTGTCGCTAAGACTTGTAAATTTTACTATTAGGTGACGGGGTGTGGACCTATTCTTGTTGATTTTGAAGGGGATTCTTTGCACCTCCTGGATTTTGATGCTTGCTCCCTTTGCCATATTAGGGAAATTCTCTACAATAATTCTCTCCAATATACCTTCTGCTCCCCTCTCTCTTTCTTCTTCTTCTGGAATTCCAATTATTCTAATGTTGTTTTGTCTTATGGTGTCACTTATCTCTCGAATTCTCCCCTTGTGGTCCAGGAGCTGTTTGTCTCTCTTTTGCTCAGCTTCTTTATTCTCTGTCATTTGGTCTTCTATATCACTAATTCTTTCTTCTGCCTCATTTATCCTAGCAGTAAGAGCCTCTATTTTTTATTGCACCTCATTAATAGCTTTTTTTATTTCAACTTGGTTAGATTTTAGTTCTTTTATTTCTCCAGAAAGGGCTTTTATCTCTCCTGAGAGGGTTTCTCTAACATCTTCCATGCCTTTTTTGAGCCTGGCTAGAACCTTGAGAATCGTCATTCTGAACTCTACATCTGACATGTTACCAATGTTGGTATTGATTAGGTCCCTAGCCTTCGGTATTGCCTCTTGTTCTTTTTTTTGTGGTGAGTTTTTCCACCTTGTCATTTTGTCCAGATAAGAATATATGAAGGACGGGGCGCCTGGGTGGCTCAGTGGGTTAAAGCCTCTGCCTTCAGGTCAGGTCATGGTCTTGGGGTCCTGGGATCGAGCCCCACATCGGGCTCTCTGCTTGGCAGGGAGCCTGCTTCCTCCCTCTCTCTCTGCCTGCCTCTCTGCCTACTTGTGATCTCTGTCTGTCAAATAAATAAATAAAATCTTTAAAAAAAAAAGAATATATGAAGGAGCAAAAAAAATACTAAACGGGTGGCAAAGACCTCAGGAAAATGTGCTTTAACCAAATCATAAGAGACCCCAAATTGTGGGGGGGAGAAAGGGGATAAAAAGTTCAGAAAAAAAAAAAAAAAGAAAAAAAGAAAACAAATAAAGAAAAAATATAAATAAGAGAAAAAAATATATATATATTAGACTGGTGACTAGAACAGGGTCACCCAGTTAATTTGGGGAGTATTTTGGTCTCTTCGAAGAAACTACCTCCCAAAATTTAGAGAATGAAAAATATATATAAGCGTAAACACAATGAAGGGATGGAATATTCCTATAAAGATGAAAAAAAATTTTTTTTTTAATTTCTAAAAAAGGAGTTGATAAAGTAAGTTGGTTGGGAGAATAAAGAAAAAGAAAGCGGAGAGAATTTGCTCAGGGTGGAGACTAGAACAAGTCCAGAGCTAGATTTAGGGTATATTTTGTTCTATTAGAAGAAATTTTACCCCAAATTTTTTAGAAGAAAAAACCCTATGTGTATACAAAAAAATAAAGTTAGATACAATGAGGGATAAAATATGACTATAATAATGAAGGTTCAAAAAGATTATTATTATTTTTTTAATGAAGGGTATTGTTAAGATAAACTAGTTTAAAAACGTTAAAAAAGGAAAGGGTAAAATTAAAAAAAAATTAGCAGAAAAAATGATAAAATTTAAAAAAATTAAGTTAACTGCAAGATTAAAGAACTATGGGGAGAAAGCCATGCTTTGCTTTCTCCTCCTCTGGAATTCCACTGTTCTCCTTGGTAGGTGAACTTGGTCCTGGCTGGGTTTCTTGTTGATCTTCTGGGGGAGGGACTGTTGTAGAGATTCTCAAGTGTCTTTGCCCCGGGCGGAGTTGCACTGCCCTTACCAGGGGCCGGGCTGAGTAATCCGCTCGGGTTTGCTTTCGGGAGCTTTTGTTCCCTGAGCGCTTTCCGTAGAGTTCTGGAGGGCGGGAATGAAAATGATGGCCGCCCAGTCTCCGGCCTGGAGGAGCCGAGAGCTCGGGGCCCCACTCCTCAGTGCGCCCTCAGAGACAAGCACTCAATCACTCCCGTCTCCCCGGCCTCCAGCTGCGCTCCGAGCTCACCCAGCGTGTGACCAGTTCAAGGTAACCCCGAACTGTGAGCTCACTCCTCGGCTCTGTCTCTGTAGCCGGCTTCCCCGTTCTAATACATGTGAGCTCCTTGACACTCAGACACTCCCGATCCTTCTGTGACCCTGCAGGACCTGGGGCCATGCTGACCCCGCGTGGGCTTCACCCCAGTTTAGCCTCTGAAGCGATGTCCCTCCATGGAGCAGACTTTTAAAAGTCCTGATTTTGTGCTCCGTTGCTCCGCCGCTTGCCGGGAGCCGGCCCCTCCCCCCCGTGGTCTATCTTCCCGTTGCTTTGGATTCACTTCTCCGCAGGTTCTACCTTTCAGAAAGTGATCGATTTTCTGTTTCTAGGATTGTTGCTCTTCTTCTCTTTGATTTCCTGTTGGATTTGTAGGTGTTCACAATGGTTAGATAAGCTATCTAGCTGATCACCTGCTACCTGATGTTGTCTCAGCCTGCTACTTCTCTGCCATCTTGACTCCCCCCACCCCAGCGCACTTTTTAAGCTCTATCCATTTTCATGATATCACTTGTGGTGTTAGTTCTTTAAGATGGCAGGTTACTTGTTCAGGGAATCCATTTCTCTGTAAGATAGTCCAAAGAAATTGGGAGACAAGATCAGTGCTCAGCTATTCATTCTGGGCTTCTTTCAGCTCCCAGAATAATATGATGTTTTTCATCATAATCTTTCCATTTTTTGAAGAATGTTTCCAAAAATAAAAAACATCCTAGAGGTTTTAAATGGTTTTGATCAATTATACTTATATTTCAAAACATTTTTTTTTAAACCTGGAAATTTACACTAATGATAAGCCACTCTATTTTAAGCAGCACCTAAAATTACAGGGAAGTAGTATATTATCAAACATCTAGTGCATGATAATTTGCTGCTCTGAGAAAGTTGGATGGATTTTACTGAAATAATAGTTCCCCTGTTGTTAGGAGCTTTATTTCATTATCCCTTTTGCAAAATTGCACCTTTCTTTTTCATGGAGCATGCCTTCTCTCATTAACATTGTGGCAGATAACTCAGTTTGTGATAACTGTCAAAGCCCTAAGGACCCTAAAAAAGCAACAACTTGAGTCTTACTCTGCCAGATACAAGTTGTATTTTCTTTGCTTCAAAAGTTCTTGCATTGGGCTCCCTTGCCACATCTTCCTATCCTCTGAAATTGCATGTTTTCATTATAATGTCTCCTAGCAATTTCCCTACTATTAGTACTCACTCTTACAGGTCCTTCTAACCTTTGCTGGGTTTGATATTTGGCCCCAAATGGACACCAAACAAGTCACCACCAGGGATTTTCCACACCAAATGATTATAAGCAGTTGGTTCAGTAGTCTCAAGGTACTGGAGAGGTCTTCATTCCTAACTATCTGGTTCCTGGCACCAGGTAGCACATCTGTAACCAGACCAAACCAACAATTCAGACCACAACCGCAGAGTGCACATACAGACAGGATGGTCATTTTATGCTATTATTGTGTGACTTGACACATAAATTCTCAGAGGACAGCACATTACATACAAGAAGGAATGGATGCATCTGCTGGCAGCTTGCTGAACAGGGAACAGACACACTGAACATATAATAGTAAATTTTGTGTGTATTAAGAAGAAATGTGTGATAATAGGTGAGTTTATAAGAAAGGGACCTCACCTAGCGATGTGCTTTCAGGAGGAAGAGATGTTTCAGAGACCTGAGGGGGAAATAGTAGTAACTAGATAAAGGAACTGGGGGTAGGGGAAAGGTGCAGGGGTGGGTTAGAGATAAAGACAATTGTGTGGGTGAATCCAGAATGAGACAGTGTTCAAAAGCATTCTGTACAAGCTGAGAATTTTTAATTCAT
The DNA here is from genome assembly GCF_002288905.1 of Enhydra lutris kenyoni. Classification (NCBI taxonomy): domain Eukaryota; kingdom Metazoa; phylum Chordata; class Mammalia; order Carnivora; family Mustelidae; genus Enhydra; species Enhydra lutris. The sequence continues at coordinate 45,061,899 of NW_019154092.1, forward strand.
AATTCTTGAATTCATTTTCCTTTTAACATGAATGTGTCTTTTTGCAGACCACTTCTTTGTTTTTACTCTCTGGGATCTTATTTGTGCCCAGAATTTTTTTTTTTTTTTTAAAGATTTTATTTGTCAGAGAGAGAGAGAGAGAGAGAGGGAGGGAGAACACAAGGAGGCAGAGAGGCAGGCAGAGGCAGAGAAAGAAGCAGGCTCCCCACTGAACAAGGAGCCCGATGTAGTACTCGATCCCAGGACCCTGGGATCATGACCTGAGCCGAAGGCAGCAGCTTAACCAACTGAGCCACCCAGGCGTCCCGTGCCCAGAATTTTTAAGCAAGGAAACATTTCCACATTGTCTCCATCTCTCTTTAGCTAATATATTGCCTAACAAGAATAAGACAGCCTAATAGATGATGCAACTTTTATAAGCTTGGAAGTACTTTCCTTTTATTTTATTATGAAATTAGGTTATTCATTGTGACAGTTACTTGAGATACTGTGTTGAGCTGTTGCTAGGAGTAGTTAGTTTTATCTATTCAGTCTTTAAAATGTAAGAAACAGCTGGGGAAAACACAGATATTTTGGGACAGCACACATATCCTGGGCTGCTCGTTGACTTTCCTATTGATGTTTTTTGCCCGACTGTTTGTTCCAGATAAATACAAAATATGTGGAGAATAAAAGACAGCACAGACTAATACCTATCACTGAGAAGTGTTCATTTTGAAGTTCACGTTCTTTGTGGTCATTGTTTTCTTGTAATGCTGGCCTCATCCAGATGCTTGGGTCAAAGAGAGCCTAAGTAAGAAAGAAATAGCTATGACATTTGAGTTGACAGGCATAATTCTGAAGTGTAGAAATCACTAGACAGAAAAACAAAAATTGAAAATCACAAATGAAAGCTTAAAATGAGAATCATGCTGTCTACTTCAGAATTATTTTATTATATACCCAATATTTTATGCTAAATATGCCTGGCTTTAAAGAATTGAGGACACAGAAGAAAAGAGGTGACTACTTGGATGTGTCCCAGGAACCAAAGTCTGGCAGGTGGTAACTCATCTGTTTCAGACTCAACACATGTTAGATAGAGATCAGTTTTAGCAATGATTTTTGGAAGGATTTACTCAGATAAGAGATGCTTCCCTAAAGACTGGACTGACTTCTAGTTGTTAATGACTGTGAGGATCATTCAGATAGAGCTTGCTCATACTTTCCTAGAAATGGCTAAACTTGGAAGCCCTACAGTTTGCCTTGGTTCTACTAAACTGGATTCTAAATCTTAACACTGTTATCTCAGTCTACAGGGACCTTGGAAATCCACATTCAATGGTGCTGAATCTATCAAATTTTAGAGACCACTCTGATCACTACTGTCACCAGCACCATTTAAGGATTTTTGTTTTTAATTTGTATCATCTGGATCTACTGATGCTTGGCAGACATAAAAAGTGACTTTGAACTAATGAAGACCTTCCCACCAAAAACATTGATTAACTTTAATGTCTACATGAATGTTTTTCTTCCAGGTAGTTACTTTGGAAAATTACTTTGAATGTTTTTGGAACTCTGCCTTCAAAAGTAGCTCCAGAGTCAGGAAGGTAACAGAAAAATTACAAGCCCATAGTAAAATACTGTCATTGCTTTATAGTTATACCTTATTTTCCTCATAAATGCAAAGTGAGCCATTTTGCTGGAATAACAAACTATTCAACACATATGGCACCAAGTTACTTTTTTTTTTTTTTGCTTTTTGTTTTCTCTTAAAATCTTGAAAGCACTAAAATCTCTCATAACTTATTTATATACAACAAACTCTAAACACGATATCCAAAAAAGTTCCAGAAATTGTTTTAATAACTTCATTATTAAAGCAACTCCTTGAAAAAAAAAAGCACTCATTTGAGTGTTAAGCAGTGATTAATTTTGTTAAACCTGTGAAAAATGTAAACCTAAGGTCACGTCAGCCATATGTCCTGATGGTAATGGACTCAACTTCTTTTTTCACTTACTTTAAGGAAGTAAGGAAGACTGCTTCTATTTTTTTAATATCTGCTCTATACCATGAACTTTGCTGATTTTACATAAACATGGTTATTTGCCCCTAAGTTTTTTATTGTATTTTGCTAAAAATAATATGGCCAACCTCAAGAAGAGATATACACAGAAAATGAATGCATAGACTCAGCTCAACTTGGCTTAAAAACACGTCTTTCTGTCCAACATCTGATGGTAACATGGAGACTTCACATTTCCCTTTTTCCATCCTTGCATCTGTCCTATTTTAATGATATTAGAGACGTCTGATGATAGATTGTTAACAACTATTAGAATTTGCAAACCATTTCTCGTGAAACTCTCAATAATACTCAGTGCTCTTAATGAATGGTGATTTTCTTGTTTTGGTTTGCTCTCTTTGTTGCATTAACTTTTTTTTTCCTTGATTTTATTAAGTGTTTTATTTTAATTCCAATATAGTTATCATACAACATTATATTAGTTTCAGGTGTACAATATTGTGATTCGACAATTCTGTGCAGCACACAGTGCTGATTACTTATGAGAAATTCCCTCCTTAATCCACGTCACCTATTTCGCCCTTGCCTCCACCCACCTCCCCTGTGGTAACCATCAATTTGTTCTCTATAGTTAAGAATCTATTTCTTGGTTTGTCTCTTTCTCTCATTTTCCCCCTTTTTTTCTTTTGTTTCTTAAATTGCACAGATAAAGAAATCATATCGTATTTGTCTTTCTCTGACTGACTTATTTTGTTTTGCATTATACTCTCTAGCTCCAACCCTGTCATTGCAAATGGCAAGATTTCCTTCCTTATGTGGTTGAATAATAATTCATTGTATGTATATACCACATTTTCTTTATCCATTCATCTTCAATAGAGTGCTGGGCTGCTTCCATAATCGGCTGTTGTAAATAATTTTGCAATGAACATAAGGATGCTTATATCCTTTTGAATTAGTGTTTTTGTATTCTTTGAGTACATGCCCAGTAGTGTGATTACTAGATCATAGGATGGTTCCATTTTTAAGTTTTTGAGGAAACTCCATATTGTTTTCACAGTGGCTGCACCAGTTTGCATTCCCACCAACAGCATACGGGGGTTCCTTCTTTCCCACATCTTCACCAACACTGTTGTTTCTTGGGTTTCTTATTTTAACCATTCTGACATGTATGAGGTGATCTTATTATGGTTTTGATTTTAATTTCCCTGATGATGAATGACATTGAGCATCTTTTCATGTGTCTGTTGGCCATTTGTATATCTTCTTTGGAGAAATGTCTATTCATGTCTTTTATTACATTAACTTTTTATTTATTTTTATTTTGCTTTTTTATTTTTTATTTTGTTTTATTATAAAATACAAGATAAAAAACATATATTTGAAAGGTTACTAAATTTAGAAGGAAGGGAAGAGAAATAGAGGAAGGTAACATAGAAAAGCCATGCTTCTTTCAACCTAGACAGCTTACCCCTCCAAGATAATAATTTTCAAAGTTTTAGTTGTTTCTTCTAATACTTGCCTCCATATTCTGAAATGATATACATGTTTAGTTATCACCTTTAGATATTAGATCTTGATTTCCTATCTGGCAGGTTAATATTTAATTATCCTATACCTCACCCTTTCTCTTCTCCATTACTTTGCTTTAAAAAAAAAATTGGTGCATAATTAATTTGTAATACAATGCATTTTTATATACCTATGTAACTACCACTCAAAACAGGATATAGAAGACTTATATTCTTCCAGATTTTCCTTCATAGTCTCACCCAGTCAGTTTTTTATTCCCTTTCCCTTTATACCCATATGCCATTATGTAGTTTCTGACATTATACAATAATTTTTTGGCCTGTATTTAGATTTCATATAAATGAAATCAAGTAGTACTGCCTCTTTTGTTATGGCATTTTTCCTTTTACCTAAAGTTTTTGAGGTTCATCGTGTTGTTGTTTGTACCAATAATTTATTCTTATTTTATTGCTAACCCACATTTCACTGTATATAGGTAAGTCACAATTTCTTCTATTGACTTGTTGATAGATATCTGGACCATTCCCAGTTTTTTACTATTATCAGTAAAGCAGCTTACAAACATTCACAAAGAGGTCTTTGTTATTATGTATGTTTTCATTTCTCTTGGAAAATACTGAGGAAGAGAGTTTTGCTAGGTCATATGGAAGATGCATATTTAACTTTATTAAAAACTCCAAAATAGTTCTCCAAAGTGGTTAAAATCAAATACCATTTTGCAATCCTTCCAGCAATATATGAGTGTTCTATTCATATTCTTCATTATTTGGTGTTTCGTTTTAGCCATTATTCCTGATTTATTTCCATGTTTGCTCTGTTTCATACGTATTCTATATGTTCTCCAGGTTCCCCTTCACTTTTTGTCTCTCTCTTTTATGCTGGAGGGATTCCTCAAATTCTAGAAATCCTAGGCTACCAATTCATAGTTAAAAGTGAAGCACTAAAAATTTATTGAAAACATTGTGTTTGTAGAAAGGAAGATCAAATTATAGACCTCACTTTAGGACAATCAAGTGGCCATCTGTCTTCTGAGTGTGGTCTCTTAAAGAGTAGCTTCTTCTAGTTTTTACCTCGCAGTGGTTCAAACTATCCAGAGATCCTCTTGTCTTATAGTTTGGGTTTATAAATTTGGTTCTGAGGTTCTGGAGTCAAGCAGGTGAGGGGGTGTGAGAATTCTCTCGGTATAGTATGTAGATTTTATTTAGTGTTTCTGTTTCCATTCTCATACTTCCCTATTCCACTTCTCTGTATTTGGTATCCCCAAGTCTACAGTTTTTCTCATTAAGTAAATCCAGAAGCTATCCCTCTTTTCTCCTGCTTAGGGAGAGGAGAACTAGTAACTTGACTATACTCTATGGGGGTAGGAATAGAGAGGGCTGGATGTGATTTTAAAACAAAATTGTAAACAACTCTTCTGTTTTCAGCTTTACATCACAATGGTCTTCTGTAGTACTAGGCTCACCTGGGAGCTTGGGGTGAGTCATTCGCTTATCATCAAAGTCTTAGATGCACATAGGTTTACTGTTCCTCTTCTCTGCTACATCTTGTGCCATCCACCATCCATATTCTCTTTACCTTTGGTTATAGAAATGTCCTGTTTTCTTAAATGATATCACTTGTCTTTGTTCCTTGATTTCCACTGGTTTTTATTTTTCAGTTGTACATATACATAAAAGATGTTCAAATTACCCTGTACTTGAGTCCCGAGGGAGAGTGAGTTAGAGGAAAACTGTAGTATTTGCTGATGAAGAGCAAATTTAGTATATCTGAAGAGCTGAATCTTGTGGGGCCATTCAGTTTATTTTCAAGAATACTTAAAAGACCGCTTTAGAAAATGAAACAAAAGAACTTCAGAATGCCAGAATAGGGGTGGCACCCAGTCTCTCTTCATCACCATAAGGGTTTTGAGGGTAAAAGTTCAAACAAAAGATATATTCACCTTTTAAAATGTAAATGAACTGCAACATTAGCATAATTTTCTTGTCCTACCTTTGAAAAAAATAAAAGTAAGTACATTCACAGTTTTTCTTTATCCTCTCAAGAAGGGCTTTGAAAACCCATAATTATGGAATTTATTAAGGAAAAAATAACTGATAAATATATTGGAGACAAATACTGAAAGGTTTAAGGATTGCTGGGCAAAATATCTTTATTTTTAGACTATTTTGGAAGGATGCCGAAGTTGTTGCTCACTGACAAAGACAAGTTATAAATTAAGCATGCTGGAAGCAACAGAGAGGGTAAGAGCTGACAAATTATTGACCTTGCAGGAGACAACCAAGGAAGGATGTGCTAAAATGACATTTTGTTGATCTGGCTGCAAGTGTGACTCTTGATGTATATTACCAGTAGGGAAAAATATCCCTACTGTACCTATCAACATATATAATCAAGAACCTATGACTTACTAGTCATTGTGTAGGCTATCAAGAAGTATGAGCACATCCATGATTTCAAAAGAGGTTAGTTGGTTGTAGCGGCACACTCAAAAATCCGTAAAGGAACAGACACTCAGTATCAAGTGATTCAGACAGTGAATACCACCCTAGCTCAGAAGGGCCAGAGAAAGTAATAGGTAGATGGAAAATAGAGTCTGTGCAAGAGAGGCAGAATTTTCCATTGGTCTTAAAAATAAATCAGTGTGAATCAACATGATCTAAATTTTGTAGATTATAAAGGAACGTAGAGTGACACCTGGGGGGCTCAGTCGGTTAAGCTTTCACTCAGGTCATGGGTCCCAGGATGAAGCCCCAAGTTGGGCTTCCTGCTCAGGAGAGAGCCTGCTTCTCCCTCACCCACTCCCCCGCTTGTGTTCCCTCTCTCACTGTGTCTCTTTCTGTTAAATAAATAAGTAAAATCTTTTTTTTTTTTTTTTAAGGAACTCAGAAAACATGGTATCATTGTCTCTGAGGTGTTTTTTTTTTTTTTTTCTTTTTTCTTTTTTTCTTTTTGTTTTCATACCTATCATATTTTGGCTGAAATAAAAATTCATATAATTCATCATGGTCTAGTAGGTACAAGTTGCTTAGATACTTTTATAGTGAAGGTATGTCTTTTTGCTCTATTTATATACTTATGTGATCATCTTTGTGGCGTGATCACAAACTACCAAATTTGAGAACTTTGGCCAATGGAGACAATATTATATTCAATTATGTGCTTTTTTTTTTCTTTTAATAAGCAAAATTCCCAGGGAGAATTCAGAGTGGAAGGGAATCAACTAGTGATGTGCGGATAAGGAAGACATTCATGATTTGTAGCACTGACTGATTTGTGTGGTGTGAATATTCCCACCATGGCCAGTTTCAAGCTGCCAACTCGAGGTTACTGTATACTGACTAGGGAAGAGTTAAGCACAGTTCACTGTCCTGGGCTGGTGCAAGCTCCATCCAGCAGTTGCTGAAGCTCTCAGAATTTCAAAATCCATCCAGTGAAATGTGGGGAGGGATGCTAGTCCACATTTTAGCTTTTGTTTTCCCAGTCTAATCCATTCTCAGTCTTCCCATCATTCTTCCTTTTCAGGTAGATGACTCTGGTGACAGCATTATAGAAGTCAAAGATAATTTATCATAATATGTATCTTGTTCATTTAACCTGTCAAAGGTAATTTAGTTGGTTATTGATAGCAGCAGTGTCTTGCTGCCTGAACAGACTGGTGGCAGGGATGCAAAGAGCAGAGGAGAGAGGCGTCAGGACCTGAATGCAGTGCAGGTGTGGTGCAGCTGGATATTATGAACTTACTTCTAAGACAAGCTTGTCACTCCGGGGTTCCTCTTCTGAACCCTGGGGCAGTAATCCTCGAGTCCTCCACAGATTGTCAGTAAGAACTCAGAATTACATAACTCTGAAGGCCATGCCAAGGTCATTTTTTTTTTTTTTAAGATTTTATTTATTTATGAGAGAGAGCGAGAGAGTGAGAGAGAGCATGAGCAGGGGAAGGGGCAGAGGGAGAAGCAGGCTCCCTGCTGAGCAAGGAGCCCAATGGGGGCTCAATCCCAGGACCCTGGGACCATGACCTGAGCCAATGGCAGAGGCTTAACCCACTGATCCACCCAGGTGCCCTGAAGGTCAAATATTTTATGTGATGCTTCATTTCCTCTAATGGATCTGGGACACACTGTGTATGGGTGTTCAGAAGCCACAAGGGCCTATACCATTAGGCAGCATCCCAGTATCAAGCCTGGCCAAGTCAGGTGTTTACCCAGAACTATGTGAAGCAGAATAATCAAATGGTGAGTGAGAATCTAGTTAGAGCTTGTTTTGCCAAAGGCCAGTACTATTAAGGAAGGATTGACTTCCTTCCTCTAAATTGCCACATATTTGTGGGCCTCTAGTAATCCCTCTCAGCTACTACATGGCGTTTAATCTTTTCCTGCTTTCTGCATTGTCTGTGGCTGTAATGTCACCAGATCTGTCAGAGCCTGTGCCAAAGTGCAGCTGCCCCAATGGGTCTTGTTGATGCACAGGAAGTTCCTAGGGAGATCCAGGTGGTGTCTCAAGGCCATTCCAGTGCAAACCATCCACACTAGCATGGCTGAATTTAATAAGAATGATGTAAATTCATAATTATTCCTGAGATTTTAGTGGAAAATCCAAAGACTGTTTTAATTGTTTGTCTCTTCTTTTGCTGAAAACTCTTTCTACTAGATTCAGCAGAGTCCACAGGGCTGAGCTAAGTACTGTGGGTAACTGACTCTAGACCCCTTCTGTAATGAGATAGTTTCCTAGAAGTGCACCTCCATGGCTTACCCCTATTCTCGGGCTATTATTCCTTCTCTGAGATTCTCTTTTTGAGAATCTACCACTCAGTAAGATCATCCCCACCTTTCAGAGGCCACACAGATTTTTTAAAGATGGTGAAAGGGATGAGAGAGAAAGCGATTCCTGGTGTATGAACTACTCCACCTCTTCCTTGTCACTGAAAACACTAAACAGAAGGGCACATTGGTTTGAGAACCATTGTCCTAAAAGACCCATCTTGGAGTCTCCAAAGATCTTTTTTTTTTTTTTTTTAAAGATTTTATTTATTTATTTGAGAGAGAGACAGTGAGAGAGAGCATGAGCGAGGAGAAGGTCAGAGAGAGAAGCAGGCTCCCCGTGGAGCTGGGAGCCCGATGCGGGACTCGATCCCGAGACTCCAGGATCATGACCTGAGCCGAAGGCAGTTGTCCAACCAACTGAGCCACCCAGGCGTCCCTCTAAAGATCTTTTAATAGGAAACCACTTATTCAACAGACGTTTAGATAAAGCAAATGGTCAGACCCAGGGATGCAGCGATATTGCCAGTTGTGAAGAACTGGGGGAGATCATTCAAAGAGTAGAATGGAGAGTTGAGATGCTGGAGTCAGGAATGAATTTGAGTTGGGATGACAAGAACCGTAAAGAGTAGAAGCCATGAATATTGTTAGAGAGCAAGAGACCGTTTTTATGGAGTTCTGGCTAAGTTAATGGAGTCGGGCAGGGTGGAGCTATATACGATTATTTATTACCAGCCAGCTGGGGCAAGTTGAGGCAGCTTCTCTTTTTGGAGTATCTGCATTTTAAAGATGAATCTACGTTTTGCTATACTTCGGGTTTGTTAGAACATTAGCATATGTGTTGACAAGGCAAAGGTGTGTTAAATATCTTTATGGGTAGTCAATCCTAATAAAGCAGGACATACGCTTAATTATAGTCATTTGATGGTAGCTTTTCTACATTAATTATAATTTTATATAATCTATGCTTGATTTAGCTGAATAATAATGAAGTAGTATTCATATGCTGTGTGTGAAGAGGGTTTTGGACTCTGTATACTTATGAATTATACTCTCAATCTAAATATATAAGCATATATAAATGATATACAAGCTTCTCAAAAATATCACATTATTAGAGCTTCACACTTAAATATAAACAAGATTTCTTTTCAGGTCATTGAAGATACAGTGTAATGTTGAGTGACACGCTTTTTATACACAGATCTGGATTTCACTTAGCCTGTTGGTAGGTCAGAACCTAAGGGCCCAATGAATGGTTCATCTCAGTTCAGAATTTGACTCTGGGGTGAAACGACTATAGTTAAAAGAAATTATTTTTTTTTGACATTTTGTCACAGTGTTATTTCCTTATAGTGATTTACTTTGTACATTTAGTTGCATCTAGAGATTTCAAAGGAAAAATATATTTAACCCAGTTGCTGCCTCTTTGGCTAGAGGTGGGATTTGCAGAAGAGTGATACTCTCCATCAGCAAATGCAAGTGACATTTGCAAACATCAGAGTCAAAATTGGAAATTCTATTTGCCCACTCCCTGGCAGCATACTCTCATTCCTTCATGCCAGCGTTATAACTGCCATCACCCTCTAGAGTCTCTCTGTGGTATTAGTACTAGATTGTTAGTGGTTCTATTAGGCATCATTTCTGGCAAGAAAAATAACACCAGGAACCCGTAATTGCTTGGAAATTTTCATTCATTTGTTTTTGATTGTTAAAGACACATTTGCATAATGGATTCTCTAAATCTGTTAACTAGACATGTTCCTTGAACCTCTGCTTCTCAGCATACTGGGATAACTGAAGCAAAAACTAGGTCGCTCTGAGTTCCTAAAGCTGACCTTTGGTGGTAGAGGGGAACTTGGGGAAGGGATCATGTAAGGAAAAAGTTTCCTGCCAAAGATGATGGACCCAAACTGACCTTAAGGTCATGAGATGAGGGTGGGGAGAAAAATGAAATAAGAACTTGGCCAGTCAAGATTCATCATTCTAAATACATTTACATCAAGATTTGTGGAATAAGGATCATAAGACAAGAATGCCAACTAAAAAACCATGTCTATTGCATGAAGAAAAGACAATGAAATATGACATTTGCTTTTTACGTCCTACATTCTGTGTCTGGATAAAATTGTCTAGCATTGTAGGAATTTTTTTTTTTTTTTTTTTTTTTTGGGTGGTTGCTGGTGATTTTTAATCCATTCTTCCTCTTCTAATGTAATTACAGTTGGGGGTACTGCCACCTGGAGCTGAGAGCTGCTTTCAGTTGGGCAAGGTTTTGTGTTTTTCTTTTCTCCCGAAACGGATCTCAAGTCTCATATTTATTTGTGTATTTTAGTTTGCATGAATGGGAGAAGGAAATAATGTTCAGCAAATCAAAGGTGGCTGAACAGAATAACAGACTTCATTTCCTGAGGGAATGTTTGAGGGTGATTGAATTGCTCTCAATCTGCAAGCCATGTTTTTACACCATTTTTCTACTTGACTAATTGATTATGACAGGTGTCACCCAAGCTCTGCAGCTCAGTGTGGCCCTGATGCTAAGACAGAGGCAGAGCAAGCAACCTGTGTTGAAGAAATAGAAAGGCTATGCATGGGCATTTTTCTTATTGATTTTTCCAGTATATGATGCCAGTTAATTACTGAGAGCCATTCACTGCATTAATGTAAACAGTCATTATGACCTTATTTCCAATTGATTTTGTCCCCTGCAAGCGTGATCAGCGATTTGTTCATTTGGAGCCAAACAGAACTTGAAATATCCATGGTTGTAAAATATATATAAGCATTAGATAATGGTGAATATCATATACCCATAAACCCCCTACAATATAAGCATGGGTGTGTTTGAGTGAGTACAGAAGGAGTAGCACACAGCATTGCCATGCTGGGACTCAGTCATTATACCCAAAGACAGAGTTTTTGGTTTTGAGATACTGAGTTTTAAGCACACTGCTTTTTCAGTTTCACAACACGATGAAAAAATTTAGAAGATCCACATTGTACCAAGTGAAAGAGGCCAGACACCCAAAAAATTACGTACCTATGAGTCCACGTATATGAAATTCTAGAAAAAGCAAACTGAACCTCTAGTGACAGAAAGCAGGTCACAGGTTTCCAGGAACTGGTGGTGGCAAGAATAGCTACAAGGAACAGGAGGAAAGTTTTGGGGTTGACCAATAGGCTCTGTTTCATGATTCTGGTGGTAATTTTACAGGTTTACATCTGTCAGAACTCGACAAATTATATGCTTCAAGTGGGTGTAGTCCATTGAACAGAAATCATACCTCAATAAAAATTGTTTTAAAAAATGAAAAGATCTATTTCTCCTCACTTAAGCACTATTTAGAGAATTACCATAGATTTACCATGTCTCTAATAATACTAAACCATTTGTGCATATGGATGAAAACTTCATGTTTCTCAGAATGTACTCTTAGGAGAAATTGAATTGACAATATCCTTGATATATATTGAATATTCAGGCTCCAAAGGACTATTCTGAAGACAATGAAATTTTCTCTAGTGGGCTTAATAATCTCTACTCTCCTAGGAAGAGGAGAGGCATAACTGACCTTTGAGAAGTATCTCATATTGACCTGTATGATAGGTTGGTGTATTCGTTTCTCACTGCTGTATAATAAATTACCATAAAATTAGCAATTTAATATGATATACATTTATTATTTCTTAAGTTCCTTGGGTCAGCAGACCAAGCATAGCTTTGTTGAGTTCTCTGGTTCAGGATCTCACTAGCGTACAATCCAGATATAAGTCAGAGTCTACTGCAGTCAAGTTTGACTCACCTCCAAGCGCCTAGGTTATTGTCATAATTTGTCTGGGGGCTACAGGATCAAGATCCCCATTTCCTTCCTGGCCATTACCCAATGGCTACCCTTAGATCTCAGAGGCTACTCATAGTTCCCTGCCATATGGCCCATTTCATAAACAGTTCACAATATGGCAGCTCATCTTTTCAAGACCATCAGGAGAAGCTCTCCTTTTAGTCTACTAAGACAGAGATTTATAAGATGTTACCTAATCATGATAGTGCTCCTTCACCTCTGCCAGATAATGTCAGTTTTGCCATTTCTGTTGACTATAAACCCATCTGTACTCAATGGAAGTACAGTCAACTTAGGTCATTTGGGTCACCTTAGGATATAGTCATCACAGTTGTTTAAGAGAAGGCCCCTTAAATAAATAATTATCTAGTAATATGTTTAAATAAACAAATAAGATACCTTTAAGTAAATATGTATGTGTTTCAAAATAGTATGTGATTTGATTTTAAATAATAGTGTTACTGGTATATTTAAATTTTGAGTTAATTTATACTGGTTTGGTTTTTATACAAAATCCCAGGACCATAGCTATGATACAGAATCAGGCATGTCCTTATAGGCTGCATCAGGCTCTGAAAGAGTTAATGTGCCTCTCTAAAGTTGTCGATTTCCTTCTTCCTCATCAGTAAAATAAGACCTATAATTTGCAAAATGAATCTACATTCTTGAACAGTGACTGAATATAAAAATGGAGTATTTTAATAATTAGCTATTCAATTATCTTATGGTTGCCTACTGTTCATAAAATCAGAAACATAATGTAAAATAACATAGATCATAATATTAGTTACAGATGTCAGCTTCTTCCTTTTTTCATGAAGAAAAGGTGTTAATGAATTACTCTAGACTGATTTCTGACATAATTGCCAGGATTGTACAATATATCATTCTACATTTATGCCACCAAATTACCATCTGTGATTCATACCGGGGTAGCTTTCTTAATTTTATCATGTACTAAATACACGTTGTTTAGGTTTTCAAAATAACAGGTGGCTCTATACCTTCTAGACTGAAAAGAATTTACAATTCTGTCATGAAATTAGTGAATATTTCAAAGATGACACTAACAATATGCCTGTGGGTTTACAGTAAAATAAGGCTGCAAGTCTGACAAGCTACTAAATATTGCAAATGCATCAATAATTTGAACCTGAGAAATATGATTTTTAATAATTTTTTATCTAATATATTTTTTCATGACAAGTGAACACTTAGCACTTAATATTCATTTTAGAATATCAGGAAGGCAGCTACATATTGTATCAGTAGAAGTTTGTAATGCCCTCTGTTCTTATACAAACTATATGGTTTTATGGCCGCCAAAAGCTTGGGTTTGCAACATTCTCTACCCCTTGATCTGTGTGACCTTAGGTGCATCCTGAACTACCCGGTGTCTCTCATGATACAAAATTACAGTAGATGCCACTTGATGTGTATAAACTAATTTGCACAATACGTGATACATAGGGATCATTCAAAAAACAATGATGATATATAGTCCCTTATCAAACTCAACCTTGGATGTCCAGCGTTTTTATCTTTTTCCAGCCTAAACCACTCCCATGGGGCTAGCAACTAATGGGGCAAAAAGCAGCAGAGTGTGCTACTTCTTTTTTCTTTTTTTTTTTTTTAAGATTTTATTTATTTATTTGACAGACAGAGATCACAAGTAAGCAGAGAGGCAGGCAGAGAGAGAGGGAGGGAAGCAGGCTCCCCACTGAGCAGAGAGCCCGATGTGGGACTGGATCCCCGGACCCTGGGATCATGACCTGAGCCGAAGGCAGAGGCTTTAACCCACTGAGCCACCCAGGCGCCCCCGAGTGTGCTATTTCTAATTATACAACTTTTTTGGGGGATCAGGAAGTCATTTGGACTCACTCTGCCCAAGTGAAAGAGGCAGTTGAAGTTTATGTTATTCTATTTGTCTTTAAAATGACCAAAGAAAAAAAAAAATAAAAAAAAATAAAATGACCAAAGAGAAACAAAGTAATATTAAAGTGTTTGCCCAGTGTAGTGCACTGGTGAAATTGGAATCATTAAGCACTGTCTCATGATCTAATTCCCAGTTGTTATTTTTCTTTTCTTTTTTTTTTTCTTTGTTTTTCTTCTTGGACATCTCCTTTATTCAAAAGAAGCTTATGGAATACTTCCTTTCAGACAGTCATTCTTGTATGTGTTTTACAAATTTGCACTCAGTTGACTATTGAAATAGTCTTAGGGGTTAAAATAGTCTTAAGGGTTAGGTATTGCTGTTATCATCCACATTCTATAGATGAGAAAACAGGTCCAGAAAGGAGAGATAATTTGTTGAGGACACATACCTAGTATGTAACCAAAGTTATCTGGCTCTGGAATCTTTACTTAATCATTGTCCTTTGCTGCCTTTAATTTTTAGATGTAACTCTTTTTTTCCTCTAAACCAAAAACACATCAGATAATACCTAACTTTCCCACTCTGTGATCATTAGAGCATCTACTTTATTTAATATTCACTACTCAGTCACCAAAGAAGGTATGAATGAAGAATATGAGTTCCAAGAATACAAGGGGTTATCTTTTTCACTTCATTTCTATCACCTAGAATGCTGCCTGTAACAGAGGAGGTGCTCAGCAAAAAACATTTTGAATGAACAAATTATCAGACAAATAGATAAATGAATGAATAAGTGTACAAATTATATATGTGCCTTGTTATAAGGGAGATTTTAGTCTACGAAGACAAACCATAATTCAGATAAGTAAAAGGGTTTATGTCCTTTTATTCTCTTCATATTGTTCAAAGAATCTTTCTATATATAAGACTATTCCAGTCTGGGTGAAACAGATTTGCTCAGTTTTAAAATATATATTAGAAAAACATATGGTAAAATCCAAATTAAACAAGATTTTATCTGTGTGGCTCTTTCTCAATCCAGATTAATTTGGTAGAAGTGAAAATGAATTCTTTCACAGAAGTTATATTGCCATATTTTAGCATGACGTTTCCGTATGGGTGACATTTTTATGAGAGGAAACTGAGAAGCAGAACTAAGAATGGGAAAGAGGGGGTGTTGAAGGTGACTTCATTTTAAATATAACCCCAATATACCAGAATCTAAAGAGATCAATAACATAGGGAGGTTAATAGAAAGGATTTGGTAGATGAGTTTCCATCCCCTTATCATTATAAAAAATAATGTCAAGTTTATGTTTTAAAAACTGTGGGCCATTCAATTTGCTCAAAAAGGGAGATAAAGGTAGATATGATCAAGAAGGGAAGCTAATACAATCAAGAGGGGGAATGGTTTTTTGTGTAAAGACTAATATATGCTAAGGGGAAAGAGGAAGAAACTGTCAGTGTGCAGTAATAGAGAGGGATGAAGTTATGTTTTTTAAGATTGGAAAGATAAGGTCTGAGAGGAGAGTTATATAAAAATGTATAAAACCATGAAGGATATGGAATGTGGTCACTGATTTATTCAATAGATCCCAGTATCCTATACCCCAAGGATCTACTCAAAATTCAGAAGTGGTTGTTTTAACATGAGTTATAAGTATATTTCATAACACATAATGAATTTTCAGAGTGAAAATGGCACAAGCAGTTCCCTAATAAGTCATTAGATAACTTATGACATTTTTAATATACATCCCTAAATTTTGCAATCAGTACCATGAGAATCAGTCAAGTATTTATATAACATGGTCCCTGGTGAAACCTCCGTTAAAGAAAAATCTGCCAAACTCATTGATATTGAGTTGATAACTATAGCTTTCTTTAGATGAGGTTATAATGGAAACAAAATTATAATGAAATTACCTAGTGACATATTTTGTGGTTTTTAATGGGCTTAAAATAGTGAAATTATAAGGGTTAGGAAAGTAAGAAAGTAAGAATAGACATATGTAGGTAGCTCCTAAAAAAAACAAAAACAAACTAGGCTATGTTTTTGAGCAAAGATTCATGAAGCAGAGGGCAAACATGAGTAAGAGTAAAGTGAAATTTAAAATTATTTCTCATAACTGCTAATAGTTGGAAATGGAAAAAAGCCTTGGAGGAGAAAGAAGTTGAAACTGCTAACCAAAATGGACTTTATAGTTATGTTGGAATCATAAATTGCCAAATGTAGAGGACATATTAAATTATCTGGAAGTTTATCCTAGATTTTAGTGATCTGTGATATTCTTACTCTGGAGTAACAAAATCTGTGATATGTAGGTTTTAGAAATATTATTTTAATTGCCTAGATTTTATGAATTCTTCTGGTTATTTAGTCTTTTCACCTGAGTCATTGGTATATAAGTGTCCTCTTCTATGAATTTTAGTTTTCTAGACTTCCCTCAACAAGTTGTTCTCCTCATTCCTTCTCCCCTCTGTCTGCACCATGGTTATGCATTTACAAAAAACAAAGCTTCCCACCAATAACTTTGAATTTTGTTGCCTTGGTCATTATTACCTTTTCTTACCATCCTTTAGAGAATATTCAGTATTTCTCAAGGAAGCACATAGAACACCAAGCCATCCAAGGTATGGTGGCTGTAAAACCACCTGAGTGCAAATGTCAAACTTCTTACCTGAGAATTTCCCCACATGACAAACATGGTGATTAGCTAGGTTCATGCTGTCCGGGAATTTATTGTGTCAACATAAGCAAAACAGTTTTTCCATTCTGTCATCTTTAATTTTATTAGCTATTAGCTGCTAAGTAGGTGAAAAATGAAATGAAACAAGAATCTAGTTGGAATCCATTGCATTACCTGTAGAATGAAATACAAAGAGGACACACAGTTAGACTGGTGCCAGGGGATACAGAAGCATCAGCAAGAATCATAAGCACTCTGGGTAGGAGGACAATTTCCAGATCCATTAACACTTTGTCTCTCAAGTCTGTGTTTGGAAGTCAGTGTGGTGCACATCCCTTTTAACTCTCCAGAATTAATTTTTCCTCACTGACTCGTAGATAATTAGGTCTGACCACACTAAGAATCCTAAAAGTTAACACTGTCCTAGTTTATTTTTTTTCTAATTTTTCACTCAGAAGTGAAATGATGCACCCCTAATAGATAAGATTTCTTTTGTCACGTGTCTTCATGGAGTCTACTTTCAGCTAAAATTAAGCAAACAAACAAATAACAACAACAACAACAAAAAAAAAAAACAATGCTAAGAGCATTAGAATTGACCTATCAACTATGATTAAAGACACAGCTCCTCCTGTTTTCTAAATTTTATATTTATATATATATGTATATATGTATATAATTTTCTATTTACAAAAAACTTGTGAAACTATTACAGAGCTCCTGTATACCCTTATGCCAGTATCTCCACTGTTAACATCTCCCTTTACCATGTTATGTTTTTCAAAACTAAAAACAACAACAATAATAACAATAACATTGGGACCAGGACTTCTGGAAGATGGTGGAGTTGGACCATCTAAAACTCACCTCATCCCATAGATAGCACACACATAAATATAAATAACCCAGAAAACTCCCCAAATACTGAAAGAAAAGAGTCTCCACAGCTAACTGTAGAGAAGAGGCCATGTTAAAAAGGGTGGGAAGGGTGGTGTTGCAGTCAGGAACCAAATGGATTTGTAGGACTGTTCATGGGAGGAAGGCATGCTATGGGCACAGGGAAGAGAGAGGACCAGACCCCAGGTCAGTCATCCCAGGTATAGGAGACCCATATGGGAGAGATGAACCCTTGTAACATTTGGTTTTGAAAATCAGAATGGCCTAGTAATCATTGGAGCTTAACACCAGAAACATTAAAAATCAGCAGGCAGAGACAGGAAGGCAGAGTCACACCTTTAAAGAGACAGCAAAACAAACAGCCCTGCTGAGATATGTATAAAACCTGCAGTTCAAAAAAATGCCTGGAGTATAGATGAAGGAGATTTATTTACAAATCTCAGAGCTTGTGCTGGAGGGGCAGGGATCTTTGGCAGACTCCTCTAAGAACAAAAGAGCTGGTGGCCCCATTTCCCTCTCTAATCTCAGCTGAGATATACAGATATATATTGTCAGAACCAGCATAGCAGAAATGCTCTCCACCTAACTTATTAACAGCACACCTCACCCCCGTTCTACAGATACACTGCCTCCATGCAAGTCTGGGCAGGAGTTTTCTCTGGTGGCTGTAGGCCCCCTCCCATAGTAGACCTATGCAGAACTTGTGTAGCACTTCACACCCCACCCCTACGTTCTCCTGTGGGCCTGCCTTCTCCAATATATCCTTAGCCAGAGGCTTTTCAAAGCAATGCTGCAAGCCTGACAGTCTGCAAACAGCCCCAGTGGGCCAACACTACTCCAGAGTGACTCATGTCCCAGGGAGAGGAGATGATAACCACACATACCAGTCCCACTGCAGCCCCACAGTAGGCTGGGCACATACATCAGGTCTGACTACACATCTTACCCACCTACTAAAGCTTCTCAGGGGACAACACAGGGAAAGTGCCCTGCAATTCAGTGCTACTGCATCTTTAGCAAATGCCTTGTCTGACTCAACTAAAGCCCAAGGTGGCCTCAGACTCACCTACTACAGGAAACATACCCTGCTCACAACTAGCAAAGGATCCATTGCATATGACTGGACTGAAGGCAAAAACAGCTCAGCCACAACAGTAGGACATACACAATACACCCAATACACACAACACACTGTAGACACTTCTATAGTGCTAAGTTCTGGTGAACAGGGACATTGCAGGGCATTATAGGGCCAATTCTTATAAGGCCACTACTTTCAAGAACAGGAGACATAGCTGTTCTAACATAGAAACAGACATAGAGAGTTAGACAAAATGAGAAGACAGGAATATGTCCCAAATAAAAGAACAGAGCAAGAGCACAGTGAGAGAGCCAAACAAAATGGATATTGAGTAATATGTCTGATAAAGAATTTAAACTAATAGCCATAAAGATATTCACTGGACTTGTGAAAAGAGTGGAGGACCTCAGGGAGACTCAGAAAAGAGATGGAAAACATAAAAAAGAGCCAATCGGAGATGAAGAACTCAATAACTGAAATTAAAAATATACTACATGGAATAAATAGTAGACTGGAGAAAGCAGAAGAATGGATCAGCTACCTGGAGGACAGAGTAATGGAAAGCAATCCACCTGAACAGGAGAGAGAAAAAAAATGAATAAAAATACACAGGCAACACTGCAACATCTTCAAGCATAATAACATTTGCATTTTGGGGAACCCAGAAGGAGAAGAGAGAGAAAAGGGGCAGAAATTTTTATTTAAAAAAAAAAAGATTTATTTATTTATTTGACAGATAGAGATCACAAGAAAGTTGAGAGGCAGACGGCCCAGGGTGGGGGGGCGGTGGGGCAGGGAAGCAGGCTTGTTGCTGAGCAGAGAGCCCGATGTGGGGCTTGATCCCAGCCAGGACCCTGGGATCATGACCTGAGTCAAAGGCAGAGGCTTAACCCACTGAGCCACACAGGTTCCCCATAAAATTTATTTGAAGAAATAATAACAAAAAATTCCATGGAGAAAGCTGGAGAAAGAGACAGAAATCTATATCCAGGAAGCACAGAGAGTCCCCAACAAAATCAACCCAAGGAGGTCCACACCAAGACATAGTAATGAAAATGGCAAAAAGTAGTGATGGAGAGGGAATTTTAAAAGCAGCAAGAGAAAAGAAAACAGATACGTACAAGGAAAACCCCAAAAGGTTATCAGCTGATTTTTTTTTTTTTTTTTGGAAGAAAGTTTGTAGACCCGAAGGGAGTGACATAATGTATTCAAAATGCTGAAAAAAAAATATAACCGGCAACCAAAAATACTTTATCCAGCAAGGCTGTCATTCAGAATAGAAGGAGATACAGAGTTTCCCAAACAAACAGAAGTGAAAAGAATTCATGACCACAAAACCAGCTCTGAAGAAATGTTAATGAGGACTCTGAGTGGAAAGGAAAGATGATAAGGAGAAGCAAGAAAAGTAAGAAGCACGAACACAGTAATATTTAGTATAGCTATAAAAATCAGTCAAGGGATTCACAAAATGAAAGAATGTGAAGTATAACACCATGTACCTAAAAAGGAGTAAAGAATGGGTTCAAACTTCAGCAACCATCATCTTAATACAGACTGCTATATGCATAAGAGGTTATATATAAACCTAATGGTACCTACAAATCAAAAACTGGTAATAGAAATGCAAAAAATAAAGAGAAAAGAATCTAAGTATATCATTAAAGAAAGTCAGCAAACCATGAGAAAAGAGCAAGAGAAGAAAGGAATAAAGAAAAACTACAAAATCAACCACAAAACAAGTAACAAAATGACAGTAAGTATATACCTACCAATAATTACTTTGAATGTAAATAGACTAAACACTCCTATCAAAAGACAGGGAGGGGGTGACAGAATAGATAAAAAAGAACCAATCTATATGCTTTCTACAAGAGACTCATTTCAGACCTAAAGATGGGCAGGCTGAAAATAAAGGGATAGAACAGCATTTATCATGCAAATAGCAGTAAAGAGAAAGCTAGGGTAGCAATACTGATAACAGAACAACAACAACAATAATAAAAAAAAAAAACAACCAATACCTTTAAAACAAGACTTTAAGAAGAGACAAAGAAGGACACTGTGTAATTATAAAGGGGACAATCTAATAAGAAGATCTAATAATTATAAATATTTATACACCCAACATGGGAAAAATCAAATACATATAAAGCAGCTAATAACACACATAAAGGAACTAATTGATAGTAATGCTATCAATACTAATAGTAATTACTAATAGTAATACTAATAGTAGGACACTTTAATACCTCACTTGCAATAATGGGTAGATCATCCAGAGAATCAAGGAAACTGTGGTTTTGAATGACACATTGGAGCAGATATATTCAGAACATTCCATCCTAAGACAGCAGAATAGACATTCTTTTTAAGTGTACATAGAACATTCTCCAGAATAGATCACGTTAGGCCACAAAACAAGTTTCAACAAATTAAAAAAAGATTGGAATCATACCAAGCACCTTTCCTGACCACAACACTGTGAAACTAGAAAGCAGTCACAAGAAAAATATCTGGAAAGAGCACAAGTACATGGAGGTTAAATAACATGCTCTTAAACAGTGAATGGATCAATGAAGAAATCAAGGAGGAAATAAAAAAATACTTGGAAACAGATGAAAATGAAATGGTCCAAAATCTTTGGGATGTAACAAAAGCTATTCTAGGAGGGAGGTTTGTAGCAATACAGGTCCACCTCAAGCAAGCAAGAAAAGTCTCAGGTAAACAGCATAACCTTACACCTAAGGGAGCTAGAAAATCAAGAACAAACAAAACCCCAAACCAGTAGAAGGAAGTAAATAATAAAGATTGGATAAGCAATAAAAGAAGTAGAAACTAAAAATAAAAACACAAAAAAGACAGTAGAATAACTCAATAAAACCAGGAGCTGGTTCTTTGAAAAGATAACAAAATTGATAAAAATTTAGCCAGACTCATTAAAAAAAAAAAGTTAATACCTCTTCTTCTCATTCTGCCCCCAACAAAATAGAAGAGGAAGGAAAGCTTCTAAATTCATTCATTGACACAAGCATCACCCTGATACCAAAACCAGATAAAGCCACTATCAAAAAAAAGAGAACTGCAGGCCAGTATCTCTGATGAGCACTAATGCAGAAATCCTCAACAAAATATTGCAAACTTTATCCAACAATACATTTAAAAAACGTTCACCATGATCAAGTGAGATTTATTCCTGGGATGCAAGGGTGGTTGCAAATCAATCAACATGATACGTCATATCAACAAAAGAAAGGATAAAAACAATATGATCATTTTAATAGATACAGAGAAAGCATATGACAAAGCACAACATCAATTCATGATAAAAACCCTCAGCAAAGTAGATTTAGAGGGAACATACCTCTTGAGGTAAGAGAGCTCATATATGAAAAACATGAAGGCAGGGGTGCCTGCTTGGCTCAGTGGGTTAAGCCTCTGCCTTTGGCTCAGGTCATGATCCCAGGGTCCTGGGTCCCTTCTCTCTCTGCCTGCCTCTCTGCCTACTAGTGATCTCTCTCTCTCTTTCTCTCTCTCTCTCTCTCTGTGTGTGTTAAGTAAACAAATAAAATTTAAAAAAAAAAGAAAAAGAAAAACATGAAGGTAACATCATCTTTAATGGGAAAAAACAGAGAAATTTTCCCAAAGGTCAGGAACAAATCAAAGATCTCCACTCTCACCACTTTTATTCAACACCATATTAGAAGTCCTAGCCACAGCAACCAGAAAACAAAAAGAAATAAAAGGTGTCCAAGTCAGTAAATAATAAGTAAAACTTTCACTAGTTGCAGATGACATGATATTATATATAGAAAATCCTAAAACTCCAATAAAGAAATCGCTAGAACTGATAAGTGAATTTAATAAAATCAAGTGATACAAAATCAATGTACAGAAGACTGTTGCATTTCTATACACTAATAATGAAGTAGCAGAAAGAGAAATGAAGGAAACCATCTCATTTGCAATTGCACCAAAAATAAGATACCTAGAAATAAACATGGCCAAAGAGATGAAAGATTTGTAATCTAAAAGTTGTAAAACACTGATGAAAGAAATTGAAAATGGCACAAAGAGGGCACAAATGAATAGGGGTGGGAGGGAAGAACAGTGGAAGAGGGAGAGAAGCAGATTCTCTGCTGAGTGCAGAGCCTGAAATGGGGCTCAATCTCAGGACCTGAGCCGAAATCACCAGACGCTTAACTGAGTGAGACACCCAGGTGCTCTGGTACTTTGTATTTTTATGGTGACATCCTTTGCAGTGACATGATTATTTTTGGTGGAATTAGTAATTATTCTGAGAGATAATAAGAATTTTCAAATATATTGAAATGAAAGTTGCATATACTGATACTATTTTCCTATCTTTTTTGGCTCTGCCTTTCTTACTTACTTTCTTGTCTTGGTTAGTTTAGTTAATTTGTGACAACTATTTGCATACTAGGAAAATCAGTCCTTTATAATATCATTAAAAATACTGTTCCAATTTGTCATGCATATTTTAATCTCACTCATTATGCTTTTCCATACAAAAGCTTTAATTTCAATATGGTGATAATATTTATTTTTCTTTATGGGTTCTGTTTTTTTTTGTCATATCCTCACAACTGCCTGCCCATATGTTTTATGATGAAAAAAATTCAGAGACAGGAGACATTATAATAAGGTTGTATAGTAAGTAGTGACTCTGGCATAGAATTCCATCATTTTAACATCCTAATTCCAACCCCCCCCCCCCCGTATTATGTTATCTTTAAGGATAGCCATTATCTCTAAAGTGGACTGTGATGCTGTCATTGGGTTCCAAATTCTGTCCCATATTTCGATGAATCAGCTTCAGAGAAAAAAAGAGAGATAATAAGTAGAAAAACAAACAGGAAAAAGAGACAGATGGAAGACACTGTTGCTTCCTAGCATGATAGAACCTTAGTGGTAGCAATCTTATAACCTACCTTACCCTAGAAGCTATCTGTCAAGCTACTGACTGAAAGACAATATAGCCTGCCTCCTAATTGCAATCCTAGGATTCTTTTCACTTTGCTCTAGAAAAAAAATGTCATCCATCATACCTCTTGATGAGGAAAAACATGTGAATATAGGTCAAACATATATTTTGCTTTAGTTATAATAGCAACCAAGAATCAAATTTGAAATAGATACATTTATTATCATAGTTGAATACATGTATCCTATATTTCAGAATAATACATGCCCTATGTTATATTTGGAATTATTCAATAGATTTACCAGCCATAATTCAAACTGATACGGGCCTTTGAGTAAATCAACACATTTGTGGATTATTTTAAAAAATCAAACAAGACTTTATGAAATACCCATCTTCTTCTGTAGGAATTAATACTGTTCTATTTAGAGTGACCAAAAAGAATGCTGGAATTTGATTCACAGCCATAATTTATAAGATAATGTGTTTTTATTACTCAATCATCTGTGATGGTTATTCCTTTTGTTTGACTACTTAATGGATATGAAGTATGAGTGCTAGGTTCAGGCCAATAAGCCCTTTTTATGGTTTACAGCTTTACTAGCATTTTCTTTACTTCAGTACACTAAAAAAGAAAAAGAAGGGGGGGAGCTTATGTGAGTGATCACTCAACTGTGGCTGCAAGTTCTCTATGCTCACTGTCTCAATTCCCAGAAAGGGGACTAGAATGGAATTGTACTGCCTCTCTCACTCGTATGAGCTCTCTCTTTCTCTTTCTCTGATATATCAAACTCAAAAGAAACAGGGTCCTAAGGAAACATATTTCCTATGCATTCTGTGCCCATTTGTAGTTTTTCAGTGGCTTCATAGTGGGGATATGAGACTCTACTTGTATAGACTTAATTGGAATAAGTAATAATTTATCTTAGTTTTATATTCTCTTTTATTATTTTTATTTCCCTTTAATATGTTTTGGAGGCTATAAAACTTGAGGATGAGTAGCTAGGGGTTAGAGCCAAGTGAACTGCACATGTCTGCTTAATAAACCTCCATGCCCTGTCAATGCACTCCTGGCCTGAGATGCTGCCTCCCACATTCATTCTCCTCTGGTCTACCAGAAGCATAGCATTTGGTGAGTATGTTCTGAAATTCTCATTCTCAGAGACGTTTCAGAACACCAAAGCTCGCCCATCCTGGCAATGAGCATTTCCATGGTACACTTATACAGTAACTTCAAAAAATTATTTAAAATTTATTTTAAATCCCATGGACAAAGTTGGACGTTTGCCATTAGTAGAACTCACCGAGCCATCAAACGAGATTGCAGCTTTTTTTTTTTTTTTTTTCCTTTGGGGGGGAGGCCGGGGGCCGGGGGCGGGGGGGTGACTTGGTATCCAGAAACAGTAAAAATAGTTCTTAATAGTATCTACATTACTGAAGAGAATAACTGAAACTTTCAGTTCCCCCTACTTAATTTGTATTATTTTCAACTTAATTTTACTTGAGTTTCTTAACAGAAAAATTCAGCTCTTATAAAAAAGAATTAAGACTACCTAGCATTGAGTCAACTATTTTTTTTCTTAACAACATAGCTTGTTATCTATTTTATTTTGGTAGCGTCTCACCAAAGGAAATTGCATAAAAATATACTGCTTCTTAATGCCTACCATGCTGATTTGTATCAGCAATACATGTGTTCTTTAGATGTTCTTCACGGCCGGAGAAGAGGATTGCATGGCAGCTGGGTACAAAGTGCCATATGGTTGAGATAAGGTGAATGTTGATAAAGGCACGTGAGAGATGGGAGGGGAGATGTCATAGCTTGTTAGTCTTTATCCCTAGAGGAAGCTCTGGTGACAGGGGAATGATTGAAATGGCACATTTGGGGTCCCTGGGCATGGAGAAGGGATAAATAATGACTAACAATTCAATGACATAAACTCAAGGGAAAGATGGAAACAAAGGGAGCTGGAGACTGGGTAGAAGCGGAGCTTTCCTACAGTTGGTGAAAGATGCCAGGAAGAGACATTGATGAGAGAGATTAAAGGTGGTCTCACAAAGCCTTGAATAGTGACAGATGGGAAAGGTCCAGTGATTAGTAAGAAAATACAGAGAGAAAAGAGACCTGAAATGAAGTACATTCTTGCTGAAGTAGACATGTGGGATGACAAAAAAGAATAAATTTTCTCTGTAACCTGAGAAAGGAAATAGGGAGAGATATTGAGCTGATCAAATCCTATCCTTGCATGGCAGAAGCACCCTTGTCCCCAACTCACTTGACCTATCAGATTTAGCCCAAATCCTTCCCAAAGCCTTTCCAGTAGGGATCCTAGATTTCCAGCCAGATATTATGAAACTGGTCCAGCAGAAGCAGACTTTCTGCTTTCCGGATCTGAAGACAGATAAATAACAATAAACGTTCACTGAGTGTGTATCATATGCCAGGTACTGTGAGCAGCCCTTAAATCCAGTTTACATCATCAGTGAATTGGATCAGTTTTCAAATGTGGAGTGTAGGGCTCAGAGAAGCCAAATAGCTTGGGGTTCCAACCCCATCTATTTAATTGCAATTTTCTAGTTGAATCCACTTGTTTACAAAAAGGTTGGACTAACCACCTTCTCAAGCTGCTTGAGGTCTGCTCCATTTTGGGTAAACCCTTTTAAAAGGCACTTTCTTAAATAAAGTGAAAATAAAGAATATAATTGGTTCACACATGTATAGGTTGGCCAGTTTCATTTACCAGATATTATTTTCCTCTCATTCTGTCTTTTGAAAAAACTTTAAACTCTGAGAGATATAGTAATCTCTGCTGACATGATAATATCTTCTAGAATTTTTTTTTTCATCTTATATCTTTGTATGGCCATAGGTAATCCTTCTTACCATGTAACCTTGTCCTGGCAATTCTCTTTGATATATGGTTTGGGGATAAGAATCACACTTCAAATAACAGATTCCTAGGTTCTTTTATGGATGCGTTAGTCAGCTCAAACTTCTCAGGCTTCTGCTCTGCTTCTTAATGAAAGCATTATTTTTCTTAGAAATTATTCCTATATGAACACATCTTCTACATTTTTTGGCACATAGTTGGACTTTAGGAACCTGTTCCCCTCTCATTTGGTCTGAAATGAAGTAGTCTCATCATAAATCTACATTCCTTTGGAACCTGCCTCAGAGTTCAGCTTTTTAATCTACTTTGTCATTTATTAGCAGAGTAATAGTGATTAGCATGACCAGTTTGTAGTAATAGCTCAGTCCCCTCCCAGTACATAATCTCCGATACCTATTTTTGAGGGTTCTGAGCGGGAATTTTTTAGTCAGAGTCTTAACATTATAAATTTCACAATTTTCCAATGCCTTTCATTTAGCTAACACTATAAGAATTTATTGGATGCCTAGGATGTCACTAAACATATGCTACTAGATTTGGGGATTAGATTGGTGAACAGTGTAGACTTTGCTTCTACTCTTACGGAGAATACAATTTGGTATAGGATAACAAAAAATGACTAGACCATTAGAGTTCAGTATATGAAGTTTCCAGAGGGGACTTCTCCTATTCCTGTGAAAGTCCAGAATGAGGGGCTCCTAAGCCAGGGTGGGAATCAGTGAAGTGACACCTGAGCAGAAGGCTGAAGGAGAAGCCCAGGTCAGGGTCACAGAGCAGTTGGAGGAAGATATTCCCTCCAGGCTGCTGCACACAAAAGTAGCAGAGGTGAAAGCATGAGATCTTCATGGGACCAATTAAGGTCAATGACCCCAGAGACCTTCCTCTGTGCCCTTCTCAGGCTTACAGCTGCCCACGACAACTGAGAACATAGAACTGGGATGGAAGAAGCAATGTGAGAGGTGGGAAGAGATAGGTCCTTGTCAGTGAAGATGGGGGAGGAGAATCACCAATGGCTGAGCTGGTTTCCGGCTCTGGCCTTGAGACATGGATTTAAAAAGGCCTTCATGCGGGGCACCTGGGTGGCTCAGTGGGTTAAAGCCTCGCCTTCAGCTCCAGTTATGATCTCAGTATCCCGGGATCGAGGCCTGCATCAGGCTCTCTGCTCAGCAAGGAGCCTGCTTCCGCCTTCTCTCTACCTGCCTCTCTGTCTACTCATGATCCCTCTCTCTGTCAAATAAATAGATAAAAATATTTTTAAAAATTGGGGGTGCCTGGGTGGCTCAGTGGGTTAAAGCCTCTGCCTTCAGCTCAGGTTGTGATCTCAGGATCCTGGGATCGAGCCCCACATCGGGCTCTCTGCTCAGGGCGGAGCCTGCTTCCCCCTCTCTCTTTGCCTGTTTCCCTGCCTACTTACGATCTCTGCCAAATAAATAAATAAATAAAATCTTTTAAAAAATATTTTAAAAAATAAAATTAATAAAAAGGCCTTCATGCAGTTCCTTACGCATAGTAATCCCTCCATTAATATTGAATGGACTAATGATTGGATACATGAATTGATTTACCAAAGAAAATGCAAAAATGTATGATCCGATTCCACAGCACTACTACTATGCTAGTCTGTAAAATGATAAATTAAATAGATTTCTGGGAACGGATTAGAAATGGTTTAGGGAGAAACCGTGTTGTGATTTCTAAAACAATTACCCTACTGAAAATTTAGGATGGAATTAGTTTATAAATAAGAGACTATCTCAGACTTAGTAATTGTCTTACATGTATACACCTATGTTTTAAAAAACAGTTTCCTATTCTCTTAGGGAAAAATCCAGAGTTTAAAAATAATTTTTTTATGGAGGGGGTGCACTGTTCCTGGAAATACTACAATACCAGGTCCATGTGTGGAGTAGAACAGAGCAAGCTCCTCTTCCGTCTCCCCGATCCAAAAATCCATTGTATATTGCCCTCAGTTAGAGGACGTATCAGATATTAAACTGATAAGAACAGATACTATACTTGATCTTCGCTAAAATGCACAGAAGCAATTAAAAATAATTCTTCACATCAAGCATAACAGTAGGAACTTGATAGACATTCAATAAATATTGATTATTCCATTTTAGAGACTAACCCAATAAATTCTTTTATGTAAAGATTAAGATTTAATGAAATATTATGGAGATCATTAACTTTTATCTCATATTAATTTAAAATTAAAAAGTCATTTCAAATCATTATTTTTTTTTAATTCACATTTCTTTGTTTTACTAAAGTTCTCAATATACTGGCTAGAAAGCCATGATTCTTTGAATATTGAAAATAATATGAAACCTTAGAAAAAATTGTCGTTCTCTGTAATTTCAACCTTATACTGCTGAGCATCTTTTTGGCAAGTTTGCAAAATTACTTTGTGAAATATAAAAACTTTAAAGCAAAATGTAAATTTTATCTGCTTCTTCATTTAGACAATTAAAAGCTAGAGTTTGGGGGCGCCTGGGTGGCTCAGTGGATTAAGCCACTGCCTTCGGCTCAGGTCATGATCTCAGGGTCCTGGGATCGAGCCCCGCATCGGGCTCTTTGCTTAGCGGGGAACCTGCTTCTCTCTCTCTCTGCCTGACTCTCTGCCTACTTGTGATCTCTCTCTCTGTCAAATAAATAAATAAAACCTTTAAAAAAAAAAAAAAGCTAGAGTTTGAGGTCAAGGGAACAATGATAAGAAAAAAATACAAAAGGAAAAGAAATAATATTTGCGCCGAGAACAATTAAATGTTCCTTTAATTTCCTTAATGTTACCCATTTATATTTTACTCGAATCTTCAGGCTAATAAGGAGATGATGTGAATAAAACATCTAGTTGATCTCGTGGCTACATTTATAGTATTTTCATTAACAATATGGGGAATGACAAGAAAGTAAGCCTATTGCTTGTTTGATATTAATGAAAATTAAATGTTTTTGTGAATACATCTAATCATAATTCATGTGTCTCATAGGGATTAGAGGTCAGGCAGTTAATAAGGTTAAGGAAAAATTAATATCTGTAAACATTATATAGTAAAATTCTAAGAGAAACAAACTTTCTGGTATCTAGGCAGACATGGCTTTATAGAAAAATTAACCCAATAATGTAATTGTTACCAAGGCTATTGCACTGTCATCATAAAATACTAGTAATAATACTAGTAGTAGTAGTAGTGACTAGGAACTTAGAAACCAAAGTTTCAAAACTATTCTTTGAATCTCTGTTATTTTCAGAAATCATTTCCTTTTTCTGGATTTTATTATGATAATTTTCTTTGATAAAGAGATTCTTCTAAATAAATTTTTTAAAAAAGACTATGTTATAGTATGGTAAATTTGCCTCCTCTTCTCCATGACAACAGATAAAGAAGCCGTAACCATGGCAACAGTAATGGGCCAGGGAGATTAGGGCCAGACTGGAGATTAGGCCTCCAAGAGCAAAGAAAAAAAGTCCTGATTAGTTCCTTATTGAGACCTTCTGTGGAGACGAGTAACTGTAGAGAGAAAGCATGGAGGATTAGTAAGAACAAAATTAATTCCCTGTATAAAGAAGGAAGCCATCCCTTTGTTAAAAATGTGTCCGTTCCTTTTCATAGGAGGACTGTTTAAATTGAGGTAAAAGGGTCTATGATTAATTCTATTCTGAGCTTTATCTGTGTCATCTGCGTCTAGACTGGCTCTGTGAGAAGGCACTTCTGGAAGCCTGAGGAGAAAAGCATCCTTGTACAGACTCCCATCGCTCTCTCTCTTGGCAGCCCCTGAATAGGTGGGGAAACCACCTAATTTTTGATGTGATACCATCTCTAAGTGAGGTGCATTTGGGGAAAAAGGAATTGAAATTTTTTTTCTCCTGTTCTTTTAAAACTAATTTGTCTAACTTCTTGAGAACTCTCAAAAGATTTATATAGGTCATCCTGGATCATGTTTTGTTTTTTAGAAAATCTTTTGTTTAAAAAAAAATCTAGTAATAATCCCATTTACTTTAAACTGGCAAGATGTATAGGGATTACATTTTGAGAAAATGAGCTATGATTTTGCCAGGATGCATGGATAACGAGGTTACTTGGGGTGTTTTAGATGATAAATTTATAAACCTGAGAATGGTCAGATGACATGAATATTATTCATATTAAAGGATTTTGTGAAATTAACCTCTAAAAAGACTGTACTTTTTCAAACTTCAGCTGACAGTGTAAGAAAGTGTCACATCCTGGCCAACCCTAGATACTAACATTCTTTAAAAGTCTTGCTACTCTGACAGACTTTTTTATTTTAATACACTTTATTCTGACAGACTTTTTAGATTTTATTTTAATGCACATTTTTTTTTTTTTTACTGTCAGGTTGAACCCTAATTTAAAATAAGATTCTTTATTTTTTATTCATTTTGGATTTGTTTTTAAATATTATAGATCTTAACTATCATCTGTTAGATATTTTACAAATACTTTAGGTCATTCTTTCCAGAGGAAATAACACTAGACTAAGTGAAGGGGGACAGCAGGAGTTAGGTGGACGAGATGGGTCTGTTAGCGTGGGAGCTGCTGTGGGAAGGCTTCAGGGAGTCACCAGTGAATCTACATGGGGAGAGCCTGCCTAGTGCAAGCAGCAAAAAGCCAGGGAGCCTCCAGATCCTCTTGTCATTCATAGGTGTGATGATTAGGTATTCATGCTGTTGCGCGGCATGTTCCTCCCTCAAACCTTATTATGAACTCAGCACACCCCCCCCATCTGTAGGGCAGTCATGGGGGATGGTGAGGAGAAAATCCAAGAAGCCTGCGTGTGAGCTTCAGGAGGAATGCCGTCATCTATTTTTTGCCATTGACTTCTCTGTACCTAGAAGGGCTGGCATTAGATAAGCACTCTATGAATATTTTTTGGATGAGTGGAGGTAATGGATGCTGCTTATTGTGGAAACTTTGCAAGCCTCTCCCCAAAGTGGTATTTTTCTGGCAACAGGAACACACTAGGCTGTTATGCAGGATGGCCCTTGGGATCACCCTCAATCGGTGGTGGAGGAGTAGTTGGATAAATACCTTAGCGTGCATCTTTCAAGGCAGTTAGCCTAGAGGCCGGTGCCACACTGGCCCGCAGAGCCCCACGTGGAGCTGCCATCCAGTTTCCCACAGTGCAACTGCCAGATAAGTCACATTTTCTAGCTTTCACTCCCTGCCGTCTCACTCCCCGACTTGCTTGGATCACCTTCCAGATCAACTCTTTGTGCTTCAATCTGTGTCTTAAGCCTCTTTGTGGAGGAAGCCGAACTATGAAAAGGGATAAACAGGAGCCAGGCCTATAGACCCATTTCAAAGTTTGGAGATTCCCTGAGGTAAAGAATAGACACTGAGGAAAAATAAATAGTAGATTAATATGACCAGATGTGTCTTTTTATAAGCTTATTCAGAATGCTGTCTGTACACAGAGTACATTTGAGGGAGATGAGTGGAAGGAAAGCAGAGGAGCTGGAAAAAGCAGAGATAACTGTGGCAAACAGAATGATGGTGTAGTGGTAGAGCTAACATGGGGTAGGTTTACCAGATGTCCGGGGTTGGGGGACTCCTAGAAAGGCTGAGTGAGAGAGAGAGTCAGGGGTAGGAGATACCTTTTGCATTTCTGGGCTATACAGTTGTGAGGAAAGTGTAGATACAACTGAATTGAGCAACCCAGGTGGAGAAGTAGGCTGAGTGGACAGTGAGGGGGTGGGGAGGATAAATTCACATAAGTGTACTAGTTTGAGATGTCCATGGTGTGTGGAAGTGCAGGTTTTTGTCAGAAGGCTCAATATCACCCACATTTTTGAGACAGATGCTACATATCCAGGCATCAGTCTTCTCCCTCTCCTCACCACTGTGCCACATAAGATTGACTAACTTGCTGCCAGTCTGCCTTTTGTTTCAAATACTCGGTTGACCAAAAAAGCAAGGGGAAATTTTACCTATAAAGAAGCAGGCTAAGAAGATATGGAGCCAGAAACAACTGTGGAAAATTTCTGCAGCTCGTTAAAACTTCTTTCTCTCTATATAGGGTATGTATTGTCAATTGATAATGTTTCTGGAACCATTAGGAAGTAATACAGCCCCCCTGACCCCAGTGGATTTTCCTGCTAACAGGAGTGTAGTGCACAGTAGGAATAGCGACTCAGCCAGCCCCTGGAGAAGGTGAATGCAAGGACGAAGACTCATTTTGGTAAGAACTAGAGAAAATATCCCACAAAAGCCAGTTTGAAGATTAAATGTAGGCAAATGAGTCCTTGTGATTTGGGGCTAGAAATCATCTGTCAAAATGAAACATATGTTTCCTACCCTTGGGAACCTGAAAAAATAAGAAGATGAATTATGAATATACACATTTAATAGAAAATTCCATTATAGATTGTAAATGCCCCAAATATTTTTTAAAAAATGAGTTCTTCAATTGTGGATGATTTATTCCTGTGAATAACAATTCTTAAATTTTGCCATACATGCAAAGATACTCTACAAGTATAGAACATTTGTGTATCTTTATGTCTGGTAGAATTTTTTTTCTGTCAGTTCCTTTCTAGCAGGTCATCTGTAAGAACTCTTTCTGCTCTTGGTTAGCTTCATCAACTTTGGTTTCCTCTTCCTTTAAATTGTATCTAAAACAGGGTAAACAGGCTCGGAGTGGAATAAGGCTTTACAGTAACTGCTTGGTTACCTGAGGCATTTATCCATGGCTATGTTTCCCTGTGTCATGCCTAAACAGAACATTTTAATTGTTACAGATCCCATGAGTAATGGAAATTGGACAAGTATGCAAGAGAGTCATATATGTTATTAATTAGCCATTTTCATAAGGTCCAAGAAATCCTAATATATCTTTGATTCCATTCACCATTTGCTTTCCCTTGTTTTTCTTCCTTCCTTTAGAATGGACCATTCTATGTTTGCTAATAGATTGGTTTTGCCTTCCTGCACATTTCCCATCTATGGCACCAACACCTCTCTCACAGCCTCCTCTTCCTCTTCCCTAGCTATCCCAAGCTCCAGTGTCCTTCCTTCTGCTCCCAGAGATGTGGTCCCCGTGTTGGTTTCCAGTCGGTTTGTCCGTCTCAGCTGGCGTCCACCTGCAGACGCAAAAGGGAACATTCAAACCTTCACGGTCTTTTTCTCCAGAGAAGGTGACAACAGGTAAGTGCCACCAGTACATAATCTGCCATCTCTTTAGATGTCTACTGTGGCATAAAGGCACCTGCAGGGGATCTTGAGCAGGGGCGTTGGAGACCATGTGGAATCAGCTCTGCCCATCGCTCATCTGTAAGCGGAGATAATATATCTCCATGGACAATGTGTGTTTTTTTAAAGTGGGATTGTTTATAGAATAAAATAAAGTCTTTGATAAGAAACTTCCTTTAAAAAAGACAAGCATGTGAATATTTAATAATCAGGTATTTTTTTATTTTATTTATATTTTTTATTTTATTTATTTTTATTTATTTATTTATTTATTTTTTTATTTATTTTATTTTTATTTATTTATATTTTTTAAAGTGCTAAGCGGAGAACAGAATTAGGCTGTATATTAACAGAGCAGGATATGAAAGAACCACAGTAGCCAGAGTGTCATTGATATCATGCGAGCTCAAGAAAACTGCGTAACTTCTCCAAGCCTGACTTTACTGTATAATAAAAAGTGAATAATAATGCTTAACTCTCAAAGTTTTTGTTAGGATTAAATTAGGTTGCATATGTAAAGATCATATCAGAGTATCTAATAATACCAGAGTATCTAAAGATATCTAATATCTTTAGTATCTAAAGTAGAAATTATTGTTTTGCTCCCTTTTTTAAACTATTTTATTTATTTATTATTTTAGAGAGAGAGAGCTTGGGAGGAGGACCAGAAGGAGAGGGAGAGAATCTCAAGCAGACTCTGTGCTGAGTGTAGAACCTGAAAAAGGGCTGGATCTCAGAACCCTGAGATCATGACCTGAGCTGAAATCAAGAGTCAGACACTTAACCTGCTGAGCCAACCAGGAGCCCCATGTTGTTCCTCTTTTTACTTGTCACTTATAGACAAGTGTATTTTGTATATGTCTAGTTTCAAGATCACAATCCATTATTCTTGATTTTTCTCAACACTTTCTCTTTGAAATGTTTCATGATTTTAAGACTTTGAAGTTTGATTTGTAAGCCTAACATAGATATTGGGTAAATTCCAATTTCTTCTATAAGAATAAATGGTGAGGGCCCCTAAGTGGCACAGTCAGTTAGACATCTGAGCCTTGGTTTCAGCTCAGGTTGTGATGTCAGGGTTGTGAGATCAAGCCCCACATCACGCTCTATGCTCAGCTCAGAGTCTGCTTAAGATTTTCCCTCTCCCTCTGCCCCTGCCCCTGCCTGTCTCTCAAATAAATAAAAATTAAAAAAAAAACATAATTTAATAAAAGAAGAAACTGTGTAATACCTGTTTTATTTCTTTAAATGTATCAAACTTATTTTGTATCCCATGTTTGATTATTCTAATATCTGTAGTCTTTGAGAGTCTAGTTCAATGATTTGTTCCTGCTGAATTTTCCTCATAATGGCTTGTTTGTTTTCATGTATGGGTGATTCTTGATTGTTAACTCTATAATTTCTCTGAGGGAGATTTTTGTGACCAAGTGTTACAGAATAATCTTGGGAGGATGCGCTTTACCAAAATGAGACCATGTTAAACCAGAATTTTGTTAAGATTTATTCGGTCCATACCAGTCTCATGTTGATATTTTATTGAACATGAGAAAGACCACCAAGTATGATAACATTTGTTTTTTTTTTCTGCCATTTTTAACATATCAACTCACACAGGTAAATACAGACTTGTGGAAAGGAATTATCAGATTTTTTTGTTGTTGTTCTATTTCCAATTAAGCTAAGGCTGGGATCATATGTTCGCCCGTTCTCTCAGGAGCCTAATTTCATTTTCTAGTTCACCCACTGAGGTTTGCTCTTTTAGGATCCTGGCTGATGCCAGGTTCTCTATTCAGACCGTACACCCTACTTTATCTGCAAGCTTCATTTCCTATTCTCTTCTCCTACCGGTTCTAAAACTCCTCGCTCCAGACTTCTATTGAGAGGCACATACCCGCAGGCAAATACCTGTTCCACAGTCTGCTTTCTCACTATGATAATTCTCTTATTTTGCTGCCAATATATTACAGATAAAAACCGCTTTTTTAAATAAAAAAGATTTTGAATAATTTGCCCAGCATTTTAGATGTGCCATAACAGAAGAGTTTTTCATGTAATACCTAGTAGCCATATCGTTTGAAATGATATTTGGAAATATTTATTTTAATGCCTATAAGACTGGTATCATTATTATATATCATTAATTATTGACAGTTGAGCAAGTATATTTGAATATGTTCAGTGTTTAGGAAATCTTATTTAAGATAAAGGATAGGGGTACCTGAGTGGCTCAGTCGGTTAAGTGCCTGACTTTGACTCAGGTCATGATCCCAGGGTCCTGGGATCCAGGCCCACATCAGGTGCCCTGCTCAGCAGTGAGTTTGCTTCTCCCATTCCCTCACCCCGCTACTCTGCCTGTTTGTGCCCTCTATGTCAAATAAATAAATAAAATCTTTTCT
Source organism: Enhydra lutris kenyoni (assembly GCF_002288905.1). NCBI lineage: Eukaryota > Metazoa > Chordata > Mammalia > Carnivora > Mustelidae > Enhydra > Enhydra lutris. The sequence continues at coordinate 45,098,030 of NW_019154092.1, forward strand.
TTTTAAAGATTAAAGCATAAAGCCACTCTGTGAACATTCCACTTAGAAGGAATCATTCACCGAGACTAATATTACACTGTATGTTAACTAACTGAAATTTAAATAAAAACTTTAAAAAAATAAGGAATCAGAAAAGCAAGGCACGTGGCTTTCTTAATAGACCTTTCCATTCTATTCCTTGGGCTTTTTTTTTACTTTCTATCCTCCTCATCAATGTTTAGGTTTTCTGTATCCCAAATTTAAGGCAGTCAAAGAGATCAGCATGTAAAAGCCCAATTTTCTTCAGAGAAACACTATGTTGCCAAATCCTCAAATTCTGTAGAGAACAACACCTATTTACAAATGTACTCTGCAAACCTACTATGTGTCTCACACAAGGTTGGAATGTCATCATTATGCTCCTCAAGAGGTGAGGATTTGGGTAGGGCAACTAGGATCTATATGAACATTGGTCTGCTGAATTGGCTGAATCCTGAGATCCACATCTTTTCTTCCATATTAAATTGCCTCTTATCTAGAACCAGTCTAAAATGGACTCCCCTTGGTAGGCAGGGGTTTCTGGGATGTGGCAGCTTCTTCTTTCATCCTTGGAATGAAGACTGCATTCACTTTCTGTAAAGTTTGCCAGCCAAGGGAAATGTGATCTGCTTGATGGATCTACATAGATGTTGTATTTTGGGGGTTGGTGACAGCATGGGAGGAGTAGAAAGGGAGAGTAAAAAAGAAAGTGACAGAAGTAGAAGGAAAGACAGAAATGGCAAGTGGCCCAGTGAGACCCACTTGTTCACAGGGCTGAGTTCACACATCCTGGCTATCACCATCCATTCTTCTGTAGAAGAACAAAGTAGACTGCTGTCCCAGGTATTCCGGTGCCAATTGAGTTACCAGTAGAAAGTGTGTGGGGAGAAGCCAGGATTCAAGTGTGAGGCTTAGTCTAGTGTCTCCAATGTGTGAGTGCTCTAAACTCATAGTGATCCTTAGGAACCCCTCAGGATTCAAAAAGGGCAATACAGCTTGGCCTGACCAGAGTGGTCTTTAGTGCAGTACGATAAGCGGAAGGAATAGTACAACTTCGTTCATGCTGTGTCTCAAAATGCTTCCCTCTCTAGTCCACAGCAATAAAGTATGTCATATTTAAGTTTCTCTTTTCTTTCATCATTTGACCTGACTTTAAAATGAAAGAAATAAACATGGTACACATATAGCCTATGTTCCCTAAGATCACTCATTACCACAAAGAAGCAGGCATTCATTTTAGTCTCATCTGCAGCTCTTTAACTCTGTGACCTTATCATGAGCCTGGTAGTCTTTGGATCTCAGTGTATGCGCTAAGAAAACTGGAGGTAATAATTCTTGCCCAACTGTCTTCATGCAGCCATATGAACTTCCTGGAGCCACCTTAAATTTACCATGCCCCAAACCATCCTATCTCCTCCTTAAATATATTTTCCTCTCTTTTCTTGGTGTATGTTAGTACCTTCCATCCTTTTGACCAAACAAAAAACCCAAGTCATATTTTACTCCTCCCAGCCTCTCAACTCTGCCATTAGTCATTGTGTCCTGTCAAGTCTACCTTGGCCACAGCTCAGCTATGCCCCCTTTATTCTGTCATCTCCATCATCACCGATCTGATCTCTGACAAAGCTTCTTGCCTTCTAATCCATCCTCCTCATTGTCTCTAGTTATTGTCCTGAAATACAGTTAGGATCACTCCCTCTGTTGTGAAAAAAGTGTGGATATTCTTAAATTTAGGTATGATAAAATTTCTATATAAAGACATGCCCATAATAACTGAAAAAGTTTTTTGAATGGAAGTCTATATTCAATCTATACATAGGTAGAGTGTGATTCTTATGACCTATCATGGTTAAACCTTAGTCTAAACAGTTGGATTTGAAAAGGGTACTACTGTTTATCAGATGTGTGACTTGGGGCATTTAGATATGGGAAAGATGGAAATAAGATCTCTCTGGTGTGACGGATAGAGGGAAGATGAATTATGCCTCTCTGAATTGCTATGAGAACTAATTGGAGGAATTGAAGCAAAGCATCCAGGGAAGTCACAGCATAGGGCAGAATGGAGGGGCTCAGAATAGTGTGCACTCAGAGACAATATGGGAAAGAAGCTGAAAATAAGGCTCAAATGTGGTAATCATCATCATCTAACTTACCTACCCAATGTGTCTTTAAGCATATAATTTGTCTCCTCAGATTTCTATAAAAAATGCCCATACTCTTAACAAATAAGGCCAAACTTTCACTTATGCACTGGATCTCATCCTTTTTTAAACAAAAGAACAAAACTTCAGCGATTCCTTTTCTCCCCTCATTATCAGAGTTCTTCACTCTTGTGGATCATGTCCGTCAACATACAGGCATGCAGTTGTGTTTTCCATCTCAACAAATTTTCCCTCAATCCCATTTCTCCCTCCTCTAGCACTTTATTCTGTGTTCCCTTGCATAACAAATTTCCTTGAGTTGTCTAACTTCGCCCCAATACCTTACCTAATATTTTAATCGTGATTCTGTCCCTAATTTCAAGCAACTATTCTTATCTAGGTTTACCAGTGGGTTCCATGTTGCTAAACTCAATAGTCAATTCTCCGTCCTCACATTACTTGGGCAGTAAGCAAATTTTGTCATATTTGATCACTTCCTTTTTTGTGACACTTATCATTCCCTTGGGTTCTATTACACAGACTTTCCTGGTTCTACTCTAATCCCTCTGGCCACTCATTTTTAGCTTCTACTTTTTACTTCAAGTCCCCCTGGCCTGTGAATATTGGATTGCCCCAGGGCTCAGGCTTTGAAGATCTCTTTTTATCCAGTTTGTGACTTTATATTTTGTCAGTATGCTGACGTCTTCCAAATTTGTAGCTCTGGTCTTGACATTTTACCTGCATATATCGATATATATATATATTATATCCAGATTCTGTCTTGGTTTCTTAACTTTTGATTTCTTATGAGCATCTACAACTCATCAGCAAAACCAAATACTTGTTTTCCTTCAGCCTGCCTCCGAATACTTTATTATTACAGCGATTGCTCTGTCCCAATGAAATCTACATATTTCTCATCACTCAGGCCAAAATCCTTGGAGTAATTATTAATTCTTTTCTTTTTCTTATATCCTATAACCAAAAATATCATCAAGTCTTAGCAGCATTATCAAAATATATCCTGAATCCTGGAAACAATATAATACTTGGTATTTGTTATAAAATAATACTAAAGATTTTCAGTTTTGAGCTGAGAGATGGGAATAAAGTGGTTCATCCTCTCATTCTGTCTAGTTTTGTGTTGCTTAGAATTTTCCATGATAAAAAAAAAAATAAAGCCAAGTAAGTAAATAAAAATAAAACATATACTGAATCTTACCACTTCTTGCCCCTTTATATTACCATCAAGTCTCATCTGAACTATTGCAATAACCTTTCAAGGCTGTTCTCTCCACAGCAACAAGAATAAATCAGTTAAAACATACCTTATATCATTTTATCCTCCTGCTTCAAAACCCTCCAGTGACTTCCTATCTCATACAGAGACTAAGCAGATATCCTTCCTGATCTGGTCCCTTGTCACCTTCCTAGTCTCATCACTTATTCTTACCATTTACCTATTTGCTCACTTCTCTCCAGTCTCACTGGCTACCTTGTGTTTCCTAAATATACCAAGAACCCTCCTCCCTCAAGTTTTTGCACTTGCTGATCAACCTATTAGAATGTTCCTCCCCTTGGTATCTACGTGGATCATTCCATAACTTGCACTGAGTCTTTGATGAGTGGTACCGTCTTCTGGATGCCTTAACCTGACCTCTGCCATTCCCTATACCCTTTTTCATTCATATTTTTCCCATGGCTTTATCACCTTGTACTTATTGTTTCCTGAATCCCCTTTCTTGGTGCCAGAATATAAGCTTCATGTGGGCAGGGCTGTTCTTTTTGTTTGTTTGTTTGTTTGTTTTTTGTTTTTTTTTTTGTTTGTTTGTTTTGTTTTGTTTTTTTTAGAGAGAGAGGGAGAGAGGGCAAGCACAGGCAGACAGAATGGCAGGCAGAGGCAAAGGGAGAAGCAGGCTCCCTGATGAGCAAGGAGCCCGATGTGGGACTCGATCCCAGGATGCTGGGATCATGACCTGAGCCGAAGGCAGCTGCTTAACCAACTGAGCCACCCAGGCATCCCGGCAGGGCTGTTCTTATCTCCTTTCTTCCCTGAGCTATTCTTAGCACCTAGAGCAATATGGAATCCATAATAAACACTCACAAATTATTTGTTGAATTGAAGCCCCAACTGAAATGTCAACTACTATGTGAATCTCTCCACAGTCCTCCAACTCAGAAGTCTTTTTTCCTTTACCCCTCCTTATGCTTTGATTACGATTATATTATTCCTACCTTCTGTCCAATTTTGTGTGTGTTTGAGTACATGCATGTTTCCCTTCCTGATGATGGAAACTAGATCTTATTTATAATTCCATACCCAAGTGTCTAGTATCATGACTTCTGTAGACATTCACTGATTGGAACTAGTAGGAATCAAGTGGCAGAGAGACAGATGTGGTATTCTTAATAGGTAGTTCCTTAACCAATAAAACGAATTGTGTTACTGAGGAGGATGAATAAGCTGACTGGGGTTCAATAAAAACTTTTTTAATTGAGAAAAAATAAAAGTTGATTTTTGAGATTTGATTCCAATATCCCTGTTCATTTTCTGGCTCTCAACTAGAGCAAATACACGGCATATGTCTCTGAGCGGCTAGCTGTGATGCTCATTTGCTCGTACAGCTTTATGTAGCTCCTTAACACAATAGCTTTTTAAAAGGTAGTGGATTTAACATTTGCCTCAGACTAGTCATGACTTTGTCAGGCAAATGACTCTAGCTCAGATTATCATTAATCTGTCTGACTGGTTAATGGTGTCAATAATGCAAGTGCCATAGTTAACATCTTTTTTTTTTAATTTTATTTTATTCAGCCCCTTGGGTACTCTCATTTCATAAGTCAGGGAGTAGGATAAATTCCAGAACCTAAAAGCCAGACTTCACAGATATCCAGCTATCCCCTCCTTGTACCTAGAAATCATTGAATAGAAAGTGATTTTTGGAATCATAGTAAAACTTTCTGCTACTTAAACATTTAGAAACTGATACTCAGGGGAGGAGTAAGTCTCATGCCAAAGGCCACAGAGTAAGCATTCATGGTGAGAGAAAGTATTTATTGAATAGTTACTGTGCCAGATGTCAGGCTAAGCATCTCTTACATAAATTATCTTACTTCATCCTCACAACAAAACATTATCCACATGAGGCTTAAAGAAGACATTTTCTTCTCTGATATACAGCTAGTAAGTGGTAGAACCAGGATATGATGCAGGCCTGATTCCAAAGCAGGTGTTCTCAGTCACTAGACCAACTTGCTCCTAACAGATTAACCTGGAAGAGAATCTTTTTTTTTAATATTTTCAGAATTATGACATGAATTCTTCCATAGACTTCTTTCTAGTAATTTTCTGACTTAATGGCTAAGTTGGTATGCATCATTTCTTTAGCAGTTATAGACACAGTAGCAAACTTTTTGGACATGTATAGAACATTATACTTCCCATTTCATAATCTAAAGTCACTTATGGAGTGTGACACAGGGTAGCCAGAAGCTCAAGGAAATGTTGCTGTGGAATTGAACTGTATGGGTTTCAATCCTGGCTCAGAATTTTACTAGCTGTGTGGTTGTCATGTGAGATAGATCCCTCATATGGGATAATAATCATAATTGACATGTAAGGCTATGATGACTTCAGAAATTATTAGTGCCTAAAACATTTGCTTATTGCCTGGTGCTCCAAAAGCACTCAGTTCTTGTCAGCCAGTGCTATGTGCAGATGACTGTATTAGAAATGGAGAGCAATGAAATACAGGTGTATATGTAGAGAGGACTTTATCACTTTATAAATGTTAGCCCATTTGATCTTCAGTTAAGGCAGGTATGATAATTTCCATTTTACGGATCAGCATGCCTCACTCCGTTCAGAAAATCTGAAAAGAAAAAAACACTGCTAAGAAGCTACACAACTAGTAAATATTAGAAGAAAGATTTAAATGCAAGGTTTCTAGTCCAGTGATCTTTCACTGTACCAAAGTAAAAGATATCCCCTAAAAGACGTACATATAAAGTACTCTGTGGGAGTTCAGATGAGAGAATTAAAACACTTTCATGAGCATCATTCAATTTAATCCTTACAATAACCCTGTGAGGTAGGCAGATAAGGGACTGGTATCTTCACTTTGCAAATGAAGCAGGGAAGGTTCCAAGATAGCCCCTGACTTGCTCAAGGTCACATGCCTATTCTGTGGCGAGACAAAAGTGGGACTGGGCCTTCCAACTTGCAGCCTGGTATGCGTTACATTGCTTTATGCTGCCTCAGAAAACCTCTGTTCCCTGCTCAGGATTAGAGGGCCACCTTTGCATGATTGACATGGAGGATTCATCTTAGAATTCATCATGCATTACATTTCCAACACAGTGTTTACATCTTCCTTCCCCACTCTTCAGTGCTGTGGCTGTGCAGCTGATGAAGCTCGTTATGAAGGGAGGGTGTTGTGAAAGAAAGAGAACAAGACTCAGAATCCAAAGCTCCACATTCTGGTCCTGGCTTACAGCCTGGCAAAGTTAGCCCCCCTTTCACTCTGCTTCTCTGTAAAAAATGTAAAGCCCTGTCCTTTCTACCTCAAAATGTCCTTAGATCATTGAGTAAGAGAATAGTGATTTAATTCTTCCAATGGGCTTAATGTATACTGAAAAATAAAACATGCCCTCTATAAATGCCATATACAAATGAATGACCCATTATTCGCTTGTGAGTTGACTGTGTGTCTGGCTCTGTGTTGAGAATAATAGAGAAGCCAACAGCCTCTTTGGAGGCAGTTTAATAATGTCAGGAGGATCATTCCACTGAGGAATATATAACTACACACTGAATTAAGTGCTCTAAAGGAAAGGAATGTGCTTCTGTGAGAGAAGACATGTGTGCATAATGTCCTGGCCATAATCAGGTCTATATTTTGAAAAGAGGACTGTAACTGCAGCGTGGAAGTTAGACCCCTGTGGTCATCCCGGTGGATGCAGGGAAACTATCTAGTCTATTGCAGAAGTCCAGGTGAGAGATGATGGTGAATCAGTGGAGACGGAGCAGAAGAAATATATTATTCTAGAGATATTTAAGAAGCAAAATTGATAGCGCTGACAGATTGGCAGTCATTGTGAGACAACGGATGTTTGCAAGGATAGTTCCTAGTTTTCTGGCTTATTTAAATGGAAGGATGGGAGGGTAACTCACTGACATTAGGATGCTGGAAAAGACCAGGCTTGAGAATGAAGATCATAAATTCAGCTTCAGACAATTTTTTTTTTTTTTACATACATTCAAGTGGGAACATAAGTAGGGCCTTTGGAATAAGGAACCTGGCTAGAGCTCAGAGAAGTTTGGGCCGGAAATATGCAAATATGTCAGGAATTTGTCAACATATGGATGGTAACTGCAGGTTTCAAAGGAGAAAATGGGTCAGCCCCCTAACCCCCCCCCCAAAAAAAAAAAAGAAAAGGACCTAGAACTGAGTCATATTTATTAGGGACAGAGGCTAAAACTAAATAAAATTAACAATTTGAAACAAAAAGCTTTTTTTCCATGAAAGATAGGTTTTTTTAATGTTTATTGCAATAGCTACTTGTTATGTAACTAGTCCCTTGAATGTTTACCAGATGCTGAAAATTTTAATTGGAAATTAAAATTTTTTAAAAGTCTGTGCCTCAGACTATGCTTTTTAACAATTCAAGAAAAAAAGGAATTTTTAGCCAAAATTTAGTCAAAATACCTTTGACCAACTAAATGATCTCCATTTTCCATTATGCTTTAACTGTTGGCAAGTCACCTGTGAACCCAGTTGTCCTTCAAGATAGTTCTTGATTTCAAACTCTATGGCTCTAGGGCAATAAAGAATGTGGCACTGAGTAGCTATTGCTGCTGTCATTTTGAGCCTTATTTTAGTAGACACCATATTTCAGTTTTGAAATCTTCACATCATTGCACCATTTTTGTTGTCACTAAAAAAATAAGAGTGAAAGCAGAGTGAATAAAACGGGGATGCTAAAAATCTTTCCATTAAAATTAACATAGTTCCTTCTCTATAAAGCACCATTACTGTAACTCACCCCCCTTTAAGCAACTAATTAGGTGTTTGATACCTCAAGACAACATTCGTTGCTCACCTCACAGCTGTAACTAAATGTTAATTCCCTGGTGCACTTGGGCAAGACAATATGTGTTTACTTAATTTGTATACTAGAGACATGTTGTTACAAATGATCCAGTAAGAAACAGTATCATGCTTAATCTTTAAAAGTCTACTTACTTCTGAAATGTAAATACATAAGTGTTGAATTCAATTACACACACACCCACACACAATTTTCTATTCCCAACAAAGAATATTAGATTAGAAAGGCTACTTTGAGTAGATCCCACTCTGTTTTCAAATGATGGAAACAAAACCCAGGAAGATGAAGTGGCATGCCAAAGGCCACCCAGCTAAGGTGGGATAGAAAAATGGAATCAGATCCAGCCCTCTAAACATTTTGGAGATTACACTATATGGAAATATTATGCAGTTATTCTATTAACATTTTTGCATTTGTTTACATATTCATTTAAAAATCTTTGAGCACCAGCAACATAGTCATATTTATATTCAGTGGGTACATATGCTGAGTGAAAATGTGAATGGAATATGGCTTTTCTTCTAAATTCACAACTGAGTGAAAGACAGGCATCCCTATTAATACAATGTGATATATGCTACAAGAGATCTATAAACCAAAAGAGCAAAAGCATGAAAGAGAGTATTTAATGCTGCTAGAATCAGAGGACATGATAGTAGGAAAGCTTCAGTCAAGAGATTTTATTTAGATTGGGCTTGAGGAATGAACAAGCTTTTGCCAAACTGAGAAGGAACTCTAAGTCAGGAAACGGTAACTCCAGGATAATTGAAACAAAACAAAATAAAACCAAACTAATGAAAGGCAGAATGGCAACAGACCAAGAAGTAGAGATGGATATGGCATTGTGGGGCAGGGTTAATTGTTGTAGATAAGTGTGAAAATGTTTGGGCCTCATCTTGATGGTCTTCAGACCTTGTCACAAGGAGTTGAGATGTATTAACCATAGAATGGCAGCCAGCACAAAGTCTGGGGCATGGAGTTTACAGACTACAGATGTTAGAAGAGTATGTCCATCAGTAATCAATACAAGAAAGAACTGGGAAGATCAATGACCAAAACAAAACAAAACAAAACAAAAAACCCAAACAACAACAACAACAACAAAACCCAGAAAAAGCTATTATTCTAATACAATACATTGTAAGTACAAACCAGAGCAGGGCTGGATGTCAGGCACAGAAGAATACAGCCTAAGCGGAGTTAGGTCTTAATGCAACTTGTACAAGGGTGCTTTCTATGATACCATCTTGGACTTTGTGCCTCAGAATGTATCAGCACCTAAGACTTCACCATCTGATCTCAGAAAAGCAGGAGCATCCTCTTTATTAAGTCACAGAGTGTGGAGTTGCTTTTATTTATTTTTTAAAGATTTTATTTATTTATTTTAGAGAGGGAAAGAAAGAGAGCAGTGGGAGGAGTAAAGGGGGAGGGAAAGGGACCAGCAGACTCCATGCTGAGCACTGACCCCAACAGGGGGCTCAATCTCATACCCTGAGATCCTGACTTGAGCTGAAATCCAGAGTCAGACACTTAACTGAATGATCCACCTAGGCACCCCAAGAATATGTTTATAAAACACAGATAGTATTGTCTAAGAAATCTCTACCAGGTGATCTAAAGCACCTAAAGTTTTACTTCAGTAAACTCAAGTTTACAAGGAAGAAATTTCTCCTATTTGGGAACTCTTCTTGGTCTCCATGTAAGGGTCAAAGAAGGCAAGTTGCCCACAGTTGTTTTCAACCAGCAGGAGGAGACAGACTTTATGTATGTATGTATGTATGTATGTATGTATGTATGTATGTATGTATGTAT